>NC_140033.1:27501077-27977294 GCF_963513975.1 Fringilla coelebs
GGATGAAGTGAAGGCTAATTATGTGCTGAAAAGAGTGCCACCATAACTAACAAAATAATACAAGGTCTACTGTTAATAAAATGAGGTCAATTCAACTGAGGTCAAGACTCACAGTTGAATTGGATTACAGCTTCATCACGCTCTGGTCAGCTTAAGATGTAGTTGTGAAATAAGAAAATAATTGTTGCAGTAAAATGAAAACACAAGTAAGGAAGTAAAAGAAATTGCCTTTCGATTCAGAGAAGTTATTAAAAAATGGGAAAAGAGAATATTACTTTTGTAAATGTTGCAAATATTTTTTCTATCTCGGGGTTATTAAACTCCAGCACTAACTGGTTGTGACAGTTCAGTAACCATCTGACCAGTGACAAAAATGATAAAAAGATTAAAACATTCCTGTTTTTCTACAAAAAAAAAGTGGCTGATAGACCAAGAAAATAAGGGAATACGATCAGCTGCATGGATCAGATGCTACATCTCTTATTTTACAAAGCAGCACACTAAGCAATTATCTAGTGTTTGTGCTTTTAATCCTGTCAGTACAAGATATGTAAGTTTTGAAAACAAAATAGGCATATTTCATATGACTGTTATTACTGTCATGAAGAATTGATCATAGAATCCTAGAATCATTTCAGTTGGAAAATACATTTAAGATTATTGACTCCAACTGCTACCTAATAGTGTCTACCACTAAACCATGTATGTAAGTACTGCATTTACACATCTTTTAAATACCTCCAGGATTGGGGGACTCAACCAGATCCCTGTGCAAAAGGTTTAAATTTCAGGAAAAAAATTGCTTTCTCACAACTCAGAATTTAACTGTAGAATTTCTTCACACAGAAAATAAAAAGCTAGAACAAATTCATAAAATTAAAAACAATTGAGTCAAATTAGAATCATCAATGTATATTTGAAAGGATTTTTGTCCATGTATTAACTCCAAACAATTCATACAGTGGTGGCTGACAAAAAATAGAAAGTAAAATTGACTTATGCATGACTTTTGCCTCATGCTTCTACTCCTGGTATGAAGTATGGTTTGAATAAAAACACCAGAGGAAGCATTTTGAAGGAAAGTACCAGAGGAAGCAGAGGTTCTTTTTGGTCCAGCAAGGTCTTTGCTAATTATATAATGATCTGGGAATGCAGGAATTTTATTCTTACCTTCAGATTATGAACTATTTTATTCTATTTTTTACAATAGTTTTTGGATTAAATATAAGTTGCATTTTAACTTTGATTTCTATTTATAAAATGCAAAATATTTACTAATTACCTAATAGATTTTTTTACTTCTTTATTATAAGTTTTTACTTTTCCATATAATCACAAGACTTAATATGAAATATTAAATTTTCCTACACTATTTTGCACATCACTTTTGTTCTTCCTCAATTTCATGTTACACATTCCATCTGTACTTCAGGTATTGATACCTAATAGTCTTTTTCAATTTCCATTCTTTTGAGGCTTTAATAGCGAGTACATATTTGTCTGCTTGAAGCCAAAGTGGCATTACCCCATTATTGTTTATTAAATTGAAAACAGCAAATATAATTTTCATCTCTGTGAACTCTGTAAGTGAATGTTAAAGACCCAAGGGCCTAGTAAAATTCTTACATGAATCAATGACTTGAGGTTACTTTGGAGAAAAAGGCCTTTTCCAACCTAAATAATTCTATCATTCATTGAATTACCGTAACACCAAGCAGTTTTTCTGCCTTCTTGGCTGCTCTCATAAATCTTTTACCCTTCTTAAATGACACCAAATAACAGCAAATATTTCTACATCAGTTGCAGTGAAATGAAATTCTTTTGTTATGTGTGTAGATTTAGGACCAGTGCCCTTCTTCCATCCTTTCTACTCTCTCCAGGAACAGATTTTCATTTTTGGATTTGGTACCATTTCTGTAGGGTATCTTGATGGGAAACCTTATTAAGCCCCAGTAAATATATGCACTTCTAACAATTAGATCTTCATTTTTCTCAGAGTTTAGGGATGTATTAATACCAACATATTTAATGTGCTTACAACTGTTCTCTGACACTTGAGCTCAGAAAAGGGCACAGTTTTTGTTTCATATTCTCCAAAACATGTGGCTCCATG
Organism: Fringilla coelebs; assembly: GCF_963513975.1. Taxonomy (NCBI): domain Eukaryota; kingdom Metazoa; phylum Chordata; class Aves; order Passeriformes; family Fringillidae; genus Fringilla; species Fringilla coelebs. The sequence continues at coordinate 27,503,191 of NC_140033.1, forward strand.
CTGAGAATGCTCTTTGGGGATTGTGTTAGCTTTTAAATTGTAGACAGGACAGCGACAGTTTGCATCAGTCACTAGACTTCCATAGAGTATTATCACAGGTTATTGGTAAGTAGAATCAAGCTCCACTGCCTAGGAATGTTCCCAAAGTAGCCACTGACTTTTTTGGAGTATCATATTGATTTTAGATGGAAAGTATGCTCTCTATAGAATCTCCATTGATTCTTTTCCATTTTCCATCTCCCTCCCTGTCTCTCTCTATCTCCTCTCTCTGTCTCTTCTTTCTCCTCCACCACCCCTGCCAGTCTTAGAGTTCCAATCTTTATAGTTTGCCTGAAGTTAAAGCAGATTTGTCAGCTCATTTTCCTGGCTCTCTCCTGGAGTCTTTTAAAATTGATGTCCTATTTGATCCTTTCCATCCTTCTGATTTTAACTGGAAATTAGTGATTTCATATTTGATTACTTTTAGTGTTCCTGGCTGAATATCATCTCATCATGTCAATGTCTTATTAATCTTTTATTGGTATCTTAATAGTCATTTACTGACACTTTAATTTGAGACATTTCCTAAAGTGTTCCCTGATTAAAAAAATAGAAAACCACTATGGAGACACATTAGGAGAACAAATACACTACATTTTTAGCTGTTCTGCTATACACATTTCTTCCTTGAGTGTTTCTTTAGCACTTGTATCATCTTCTGAACGTCATTAAATCTTTGACAGTCTTCCTGTGCTTAAAAATCCTCTATTAGAAGTTTTAATGATGTTAGTAATTTCCTCCTAAACACTTTTTCAAAATGGCAACATTTAGCTCAGCATCATATATTCTCTGTTCTCCTGCTTTCTTCATTTAGACTCAAAGTTAATCTTTTGAATAATTGCTGGGGGTTTTTCTTTGGTTGTTTGATTTTGTGTATTTTTTTTCCATTATCATTGTTTTTGGATGTTATTTTTTTAATATTTCTAACAATCTCCTACATTTAGCTGTTTACTAGCACCTTTTAGCCTTTTAAATCAGTATTCATAGTTTGCCTCATGTAAGGTTTTTATTTTTCTATACTGTCTCTCTGAGACAATTTAGATCTTGACTCATTTCAGTTTCTTTCTGACTTTAATTGTAACTATTTTATTTCCATATGTATCTTTTTTTTTTAAGTGAAAAATTATACTGATAGCTTTCTGTTCCATTTTTATCATGTAAAGCTGTTTAATTCTTATATTTTTCAAAGGTGGTCTATTTAGTTTTTTGCTGGACACTTTGCAGTAGTAAGTAAGGCACTGTAACACCTCAGTCTAAGGAGCCCAGCAGGGATATTACACAGGAGTTTAGACCACAATTCAATGCCTGACTTCTTTTACAACAGTTCGAGAACTAAACATCTCACAAAATGAATGCTAAACTCCCATGACCAAAAAAGGTAATTAAAAATTCCAAACAAACCAAACTAAAGAAAAAGGCTTAATACGGTTGGCTGGCTTAACTTTCCATTTTCTCCTTGCCTGCAGGAGGAATGTGAAGATCTATCAGCCTGCTGAGGTTCCTCTAAATTACGTCCTAAAACCAGGGAAAGACTAATATTCTTGGATAGATTTTATCAACACCAACCCTTTGGGCTCAAAATAGTGATAAAGGAAATGGTACCATCTGTAAAGGTGTTTGGCATTCAAGCAGACTTTAGCTCTTAGCCTCTTGTGGGATTTCAAACATGTGTGAAATCAGTTGAATATCTTCATCAAGAAGTTAACATAGTATATTCTACTCAATGTCTCAGAGAGGAGCATGCGAAAAACTAGGAGGGCTAGACAAGCAAGAAAAAGCATGTGTATCTGTAGAGGAGAGAGGCCACTGTGAGTCAGGAGTTCTGCTTCTTGTTCTGTTTGTACATCTAGGTGTTGCAAGTTAGACCCATATAAGGAATTCTTAGAGCTAAAAATTCTCCCTTCTTCTGACCTACTGCAGGGATTTCTGATGTCTGAAATACAGAAACAGGTAACAACAGTAGCTGTTAACTCCCTTTGAAGAAGCAGCATTTGAAAAGGAGGTTCTTTGAAGCAGTCTGTTGACAGTAAAAGAGAAAAGATTTAAAGAAGACATAATGGTGAGCCGATTCCTCTTTTTTCTGTCCTCTGCACCCTCACTCCAAGCACGGTTCTTTCTGGCCTACCAGCTGAGTGACTGTCCCAGTTCCTACTTTCATGTTCATCCCTCCAGAGGAGTCTGGTTCTTTGCACAGATTCATTACAAGGCAGTCTTCTGTTTCACACCATCTTGTTCAAAGTGTACACTATCTAGTATAATGATTTCTTTATCTATATTCTTGGCCCAGCATTCCAGAAGCCGTTGTGAAATTGGTGTTTGTTTCTAAGTGTAATTAAAACATTTGTTTAAAGGTAAAATCTCTTCTATTTCAGGGAATTCGATTGTACTTTTCAGTTGCTAGTTTTCTCAAGAGGGCAGCAATGTAAAATGGTTGCTCTAAACTTTTCTTGCTTAAACATTACGTTTATTATGGGGTTATGAGCTAATACCTAAATAAGGAAAGAAATAAGCACGGCTTTCAATTTTGAAACAGATATTTATTTTGGTAGGTGTCAAGTTTAGACACCATCCCCTTGTTTCGAGAAGCTTTGGGATTATGTCATAAACTCCATGCAAGTTTGTTACTAAACCAGTTCAAGACATCCAACTGTAGGATAAAACCAAACATTGAGACTGAGCAAAAAAATTTCTGATTTGCTTCAAACCTCTTCTTCCACTATAAAATTTATCAAAACTGAACTTACCATGCTACCATGAAACATGAATCAAATTCTGTATTAGATGAAGTATAAGGGAAGCTTGGAGCTTAAGTATATCAGTTAGTGGAATAATACAGAGTTTTTTATATATGAACAATTTTTATGAATGTTGAGAAACATAAAGTTTGTGCTTGGAGTACACCAAAAATCTCTAAAAATAAAGAGCAAATATACAGCAATGGAGTGTTCAGTGTTTTTAGAAATAATTTCATGATGCCATTCTGAAGCACAAATTGGTTTATGTTTTGTTGCTTCCAAATGCTATTAGGACAAATACTTTTTATTGATGTTTATGAATAGTAACTGACATTTCAAACTAAACCTTAACTCTGCAGATTGTTCTTTGTTAGATTTGTACCTGACTGAAGGCACACAAAAATGTCCTGTAATGAAAGCATTTTACAGTGGTTGAATCTCAATGTGCTGTATGCAAAGTTCATTATAATGCTGAGCATACTAGGAAATGTGTCAATTTGTAATGCTTATGGCTGATAATGTCATCAGAATAAGTTCTGATTTATTGCCACATACACAGCAAGAGGAAGATGACACAAATAAGATGAGTGTTTTCATATTTCTTTTTACAGGTTTGGTACATAGCAGAAACAAACACTTACTATTAAGAAGGCTGAATTAAAATTTAATGCAATCACCATGAAAATATTGTCATTCACAGCATACCTGTAATGCAATACATCCTGTGCAGTATGACTCTCTGGAGAAATTCTCCTTATCTTTTGTTCATTCACTTTGTGCATTCAGACTGCACTCTATTCCAATATCCTTATTTAGAATAATAGCGTTGCTACCAACTCCAGCTGCATTTTGAGAATGACTCAGAGAACTTTAGGATCTTAGATGTTCAAAACAGATATCCCTACTGAGCAGCTACCCAGAAAGGCATTGAGCAATTTGACAACATGTTGGCGTGCAAGAAATTGTTATAATTGATATGTGGTAAATGAGATAGGAAGCAACTCTAACAACAGGCAAAGAGACTCAGCTGCTAAAAGGAAATGCCAAAATCACAGGTCAATGCTACTTTGCTTTGTGGCAGATAGACATAATTTGTTTCTTTTCTAGAGACGAAAGGAATGCCTTTGTTACCCTTTACTCAAATCAAACTGGAAGTATATCCAAGGTACCTCTATGCATTTTTGGTAGCAGAAAAGAACCCACAATTTTTATAGTTTAAGAGTTTTCCTATTACTGTCATAATCAAGTTGCATTTTCAAAACTAGCTTCGGTTTTGAAATATTTTCTTTCTGTACCAAAGTAAAGTTTAAAAATATGGTCTGTACGTTGGGGCTATGTATAGATTATCACATTAACCATCCTAAAGCTGTGATTCCTATCCTTTTCAGGTAAAAGTTGTCCTGTTTTCAGATAACAAACACAAGAATGATTTTTTGAAACTAATTGGGATATGCTTCTACATTATAAAAAAACTTTACTGATGAAAATAACAAGGTTGGATATCATGGAAAAAGCATTATTTTTGAAGAATAATCTAAAAAGGACATCCTCAAGACCACACTGAAACTACCATCTTAGGTCTGAGTCCCATTTTAAGGTGTGTGATTGTCATTACCTATTACAGCTTAGTTTATCCTTTCAGGGAAGTTTTTAAAGCTTCTGCTTCTGCAGAGATGACCTTGCCTGAACAAGAGCTTAATTTTCAGCTGCTGCTCTCACAATTTAGAGTTAGGTTCAGATACATTTAATAGAAGGGTCTCCTCTGAGATGCTTGACATACAGAAGTTCCCAAATACAAGGTTAAGAATTGTTCAAACCCCAATGTTGTAGCTGTAGGTCAAAGAGGGTTTTTCTACTTGGTCACCACAATGGGACAGAGCTGACTTCAGCTCTGTAAAGCTGGAGAAATCACCTCTCTGTCAGGGACACTTTTTGTATGCTATCCATTCCATTAAAAAGACAAGTAGAAAGGATCAGGGTAAATGCTAAAAATTGTTACTGAAAACTTTTTTCCTTTCTTTGTTGTTTTTTTTTTTTTTCCTGGAAAGGAAGACATAGCTGGAAATAGCAGGAGATTCATAAGTTAGTGATTAATAAAAATTACTAATTAACATCAATTCTTAAAATGAAGGAAAATCTAAAGCTCTTCTTTGAAAAAAAACAAGACTCCATTAACACATCATGGGATATAGGTTCCTCCATCATTATGGCCCTAAAGTTGAAAGAATTGATGAGTTGTTTCTGCCCAAGGAGGTAGTTCCTGCAGATTTGAAGACCTGCCCTGGGATATACTTTGTAAGATATTGCTCATCCTTAGCCCTGTTAATAGGTATGATGGGGTCAAAATATTCTGTGTCGTTGTTCAACAAAAAGATGTAGATAGTCTCTCTTGAATGAGGGGTTGCTGTATACACCACTCTCTTCCTTAGAGTCCAGAAATAAAGAAACAAAGGATGTAAGTACTTTTGTTTCTCTCAAGGCTGAAAGATAAAGCATCCTCAGACACTGAAAACCCAGCTACTTGGTGGACAGTGTGTACTACATGTTTTATTTACACTCCTTATCAATTTCTTAAGAACCAAAAATTAATGAGAGCTAAAGCTGGCTGCTCTGAAATCCGCTGTGGCCAGAGAGCAAATTCACTTTTCAGGCTGCAGCATGGTACAGGATTGTTCATGTAGGTAACAGCTGTCCAAGGGTAGAGAAAGGAGTCTGCAGGAGGATTTCTGGTCTGCTAGCTCAGGTTGCTTGCCAGCACATCTGTGTCAGTTCTTGATTACTTCTGGCATACAGTGCTTAGGGGAGAGCTGAGCAGGGAAATCTCATGAAATCTAAAATAACCTTGATCAAAATAAGTAGGTTGTTTTGGACTGCTAACTTTAAATGTCTAAGAAACTGTTCAGGATATATCTAAAACCTCCTTCCTTCTCTGAAATTTAATCCGAATCAGGCATTCTACATAATCAATCCTTCCTCTGAGCAATCCAGAAGAGATTTGTTGTTCTGTGTGCCTGGGGCAGGAAGATGCATCTATTTTGCTTTGGGCACAGTGAGCTCCTGTGCATGCAGCAAATAACCCTCAGTGTGTTTTTTGGCAAGGGTTAGTACTACAGGACTATGACCGCTGTCCAGGATTTTGTTTTCCTAGATGAGAAATGTTGGAGAAATGCAATGGGATTTAACCTATCTGCTCAGAGCAAAGGCAATTATTTATTTCCCTCCCTCTCAATCCTTCATGGCTGTGGAAAATCTATTAAAGTAAACTTTACCTTTGCTGTTGCCAGCTGCCCATCTCCCACAGGAACATGTCTTCTTCTATTTCTATCTTCACTATCAGGGAATTCCAAAATATTTGGCTACTTGCACTGTTTTCAAGAACACAGAAAAAAATATCAAAGGTCAAGTGAGGAAGAGGAAGGACTGGATCAGAAAAAGTCAAACGTATCCAGAAGACCAACTGTTCCCGCTCTGTGGTATTTTTGGCAATATGTAGCAGGTGCAGGTTTGCAATGTTATTTCAGCAACAGCCAGGGTTTTAAAGCATTACCAACCATGTCTGGAAAACACATGCGCTCTGGAAAAATTCATCCATCACAGCAGCTTCCTCTGTGAACCTTTCCTAGCAAACTGTCCTGTAAACCAAAGTTGTTCCTCTGAACGGGAGAAATATTTTTTGACCTGAAGGCATCTTCTTAGAGAAAAATTGTGATGGCTGTTCTGGGAAGTGTGTCTAACAAATGTTAAATTCAAAACTTTGACCTTTTAGACACTTGCAGTATATGGTATAATTTCTTCAGGCTAAAACTATCTAGATGTATAAAGCTAAAGTAAAGCCAGTTAAAGCAAGTTAAACTCTAGTTTCTTTTCTACTTCAACCAAGATTAGCTACAATAGGACCAGACAAATCTAGACAAGGCTAAGCAAATGCTTAGGCCTTTCTATTCTCTGATCTCTCCTGATGCCTTAGATGGTGATTCTTTAAACAACCTTAAAACACTCTATTCTCATGAATGAGTATTTTAAGGTTGTTTAAAGAATCACCATCTAAGGCATCAGTAAAACCAGGTTTAATATCAAAGAGGCAGCATGACAAAGTTTGCTGGCAAGATTCAGTCTACTTTTTACTAGATGGTTAAAGCACACCAAGAAAAAGCAAGCAAAAAAATCTCAAATCAATCAATTAAAACCCAAAACTATCTATGTGGAGACTTCAGGGGGGTTTTGGGGGTAGTAGGATGGGACAGGAAGAAAATTATAGGAAAGGATAATGAAAAAAGTATGGAAGCCACCTCTGTTGAGTCACAAGTTTCAGAGTAGATGCCTGTGCTAACTGAGCCAAGACTTGACTCATTATGCCCTGAGGCTCAACAGCACTTAACAACATTTAAACTTAACTGCAGCTGGTACAAGGCTGTGGTCCATTAATAGCAGTGGGACCAGCACAATACAGAGCTACACCATGCTGAACCTTCTGCTCCTAAGGGGTACATGTCTCTCACAAAGGGTTGGACTTTACAGAAAACACTAGTTGTTGATTCCAGGATTTAATGTGTTTACTAAAAACTATGCGTGCTAAGCATCACACACCTTCACTCTCACAACTTATTTCAAAATAAATCATATTCAATAAATCAACTGCTAAATCATAGCAGTTGTATATAAGAGAAATAATTTTAAACATTCAAGATTAATGAATGTGTTCATTTGAGTTTTCATCAACAAAATCAAATAACAGAGTGGTGAGGCTTAGTTGGTAAATACTTTTTACAAAACAGAAGTGTTATTTTCATACCACTAACAGGCTTAGCTAAAGACTGTACACCATTTATAACACCTTAACCACAAAGCTCGTGTTTTCACGAACTGTGTTAATTTAAAATAAATCCTCTGCTGAGCTGATTAGGAAGGTGTATTAATCCCAAATAATTCCATGTTGAGCTCACGTCTTCTTAGATGAAGGGCGTAAATTCCCATTGTTCTGAATCTTTTGTGCTTGTTTATATAATAATGGTGGAAATACTGCTAAAAAGATTACACCAAAAGTTGCTGTGATTACTAACACGCATCATATTATAGAGTTAGATTCTTCCTCTAAATCCTCAATATGTAGTAATGTGTATGTAGTAGATGTTGTGTACACAACCCTGATTTTATACCTTAAAAAAAAGGAGTCAGGGATGGTAATGCTCCTGAACAATACCCTGAGGAAAGCCAAGTCACAAGTGGCTAAGTTTGGATCAGAAAAATGCAATTCATGAAATCTTAAATTAAAAAAACCCCTTTCTATTTGCAAGGAACATTGAAGAAATTCTCTCTAGGATAAAAGAAAACTAGAGCACTTCAGTAGCCCTTATTATTATAGTACATTTTTGTTGTACTAGAGCACCTCTGTAAAGCCACTAAAAAAACAAGTTAATGTCAGTGTCAAGTGTGTGTGCTACTTAGCATGGTTGTTTTACAAACAGATACTGATATTTTCTCCCAGGGATGATTGAGAAATAAGGAAGGTGGAAACTTCCTATAAATACATAATGCCTGAATGTCCTGTCAGGTAATATTTGTCTAAAAGTGAAATGCTCAATTATTTTCTCATACCAAAGTTTCCCACATAGTCTAAAAGATGCACAACAGTAACAGGACATAAATGCTAAGCCGTGGTCTGACAAAAACCTATTCCTCTCCCTGAAGAGGAACCCTGATTTTCATGTCAGATCATAAATGGTTTTCCAGCCTCATAAGGCTAAGCAAAACATAATTCTAACTGAATCAAGCTTTACAAAGTCACTTTCCAATGTTGTTGACATGATCAGTATTAACTGCTTCCCTCAAAGAGGCCATTTACTATGTAGAAAGACAACTCTTCTGAAAGCTCCCCAGCTGGCTCAGGGCCTTTGTGTTTGACCTGGGAGTAGTCTATCACATTCTGAAAGAAAGAGAGGCTTCAGCCTTCAGTATTCCAGCTAATCTAGTCAGATTGACCATAGGGAAAGCCAGTTGAATATCCATTTACTATAGTCCATTCACATGAATTTGTCATCAGTTTAGGTGTCAATAACTGGTGTTCTCACAGCAGTTCCTCCTTTCATAAGCAGTCTCATTCCAGATATCCTCATTGCCTGACTTTCCAAGAATTTTGACTACTCAGAATTCAACTCCTAATTTAGGAGTAACAAAGTATCTTGACCTATCCAACTCCAGTTGCATATTCTGAGATCAGTTTTCCCCTCAGACAAACAACATGAAGACAATATATACCAAAAAGTTTACTTACAAAGAAGGAATAACAAAAAGTTTTTATGAACATAAGTGCAATCATATTTGTTCGCAAATAAGAACGATAAGATTTTAATCTTATAGTACTTCTTTGAAGTATGCAGAAAATTCTTTAGATTTTTTTTGTTTTGTTTTTGCTTTTCATTGCTGACATACCACCGTAATGTGTAATTGCCAGTATAGAAAGGTGCAGTGCTGCACTTAGGCCATATAGTACTCCTTAGAGGAGTTCCAAAGAAGTATATACACCATTTGACCCAACCTACAGTACCTACAGAATCCCAGAGAATGATTTTCTAAGTACCACTTGGACTTATACTATCAATTCATAAAGGCAACTGTCACAATCAAGTCTTATTGTATCTACAGATGTGCATCCACTGACAAGAACACCTTATATAATCCCAGATCTTCAGCAGTCAGGCTACCAGATCATATTCAAGATGAGTTTTCAAATATGCAAAAGCAATGCTAGCAGAACCAACATGGTAAATTAGTTAAAATCTTACTAAGCATTTTCTTATGCATCCCTTTTCTGCATCCATGAATCTTCCATGTTGCTTTTTGGATATATATCAAAAGTTACCTTAGGAACAAAACCAAGTTTTAGACAACTGTTCCAAGACCAACTGTTTAAAACCACTACATTCTGGGCACACTATTATAAATTTTGCTTACAGAAGTTGAACAAATTTAGGGCAAGAAATGAGCATTTATCATCTATCAATCAAAATATTATTGAGCCATACAGTGTTTTTACCAGTAAGGGAGGAAAACACCTATAAATATAATTTGAAGTTTAATCACTGTAATGAGTTTTTGGCACATTTTTCAAAACACCTGCTAGCAATACTGCAACATCCTTTCTAAGAAAGTGTATTGCTACTAATTCAGTTCTGATTTTGTGGATAATATTGGATTGTCAATAGGTTTGAACTCCTTAGGGTACAATAGTTTTGCCATCATCATGTCTAGACTACTTTACAATTTGTTGGAATGGGATAGCTTCTGAAGCAATATCATCATACAGGAAGTTAACATGAAGGCTCCTGATGTACAAGTGATCCATGGGACTGTCATGGTCGGGCCACATATAGCAGTCTTCTTGTTTAGGTATTCAAATGCTGTAGCAAATTGTCATTTCTACAATAAGAAGCATAGTTACAACCTGAAAGTTTGACTATGATCTGATGTCCTGAAAATCGTTTTCTGCAATGAAATCTAAAATTTCTGTCTTTTTACATGTCATTGCCTTCTAGCCAAAGAAACCTTTGTAAAACTGCAAAGAACTCGTTCTCTTCCATATCTTTTCAGTAACTTTATTCTTTGCCAATTCTTTTTCTCTTCCTAGAGAAAGCAAATTAAGTAAAGCAAAAATGTAAATTGCATGTCAGGAGTTATTAGGAGAGAAATGAAGTACAAAACACAGAAAATTACTGTGCCATGGAATAAATTAATGTTTCACCTGCTACTTAAATCCTTGTTCCCTATCCCAGGGATATAAGGACAGGTGGAAAGGTCAGGTTCAAGGTCTCTGCATTAATCACAAAAATGGGCCTACTTGCATCCAAGAAACAACTAAATAAACTAGAACTATCAAGCAATCAAAGGAGATATGATACAGGTCTACAAAGTCAAGATGGTTATAAGAGAGTGATTCAAATATATTATCAGAAATTAAGTAATGATAATAATAGCAGTAAAGGTCACAATTAGTCTTACAATATCCACTCCAGAAATATGAAAGTTTAAACTAGTTGAAGGGCAGACTAAATGTGTGTAACAAAGAGAAATTTAATGATACACAGAAGTGAGGCATGGCTTAGAAAGCTTCCAAAATGGTTATGGATTGACAATGGACAAAATCTACCGCACATGCTAAATTTAGTTTCCTATCTTTGTAGTTTTTTAGCTGCTAATATAGGCAAGGCACTTAAATCTTTGAGCTAAGCCAGTAGAGCTGGTTTTACATGCTCTGTGACTTTTCCTGCCGTTTCTTTCAGTGCCTCAGAAGACTTTTGAACAGGCCTACAACCTCTTTATCTACTGTCTCTATTCTGGTTTTGCTACAGCTTTTCAGAACAGATGTGGGCAACTGGGAGCTGTGACAGGTAGAAGAAGTGGAGATAATTCACCAGTGGAGGAAAATTCACTGCATTACTATAAGGTTATGATTAGGCTAAAAGTAGTTTGATTATAATTTTATGAAGTTCATGCTCTGCAAATGCAGACATTGAAAATCATTCCATAGGTTGTCAGTTATTTGGTTCAAGTGCAAGAATCTGTCAATGATGAAAAAGAAACAAGCTAGTAAAACATGCTGGTTTATACTGATCAGAACATGACCAGTATTTTCACTTCAGTGCAATGGGATTTTGGCCTCATGGTCCTACATAGCCCATTCCTTTGCAGAGGGCTATTTCACTAAGTTCTTTTTTTTCTTATGGGCAAGTGATTACTCCATCCAACACTAGTTAACTTCTCAAATCATTCATATTAAAATCAAATGTAAATTTATCACTGCTGATATAATTTGCAAAATACTCATCAAGGTAATATCAAATATTCTTGAAAGGCATTCTAGCTTCAAGAGGTTACTTTCAAGATTCTGTGTTTTCCCTGTACCTACTTTTCCTTTTTCCCAGGTTTTAACTTTCCACTGTTCTAACTGGTGCTTATTTGTTATTACTCAGGTTATTATACATGACTGGTTGACACTGTTTTATATTGCCTTAAATAATTACTTTACTTTTTCAGATAATCACTGTGTGTGTAAATACACCATGCATGTAAATAACTGGGGTTTCTGAGCCCTGAGCAAAATTTGAGGGTGTATATTGCTATCAAACATTGTCTGCTCCATTACCGGTTGAAATGTTTTATTACTATTTTTTGTGTTTATGTTAAATTTTTAATGAACATATATGCAAGTCTTATTTATTTACTTTTAAATATGGAGTAGATGAAGTAAAACAAACAAAAATAAATGTTCCTTAATGTTTTCACAGAATGGGTCAGGGGTGAAAGGACCACAGAGGGGGTCATCTGTTCAAAGCTCCCTGCTTAAGCAGGGTCATCCCTGAGCACATGGCACAGAATTGTGTCCAGATGTTTCTTGGATATCTCCAGTGAGGGAAACTCTCCACAACATCTCTGTACAATTTGATCCAGTGCTCAGTCATCCACACAATGAAGAAGTTCTTTCTTATACTCAGGTGGAACTTTTCTGGTCCATTGCCTCTTGTCCTATTGCTTGGGACCACTGAAAAGAGCCTGATCCATCCTTTTGACGCACTGCCTTCAGATACCTGTAAATTGCTACATAATTTTTCAATGGTGTTTGGCCTGCAAGACTCAATGCAGCTTTCCTTGCTAAAATAGATACTTTTATAATTTATATTTTACTCAGAAGTTTTAGGCTTTAGTAGAAATAGGTGTTTTCTAGAAAGCATATGTAGATAACAATAACCAGTGAAGTAAATGACCATTTAGCCAATGTCACTAACTGATCTTGTAGCAGTAACCAATATAACAGTTCCATCCAAGAAAACCATTTTGTTTTAGTAACAGGCTGACTAAAGACATCTACACCAACAACCCCCAAAGAAATAGTATCTTTGGTGCAGAATACCACCTCACCACTAAGAAGCAGTTAGTCACCATATTGTAGATGGAGAGGTACTTTATGTGCCTTTTATTACTGCATATAAATACTGCTAAAGGACTTGAGTTTGAGACTGCATACCCACTTCAAAACTTACATTCTTTAATCTTGTTCCTTGAAAGAAACCAACTTTGCTCATTTGTTAAACTAGTTGATCTGCGAGTTGCCACATATTCAGAATGACTGGTAGGTAACACATCATCTCTATTAGCAGTAGATAATTCCTAAGATTGCTTTTTCCTGTAATTATATTTTTAGTTTTATCCTTTCCAGGTGACTCTTGACAAGACTTTAGAAGCAGCTATTTGAAGCTGTTAAATGTTTCAGCTCCTTGAGAAATTATTCCTGATTTGTCCTTCAATCACAGATTTTCTACAGAAACTGCAATTTTACAAGCATTTTGGCTTAGCAATCAAGGAGTGGGGAATGACTGGAAATAACCAGCACGCTTTTATTTTTTTCCTTTTCCAGAGACAGTATTTCAGTAGTCCATGAAAATGCTCATGGAATTACTCAAAAGCCAAAATTGCGGGAACATAGTGACATAAGTGTGATGAAACTGATGTCATCCAATACCAGTGGAAATTAATTGGACCTACACAGCCAATTCAGTCCGCAGTGACAATAGAATATAATGATATGAGACTTCTTAGGATGAGCAATGAAAAAGGATAAAAATATTCCAGGAAAAATTTGTGGAGAAATAAATGTCACTGCAAAAACCATTATCTATTTTGTACAGAAGAAAAATAACTGCTATTGAAGGAGTGACTATACAGAAGCTCTACTTACAATTCCTGGCCTTCAGAAAAAGTTTTCTTTGATTTATTTTTGTATCTGTTCTAACTTATAATCGTACCTGTTTGTACTGAACAACTCAGCCTGCTGCTCACTTACTGGAAAGAGTATTTTTGGGTTTTGAGTAGTTGTTGAAATAAAGAGAAATAATATTTTAACTAAAGCATCCAGATTTTATGATATTGTCAGCTGAAGGATACTAAATTGAATGAGTGAAATAGATTCTCTGGGTTGAAAAGACTTGTCAAATTTAGAAGCGCAAAAAATTATCAACTCCCACTAGAGCTTTCTAAATTGATCAATAATAGTCTTGTGAAAGACTGGTTAACCAAGAGCAAGAATGTTGAAGTTTAGATTATTTTATTTCATAGTGCCATGGATCTTATAATACAAGATTTAATCTTTAGATAAGAGCTAATTATAAAGCTCAGAAAAGAAAAAGCTTACATTTCAGGTTGTCCTAAAACTGTTCTGCATAATGTATCTGAAAAAATCCTCCATGAATGTAGATTTGTGGTTGAAGGTCTGATATTATACCAGACCACTTGCTTTCTTCTGTAAATCTAGATTAAAAAGTAGACTGTAGTAACTATTATAATAATCTCCAACTGGAAACACAGATTTTTGTGACAAATAAATGCTTGGCTTTTATGAACACTATTAAATATTATTTGAAAGACTTGTTAAATACATCTACAGGGTTGGGTTTAAATAATAGCCTCTCATCAACTTCTTCAGACACGGGGTGGGAAGGACTTACCACAGCTCTTCAGAAGTATTTATTCAGACTCAACAAGACCTATATGGATGAGTCTTCTCACAGACTTCCATTATCATGTACAACAGGTGCACTTTATATTCCTATGTGATTATGGAAAGTAGGTTTAGTAGCACTGAGTTTTGCACTGCAAACTGATGAGGATGTCAAAAGAGATCTGAAATAAAACGTTAATTTTCCCCAAATTTATCAAATCATACAGAGAAATTTCTACATAAAAACATGTTAGTCAAGCAAAGAACTGAGACTGACTGAGATGGCAACCGAAGATCTGTGGAGTCCTTTCTTTAATTTCCCATTTTCATTTCTTAATCAAATCCTGCACACTCATTTTCAATAATTTTTTCCTTAAATAAAGACATATAACTTAAATATATATTTCCAGAATTTTGCTTAAAAAAATAGTTAATGATCATTGAAATAAACATACAACTTTGAAATGTATTTCGAGAATGCTCATCCAGTAGAATTTGAACTTAATTCAATTTTATGATCAATCCTTTATTGTTCAGAGATTATTTGAAACTAGGCTAATGAGAGACTAAAAAAACATTCAGCAACTATAGTCTTCCAAGACAATAAAAAAGATGTTGGGGGGAGGATCCTGATCAAGGATCAGGATCATAAGTAATATCATTTTTGTGATATTAGTCAATTGATTGCAACCCACACAAACTGTGCCCCTGATGGAGCCTGTGACAGCAATGCTGCTGAAGGTGGAGGAACTTCCTAGAATAGGTAGAGAATTTTTTTGCATGGCTCAGTAACATGAGAAGTAGGTATCATGAGGTGCAGTTTTTGATGTAGAGGTTTCTCAGCTTGGTGTAACAGACTGTCAGAGGCAAACCAGCATGTGAATAGGTAGAACTATTAAAATAATTCTAGCACAGCTTCTGAGAACAAAATTACTAAATCATATTTTTTAAAAAATCAAAGTACAAAAAAAAAAAAGAGGCAAATTTGTACTAGTGAAAGGAAGAATAGCATACTGCAATGTCACCCATAGACATTCAAGTGGATCACTTAACTGTGAAGTTGTGGTCTAAAATCTACCTATTGCTGAAATAATACATCTTGACGTGACTAGACTATCCTGTATTGCCAGCAATTTATTAGCTCTTAGTTGAAATGGCATCTTTTTAGACTAAGGCTTGATCAAAAGACTATGATTTTCTCTGTAGTCACTCATGCCTTAAATACATGGAAATATCAGCATATTTTTAAGTTTCTTAATCACCAGCCACTTGGAAGAGTAATAGTCCATTCATTTCTTGATGACTTTCAGGGCAGTAATGAAGCATCGCTGGAACTCTGTCAGAACATTGATAAAATCTTATTGTTGGTAAATTATAACTCTACTGCTAAATTTGGGAGACATAATTCTATCCAAAAATTATGAAGAAATGAGAATAAATACATGTTCTGTTTACAATTCCATTCATATACTGCATAATATTGAAAAGTAAGCTTTAGGTGATCCGTAATTTATTCTTGCAGGCACCTGGCCCTAATCATTATTATTAATTTCTAAAAGTTTTAGAGTTATAGGAGATATATAGTTTGCCAGATGTGAATACATGGAAGTTATGAGGCAAGGCCCTATATTAGCTACCCCAATATTCTCCAGTTGCAAGGTTTTAAAAATATTAAGCTATAGAAATGACTCTTTTTACTAATAACAATTGCATAGTAGCAAAAGTGAAAAGTATGATAACTTTAGGAAAGTTGGAGTCATCCTCTTTTTCCCAAAAGGCAAAGAATTTTTTATTGTATAGTCTTTACAGCTATCTGATTTTTTATGTTATTTTTGACATGGTGCATTAGTGTGTGTTAAAACACAAAGATATTACTACAATGCTTTGTCATAAATTTGCACCGTGGCAAAAAGAATAGGCAAAAAGGAATTTCATTTTGTGAAATGCATCACATTTCAAATGCCTGAATCTATATTTTTATGCACTCTAACTGAAGCAACTAAACAAGGTATGTTGGTTTAAAAAAAAAGAAATGGCAACAATTTCTGAGAATGGATACAGATTAGTTAGAAATTTTAACCAAAACAAGTGCTGTCACACAACTCAGGAGTTATGTATTAGGTCTAAAAATACATCTTGAAATGCTGTTTTTCTTAATTTCTCAAAAAGATGTAGAACTTTTAATGCTTGCTTCCATCTCAGAAACTACATCAATATTAGTTACAGGGAAGAAAATTAACTCTATCCTAACACAACCAGCGACCTCATACCCCTCTGCAGAAACTGTTGCGACTTTCCCCTCAGGCAGTTCTCCCTGTTTGTGAGTTGGGCTACTTGGGCTCTGCAGGTTGGATTTCTATGTTCCTCAGTAGTTAATTTCCTCTAACTAAGTTTGTTTCAAATGAAGGTTGGAGAGGAAGACCTAATGTGTATTTTGTATATATCTGAAACACCTGAATCAACATCAAAATGAGGTCACATCTTGGTTCTGACATAAATGTGTTTTGTCTCATTTGAATCTTTCTGGCTCCCTACCACGTTCTGCCCTTATTATGAAATGTGGGTATTTTGTGACAGCATTTTTAACCAGAATCAAGTGTATAAATCTACTCAATACATAAAATTTTACCATTTCTGACCAACAGATAGAAGCCCTTGATTAAAATGTAGTCACTTTTTAATGTTAATTGGGCTGAGACTCACACATACAATAGACTTTGTCTTTAAAAAAGCTTCATATTGAAGCAGGATTTGGACACTGCCTTTTGCATTTATTGTATAATTTAATCCATAAATGACTGTCTCAAAATGCACAACAATTCCAAAGGAGCATTTCTAAAGTCTTATACTCAAAAACTGTGAGGATGAAACATGTGCTTATCACATTTTTCTATAAGTTTTTTTGGTTTGTTTCTCATTTATTCATGGAGGAATGAGATGGATTAAACAGAAAACATTTAGTTTGTATGTACTTTCATATTCTATCACTGTACACATTTATCTGTGCTTTCATTCAGTTAACATACATTTATCCTTGCCTATTTACAAAAAATATTGTGATAAACCACTTTTAATTAAAAAATAGTGATTGTGGGAATACTAAAGCATGAACTAAGATTATCAAAAATATAGTATCACTTCATGATACTGTAGTTTAAACGTGTCAAAAGTCTGAGAGGAATTATTGAAGGGCCAAGGGAGCTCTGGAATTCAGAAACTAACCTGTTGCTTCTTTTTTTTTATGAAAGGAAATATTGCATCATATCTTTGCAGCATATAATATTTGTCTCAGGTTTAAGGTTTAGGGAATTTTCAATGCTGTAGATGAAAAATTAATATAGGTTAATTTATTTCCTAGCTCTGAATGGAAAAATTGTCCACATGAACTTCATTATGCCTTCTTCCCTTTAAGATGATATCATTCTTAGCAGATGCAAAAGACTTAACTTCAGCTTGTGACCTAGCGTAGTATTATTAAAGAATATTTTTATTAAATTTTGTCCTCAAATAACCTGCTAGAGTGTAACTTTTTCTGTAATTAAACTTTCATTTGCCATTGATACTAATTAGATCAAAGGAATTAATTTCTTAGGGTGGCCATCTTGAACACCTGGATAACTGAATGACTTAGACTACAGAACCTGTAAAATCACAAATGCTGGGCCGTAATCCTACTTCGTGATGTTTGACTGTGAAACAGTGGGGATCTTAGGTAAAATTTATAATAAGTATGCCTGAAAACTTAAATGAAATCTTGTGCAATTCAGAACTACAGCTAAAATAATTTTTCATTAATTCTACTGCCCTTCATGGATTTACATTGATTTATACCATTTCCAAAGACCAAAGTCTTGAGAAACTGAGGGATTTACTCAAACTGTGATGGGTGGAAAAGTAGATGAAATGTTCTACACTATGAAAAATATCTCTAAGTCCCCAAAAGAAAGACTTGAAAATGTTTCACTACAAGTACAAAAAAACTGTACACAGCCATGAATCTCACCTTAATGGTACTATGTCCTTAACCATACCATAAAAATCAGCAGTTTTGAATATGAGGAAAAAGAAAACCCAATTAATTTTATTTTACAGAATAATTAATCATCATTATTATCAAATTCTAATTAAATCAGAAAAATATGAATGATTTTTTATTTTAACTTAACTGTAGGTATTTAAAAATTGCAATTTGATGAAAAATTATCATGACTTTTTTACATGCAATATTATGCTTCACCTCATATCAAACATGTTAAATTATATTTTTTTTTGAGATCTCAGAGAAATAGGAAAAGAAAAAGAAAAAAGGCCATGGAACTCCTATAATAATTAGTTCAAAAATTTTTATGTAGAGCTACTTATCTGAAAAAGCATATCAATGAGACAGCAAGTTAATTGAGAGAATTGCAAAATGAAATGGTTTTGAGGTGCTTATTGGAAAAGAGGCACCTACAACTCTGATCATAAATCTCTGTTTGTAACTCCAAGCATAAACATATAAGATAAAATTTAGAGCCTGTTATTTAGAAGTCATCAAACTTTCTCTAGACGTGTTGTACAGAGGTACTTTGGCATAATAAAAAACTTTTAAACATTTGAACAGAAGTTCAGGAAAATTCCCATGTGTTAACCTTTAGCTCACTTGAGAGACAAGCAACCACAATTCAGAAACATTTTCTGAATAATTTTAATATATGTAAAAAACAGTCTGATGTGGAGAAATGCTGCCCATGGAGTAACCATAGATTTAAAAGTTAATTCAAATGGATTGTTAAATATTTATATTCTGAATTAAAGAGGGGAAAAGTTTGTTCTTTCTTCTTTTGTATTCTGGAGGAATATCAGAACCATTGCCTTGTCAAATTTGATAAAATTCTAGCCTGAAAACTTATTAATATGTTTCTTTATCTGTATGTATAATTTTATACGTACTTGTAAAGATACTGTCACACAAATATCCATTTTGTTCAAAAAGAAAAAAGTGTTCCATCAATCCTGCCTTATTTTTTGAACCAAAATTGACATTAAACCTGGAAAGATTTTCTGAGGAATAAATCCTTCCATCCCCCTTGTTTCTGGTCCTGGGCTCTTTGTATCTTGAAAAATAGCTATGAAGTACAAGTTTGCTTCCAGGCAGTTTACAATGATGGAAGTTTGAACAATGTTAAGCAACAACTTCCACCAGTACTCTTGATACCTAAATTGTTAATTTGTAAAAAAATCAATAATGAAAGTAGTCTGAAATAAACAGCATAATTTCATATCATATGAAATTTGATTTAAATCTTTGGTGAAAGGAGAATTTGAGATGTTTAAATTAGTCATGGATTTTTGTGTGTGTTGAAAATTGCATCAAATATTCAAGCTGAATGGAACACCTGGGGCTAAGCCTACAGAAAAACAGCAGTGTCATGGTACTGAGCAATGCAGCCAGTGTTTAAGCTAAATACAGTGCACTTTATAAAATGTTTGGGGACAGTCGCACAAAGAAGGAACAGCAAAGATGATTTTGAATGAATAGCCATTAATGCAGGTTATAAAATATGCCAGGTGGAGGAATTTGGCTCAGCCTCTTGTGGATGTGAATGACTCTGTACAGAGAAGAGAGGGAAACATCATCTTGATGAGAGAGAGAGGTGAAGTTCCCAGTAAAAAGAAGAATTAGCACTAGCACAGTAGGTCAATGCTCTAGACTTACTGCAGACCTGCTGCTCAGTGACACTGCCTGCTCAGAACAGACTCACCACGGAGTTCTCTCTTCAGATGTAGAAAACAGTTGCTCTGCAAATAGCTCTAGAGGGATTGAGAAGAAACAATTTTGTGTAATCAAGATGCAAAAATCCAAACTCTCTTCTTTCTTTAGCCACGTGTGTTTCAATAGGTTCAGGTTAAGGAGGAAGGAAAGGAGAGACAAGGGGATTTGGGGATAACCGCCTGCTCTGTCTGAAAAGATTTGAAATCACATCCCTTCTGTGAATATTTTATTACTGCACTCCAAGGTATTCTGAAGACCCTCCTGGAGGTAATATAGCATGAAGTAGTTCAACACTCAGTGGTCCAGAGAATATGAACATGACTTCAGACTACATTTAAGAAAATCACTTGGGAATCAGTCTGGTTCTACCGCTGGCCCTGGCTCCATTAAACACTTCAGATAAAATTATAGGTCTTTAGAATCAGGAATGGAATTCAGATTTACCTCTCTTAGGCAAGTGCTCTGTTGACTATGCAAAACAATGAATGTGGGGTTTTGGCCTGTTTAATCAATATGCATATATTACCCTAGTTTAGCTAAAAAGAGTAAATCAAATTGCTTCAGAGGGAGTAAGGAACTGAAAAAAAAAGGCCCTATATCCTAAATCAATGTTCTAGCCGTTGAAGTGCTGGTTAGTTAAACTTCCTCCTCCCCAAAAATGATGACTCCTTCTCTGATTTAAAATTAAAAAAATTAATTGCTTGAACCTAGCAGAAAGATAATAAAAGAGGTGTGAAAACACATGGGGTTTTTTAGTATTTCTTAGTTTGTAGCTTAAGGTACTGAGCTATGCAAAGGCATTTTTGGCTGCCGTTCCTAAGCTCTCTGTGTGTTTTATAAAGAAGCCACTGCCTAATATGGCAGTTGTAAAAGTCAGGTGCTGCAGAACTTAGTGCTGTGATGTCGTCTCCTTTCCCTTTATGAGCCTACAAGAAAAATGGATCTACTTGTAGACAGGAAAGAATGCTAACCCATGTGAACCTGAAGAGTGGCTGAACCAGATGGGAGACATTCACATTCTCCTGCTCCTCTCAAAGAGGAAACCAATTCCAGGCTCACACGACCTACATGAAGGCTTATTTACTCAAGCTTTGGCTCATAAGGGAATTTATTTGCTTTTGCTGTTGTTTTGTTGAAGATTTATTTAAGTGCTTATTTGTATCTCTGCATTCTTAAAAAAAAAAAAAAAACCACAGTTTTTTACAGTATTGAAGATTTAATTCTAAAGTTATGGAAAAGCGAAACAGACTAACTTGCACACCATAACATTTTGTTCAGCATAAATAAATTGCTAAACTAGGAACTAAATAGGTAAATGTGATATAATGCTTACCAATTCAGTTCAATAAAGAGTACAAAATGTCATCAGAATAATTTAAGAAATAACTGTGTCACAACTTTTGCAGTGTGACATTTTTATATTGTAAAGTATTGGGGAAAGGAAAACTGAGGGAAAGAGGAAGTCAGAATCAAAAGTGAATCTCTAGTGAGTAAAAGAATTTTTTAAACTGGGTTAAAAGTTGACAGAAGTTAAAGGACCCTGATTCTATAAAATACTGGAGCTTCTTGTGTATTTCTTTATGGAGCTGATCTGGCAGAAGTGAGATCGGTTATTTCAATAGGGTTTCAATCAGGGCATGGATAATTTTAAAATAAATTATTTGAATGAATTACTCCTGAAATATTTATTTATCATTTATTCCTTTCCTGGAGTGGGTAAGGGAACTTAATATGTATGGTTTCTTTAAAGTTTGGGGATAATATATTCATGCATAATTTTTCCATTATTCACATTCTTCTACCAGTACAACTTGAAATTTATCAAACTGACTGCATAAAGCACTTCTGCACAATTTCTCTGACTGCAAAATTTAGTAAATGAATGACTTAAGTTTCTTTGGAAAAAAAAATTCTGAAGTACAATGGATTTCCACTACGCTTCTGAAGGGAAAAAAAATTAATGGCTTTTTTCTTTAGTGGCAATGGCAGCATTTGAGAGAGCAACAATAAAGAAATATCCTACAGAATGCTTTTTAAAAGGAAAATTATATAAAATTGCCTTTTACAACTGCTGAATTTCACCATTCTACTATAATAAATTGTATATGGGGTGCAAAAAGTAAGAACATGTGGGCTATGTGTCAAAGTTGGCTCTGTCCAAGAGAAACTGGCTATATCCCCAAGCTAAACTGAATGGAGGTTAGAACTACATCAATAAAAATAAAACTTTGAAAAATTGATAGTTTCAGTAAACAAGAGTACAGAATGAGCATCTGTTAAAATACCCAAAATAATTTTGGCTTTCCTCTTTTTTTGTCTTGTCAAATTGGGGGATTTGATATAGAAAAATTATTAGCAAGCACAGAGCACTACACCTTGATAAGTCTTGTGAAGATCATTCAGTCACCAAAAACCAAGATATTGAGAGACTCAAGCATTTCAAGTCTGGAGAAAAAAACCCATTTTATTCATTGGACTGAGATAGTTTTTGACAATATCTTCAGACAAGGATTATTGATAAAAAATCCACAAAATAATAGCAATACAGAAATGCAGAGATGACACAATTAATTTTGCTTTTTGTCTGCATAAGGGTCTGTCACTCTTGATATGATAAAAATTTTCAGTCACTGCGTCATATAATAAGTCCTGGTGTAATCAACACTTACCTATTGCTGCCCCTAACACAGTGCCAACAGCTTTTGGAGAAGCATTTACGCTGAAACTTTTTCCCTCCCTTTGTTGAGTCCAGTGAGATAAGTAGGAAAATCACAGATTTGTCTGTTTTCTGTGTATTTTCTGTCTTCTTTGGGCAGTTCTACTGTGTTTTTCATACTTCAGGCCACTCCTTGGCATAAATCCTTATCTATGGAGGGGTTGCAGTGCTGTCCAGTGGCATTGGGCATGTCACTGAAAATTCAACATGAAACTCTAATTCAAAGGAAAAGCTACACAGCATATTCTCTGCCAGAAGCCTGGTGCACTAGCACAGTGTGCCACAGGACCTAGCATCCTTCAGTACATACAGATCCTGTGGTCCCTGTATGCAAACACTGCACTGGACTTTTCCCCCTTCATTTGGCCTCATTAGATTAATGATGTGTGCAATATCGTGCACCTTTATTCTCATGTTTTTACTGGTCTGTGCACAAATTACACTCTATTCCACTGTGTTTGTACTCTTGAATGCTGTTTTAAAGTAAAAATGGTATTCCTTCTACTAATTTCTTACATTTAAGTTTGGATCTATAAATATTTTGGCCATCTTTCTGCCTGTTTTCATAAGGTATGAATCTTGTTCTTTTTCTTCTTTTCAGGTTCTGTTTTGAGACATCATGCATCACTCTCCTAGCCAGTCATTTTCCATTTATGCTTTATCTCCTCACACTAAGCAAATATGATGCACTGAGTTGTCATGTTGGTGTGTGTTATTATACAAATGTAACCAGATGTGACATAACTCAATGCTAAAGGGCAGCTAGAATTACTCCCATTTCCAGACCAGGAAATTATTGTCACTGTGAATATCCATTCATGGAGGATGCTTCTGACCTGCAATGAATGCCCACTACCGTGTTTATTCTTACATAAGGATAAAGAAGACAGAAAAAAATAGAATGACATAAGAATCATCCTCAGATTATAATTCATCTCCTCATCATTCCAGATCATATCACTCTTTCTACAATTTATATTGCTAAGAATTTTTCAGTTTAGAAGGAAGTGAATAGTATGACTGCAGGCTTGCAAATTCCCAAGTGCAAAGAATTATTAAGAACATGAAGAACAAAGAATGAGGAACCAATCCAGAAGTATGGGCCCAAATACTTTAGCAGTGAGCCACTCAAGACATCCTATGGTACCTAAGAGCTGTTAAATGGGATGGACAATTTCATTTTATTCTTCCCATCAACACTACTGTTAAGGGAGTAATTGCAGTAATGAAAACATTTTTATTTCATCAGATTTAATAGGGACATCTTTAACTGCATGGACCCAGACAGTACTGTGATGGATGTGGGGACAAATAGAAAATGGAAGAGAGACATCATTGATATTCACCTCTCAGAGACAAAAGAAAGAACACTCTGCTCTTTGAGCAGGCACAGAGAACAATCTTTCTTGCTACCACCAAAATTCCCATGACATTTTTCCATGGGGTGCCAGTAACAAAGAATATGCTTCTTGATGACTCTCACCATGTGCCTTTGAATAGCTCCTCCAAGTTGTTGGATGGTGCATGGCCAGGAACTGTCAATCTGGTGGGCACTCATGATTCCACTATAGCTTGTAAAGATAAAACAATGCAGAGAATTTATTGAAGGCATTCCTACAATTCTTGTTTTAAGTATAATCATATGGACCAGGAAGCATGAATGTGTTTTTCCAAATAGACCTGGGAAGGCCACACTGCTATTATCTGTGTGCTACCTAGATAGTGGATAAATGATGGAAGAGACACTTTCATAGAGCATTTCACAGTGCTTACTTATGAGGTAAGTTCATTAAAGAAGTGTGTTGTCTGATTCACAAGCAGAAAGCCAGCATTATTTCATGGCTGTCTGATGAAAAAGCCTGCCATAAAATACTATCTTTACCAGCTTGTCAGCACATTTATTTGAATGATGTTATCATTAGAGTGAAGTGTAATTTACTGTCTGAGATATGCTTAAATGCATAATGCAATAGCTTTTGTGTCTCAACAGAGTATGTGTATATATGCTAAAAGGGAAACATATTGAGATAGTTTGATAACATTATCTTCTACCTTTCCAAGACAAATCTTTATTAAAAATCATCTTGAGGGTGTTTCTCTTTTCCTCTAACACTGGAAGTGAAAGTCACACATATTCCTGTCTGGGACTATGTCAGATAGCTCCAAAGTTCCACTTTGAAAGCTCAAGGCAAATAAACCCTAGCTGAAATCTTGGCATTATTCAAAGAGACATTTAGGGCATTCTAACTCACAACATTAAAGCATCTGTCAGGAAAGGTGCTGTCATTTGCCACCTGATCTAATTACTTCTGACAACAGATGTGAGTTAACTGCAAAAACTCAACATCTTTAATAAGCTGATCAAATTTCATTAACAAAGCATGAATGCTAACAAGATTATAAAATAGTGCAGTTTATGCTCAATGTATAAGTAAGAGTGCAATTACATTTAATAGGTGAAATGGTAGGTTAATTGGAGATAAAAGTTACCTTGTTGGTCATCCATATATTTAGTCTAATTACGAGGAAATTAACTGTTTATTAACAATCCATAATTGTATAGCAGCTATGGTGGTTAGTACTCCTAAAATAGTGAAATTCCCCCTTTCTTCTAAGGAATATCCCAGCCTATTTGCTTTTCTGCAGAGTTATTTCAGTTTGAATTTTGAATGCAGGTTTTACTAAAGTTTTTATGGAATGTTTCTTCAGGACATAGAATTTCAGACTTGCAAAACTGAGATATTCTGGTAAACTTTTTCAGACTGTAACACCAGGGTTGGTTGAGGAAAAAAACCCAAATGTCAGAAATCAAAATGTTTATTCTTTACCTACCCATACCATGTTTAGCTCTATTTTGTTAAATCAAGCCTTCAGTTCTCCAAGCATTAAAAAGCACTATAACCCCTTCAGATTAAAAAAAAAAAAAAAAAAAAAAATCCCTTCATAAATCCTTAATGTTATTATACTGAAAAAATGCTTTTGCAGTAGGCATATTTGATATACAGCCACTGAACTGTATTTATTGCCACCACCATTGAGTGATAAAATTTATTATAAGTTTCTGGTTTTAGGCAAAATTCTATGATAAATCTCACACTGCATCCATCCCTTAGAAAATTATTAATTTCTTAGTTGCTGTTATTCCAAGTGTTTGACTATAGTTTACATTCTTAAGTATTAAATGCTTCTTAGGAAAAGCACCTGTATGTTTGACTCAGTCATTAAAATGTTATTATGGGATATAAAGTGGTTCACTCTATTTTTAAAATAGCTTAATGATATATGCTTCTATATTTCTATACCTGTAAGCTTAATTGTTATGCATCATATACACAATTAAAGCTTTCATTGTAAACTGCCTCAACTATTACCACTGTAATAAACATTTTAGATTAATTGAGAATGTGTCACCTTTTGGATTATTTTGAGCTATGTCAACTAGTTATGCCACACTGTCTGTACTTAGTTAATGTCATTAAATTCATGTATCCACCAAAATTTGGTCTACCAAAATTAAGTCTGTTTAAGAAAGTTAGTGGGTTTTTTGAGAAGAATTGCATAAATAAGACATACGTCAGGCCCAAAATTAAAATATGTACTGCGTGATCTTACAAATTGTCTTAAGGAAACCGCATCTGGAAAATTCTGAGTATCAGCCACTGAGAATCTCACAGGAATATCTTAAATTTTTCTAATGGCAATAAATTTAATGAGCCTCCTCAATATTTTAAGAAAGGCTTCTTTGGACCCCTTTTCTTTGTGCTTCTGTTCCTCAAAGATTTTTTTTAAAAAAGATTCAATATTTAAAAGTGGATATGGACAAGGACAAATTCAAAATGAGGTCAGTGTTTTTGAGTGTATATGTGGTCATGAAGGCATCTCATTTGTGCTGCATAAGTTGCAGCCATAAATTAAAACCACGCAAATGCTTCTACTTGGACATGAATGCATAACTTCAGATCTGATCCAAATTTTTCTTTAGCAGAAGAGCTGATTTCTCACCACGTCCTAGTCAGTAAATTGAAGGAACAAACATTGACACAAACATAAAGAATGATGACAGCTGCAGAAGCCTGTTCTACATTAGGATTGCCTCTGGTAGTATTAAATATAAAATATTTTGTAATTCTGTTTTTGTAAAATTAATTTAGAGAAGTCTGGTTTTTTTTTAATTCTGTGTTAATCTCCCTGAAGAATATAGCAACAATTTTTTCACTAAGAAACATGAGTTAAAAGTGATAAATTAAATCCTATGGATTATGTGAGATTGTAGAGCATGACTAATAGATTTTCTAAATAAAGCCATTAGGGACATGGTACAAAACAGTACAGTATAAGAATAAGCAAGTAATTTTGGGGATTTCAGCTACTGTAAATCTCTATTTGCACCCTCCTCGACTTCTTGCCTTTGTCCTCTTATGCTTAGTCTTGTGTTCATAGCAGCCCCATACCACCTAACCTTCTCCTCTTTGCTATAGGATCCTGTGGTGAGAAAAGTAGCTGTAAGAGAAGATGGAACTCGTATTCCCATTGCTAAATTCATAATGAGGGACAAGGGATAAATGAATACTTTTCCTACATTAATTCTACTATCTGCTTATTACTTTTAAGAAACTAAGTTGAAGTACAAGAACACCTACCCCTTCAGTATACTCATCTAAATTATTTTACATTTCTTAAAATTTGGGGTAAGAATATATGCCATCCTTGAAAATTATTCTAGTAAATAAAGATTGAAAGAGTTGCTGCACATTTCTGTAGATTTCCTAGAAGTTGTATCTTAAACAGCACCTTATTTTTCAATCATGCAAACAGCATGTCCACAGCAAAAGATGAGGGTGTTTACCAAGGTGCTTAAGCAATACCATTCTTTTTATACATAGATTTTGCCACTGGTCTTCATATAAGCATTGGATTTTCATCATGGCTCTTTTTTTCTGCCATTCTTTTTTCTAGTATTGTTTATGAATGTGATTTAATAGTTTCCTTGACATCTCTAGAAGTGTACCATATATGTAAAATTGCTCAGACCTTAAACAGATCTTCAATATCTTTCTTTCTTTTGCCTAAGTACACTCAGTCTGTCAGGCTCTGTTTCTGGGTGTGAACTCCAGTGTCAGGGTTTCTGGTCAGACTGAGAAAGTGTTTCAGTTCTTTCAAAGAGCAGTCTAGTATTACCTACAGATAACATATGACAGGAAGGGAATATTTAGTGTAGTTTATATGAACTGTAAAATCAGAAAGTTGAAGGAGCTTTTTAAGTTTTCTGCATACACTTGGTTTTGGTATAGTCTCTCTGTTTCCTGCTGAACTACTGAGGTACAAAGTTAATAGCATTTTCTTAAGAGGGAAGAGCTCAGTGACTTGTGTTTCTGTTAAATGCAGACCTTTCACTGTCACTGTCTGGTCTTCACTGACAGGTACAAAAGTTCACATGTCTCATAAAAACTGCATGCAGATATAATTTGAGAACTTCTTATCTCTATTTGTCAGAGAGAGCCTCAGGTGACTCTCCATACAGTTTAAGATCAGATCGAGGTATGTAAAAAAGACCTCCTTAGGCAGTGAAGCTGGGGCTACTTTTTCCTCAAAGGATAACTAATGCTAAGTCACAAATTATTAAAAGCAGACAAGTAAATGCCTGGATTGTTAAAACCAGTATCCTGGCTGAGAGAGAGCTCTCCTCCACGCAATCACAGAGGTTTTTATTTATAACATAAATTGCCTTGCAATTACTTGTTTTTCCCAATTCTCATTATATTAGTATGAAAATGGAATCAGATAAAAAGTGATCTTGTGGTTTATGAACATTTTCCTAACGTGTCTTTTTCATTTGTTTGTTTGTTTCAGGAATCAATAGATGATATAATAAACTTGCCAATCAATCATAGGTATTTTCACTTCTTTTTTTCAGTACAAATATTCATGCACTATTGGTCATGGATTTCATCTAAGAAAAGCAAAATCTTTCCATATCTTTGGGACACCTACAATAGCCTGGAAAATTATGTTGTCTGTGCACCACTCTACTCTTCTGCTGTGCATATGCAGCAGTAAGTTTCCCTCATAAAATTCTCAGCACACAGGATATGCTAAGTATAGCCAGTAAAATACAGTTGCACTTGAGGCTAGCAAGACTTTTGTTTTCTTGAAGGTGCTTTTGACCTCCCTCATTCTAAAGTTTTTGTCTATTGCATATGTTGAACAATATAAGCATGTTTTGTGACTCCTTATTACTTGTGTGCTCAACTGGTGTTTCTGTAGATATTGATATATAAGAGATGTCTTGAAATTACAGTCTTTGACTAAAATTTGCCCAGGGTTTTCTGTTTCCCTTCCATTATCAGGCCTCTTAATCTGAATTAGTCAGCTTCTTACTTGTGTTAGTGATGTCACACAGTGGTAATTGGTGTGAAGGTTTCATTAGCTTCCTTCATGTCTTGCATTCTTATTATTTATGATTACTAGCATTTATTATTTTTGATATTAATCACAATACCTTCAGAACACCAGCCACTTGAATCAGGCCATGGAAAATATGAATATCACATGACCAGCAACAGTGAAGTGCTTCAGTGAAGAACTTAGGACTAAGTCAAATATGAAATAAAAATTCATTTTAATCATCTCTGCAAATAGTTTGAGGTATGAAATAAACTTTGTGTAAATGAATCTTTATATGAAAATGGGAAAATGATGCATGGAAGAAATGAGGTTGTGATCTGGAGAAACTATGACTGCTAGGACAGAAAATCGCTCCACTTAATAAAGCTCAGTTTCAGAGATTCTTCTTGAAATTTATCTTAAATTTTACCTCTTCTGAATTGGAAGAGGCAACTTCTGAACTCCAGTCCCATTTAACAATATCCCATTTTACTAAACTGGATTAATTTCTCTAGCTGTAATTATTTATTGCCCACTATTACAGGAGGGGCCTTGCGAAAAGCAGCTCTGCTCCACAGCAAGTTCCTTGCCCAGTTCCAGTGAAAATTCAGGCAGTGCAACTCTTACATCATTCCTTTGGTTGACAGGGACACGGGTTGTAGGCAGGGAGTATTTTACTCTCTCAGTTCTCTTGTATTGCTGTGGTCTTCAAACTTTAAAATATTTCTGTATTTTACTACTAAGTGGTAGGGGGTAAGGTGGTTGATTTAAGATGATCGTACCATTCCACACAAAGGGAAAGATCAATGTTTGTGGAGCAACAAAGTCCACTCAGATTCTCATTGCATGCTCCTCTACGTCCTCTGTCTTTTATTATTTCTTCCCCCAAATTCTATGTTAAAGCTCATGTTTTATTTTCTTTGTGCATTTACAACATATTTTATCTGGATGTATAAAAAATCCAAAAAGGATTCTAACAGCAAGAAAAATAAAATATATAACTTTTAAGCTAACAAAATGTTGATACTACTGGTATGTAAAATTTGGTCATGCATATAGGTGAAATACCTTGCCATGAACAGAAAGATTAAAAAAAGATACAAGAACCATCCTGTAAAAGCATAACCTGTCTCACATTTCTTTCTTTATGTGTTTTTTCTTTATTGTTTTGTTTCTTTTTTTTTGGTCATAAAACAGTGCTATTTTGCTAATAAATTGATTTTAATTGTCTTTTTAAAGAGGAAGAGTGAGGAATTATGACAGATGATTTTCTCCTGGAAACATGGCTTTTCTTTTTAGAGTTCTAAACAGCTTACAAAACTTCTAAAAGTTTCTGAGACACCCTAATATATCTGTTTTCCCTAAATATTATTGATTAGCTGTGATTTTTATCAAGAGTTTTATACTAATTTTATATAAAACAGCTTTATGCTTCTGTTTGAGAAGGGCAAAAATAGGAAAAATATAGGATGTATTTGGTCTTTATGCTCAACAGTGCCCTAGATATAATAAAATTATATCTACATCTCAGAAAAAAGTTCAATAAAGTAGGGCTGTAAAAAATAGGAAGTTCCTTTGCAAATAAAATGTTTGCTCTTAACCATCAAATATATTTCATTTTTAACTCAACGTTAAATAGACAAGGTTTCAAGAAAATAGTATATTTATGCATCATATTTATATGAAAAAATTACAGAGCCACCAATAATAAAAAACAATATATTGATGTGGTTTCAGTGGTTAAATATAAATATGGCCATTTTCTAACAGGAAAAATAATATGGCTACATTAAACATTTGTGTGTCCCTCTAATAAAAAATATACATAACAGCTGCACTGCTATCTTTAAGAAGTAAACACCAGCACTTTTGCCATCTGGTTTAGTGACTTTTTACAATGGTTGAGAGCTGTCATTTTCTGGTGACTCCAGATTTACCATTTGAAGCTGATGTTACACATCTGATTTCATTATCTATGCTGTAGAAAAAGCTGGCCAACTTTTCAAAGTCACTACTTCAACAGTTGTCAAGAAAGAGCTACAACTGGAATGTGCCATTGGGCTTGGCAATACATTTTGTGTCTCCTTTTTCTGTCACTCGTTGCTGGTATCCAGCTATGTGCCACTAAGAAAGTGATAAGAAAAACACTGCTACGAGTATTATCCAAATAATATTAAGCACCAGGCTAAGCAGGCCTTGAAGCTAATTTCATCTCAACACGAGAAAGGTTTGCCTCGCTTTTGTCATACTGGCATTCAAAGAGACTGAAAAAGAGACCTGGATCTCTGCATGCCTGGGAGTCCTCAAATCGCCAACCTGATGTGGCACTGAAAAGGCTGGCCAAATGGCCATACTTTAGGAAATTAAACTGAAGATTTCTGAAGTTAATTCACGTCTGTCTGAAATATAGTTCGCTGTTAATATTGAAGATATATGTTCAGTAAGTTCAAAACCATTAAGGTCAGAGTCCCTGCCTTTCCATTCCCTAAGTATCTTTCATATCTTCTGCTGTGCTCCCAGCGTGCCTTGTGCTTTTATTTTAAACAGTGACTCCATTTCCAAGTACATGCTGTAGCTTCTGGGAAACCATTCATAATTAGAGCAGTTTAATAACCAGAATGAATATTTATAGTATAAATTATTTGATGCATAATCTTAGTCATAAAATTATTTTCTTCATGCATTTTTGACTAGCTTTAGTGACAGAAGCACCAAAATATTAATGAAATACAATATGGTATAAAACAGCATGTTACACTGAGCTGTATATTTCTCAGAGAATGGTCTCTCTCTTCATTGTAAGAAACAATATTTCAAAGAAAAACAGGAAATTGCTATATGCCATAAATAAAATAGCTTTTATTTCTAACAGATACATGCTACTTTCATTAATAATCAAAACTGTTTTATTAAGCAAGATTTTCCTAGAGACAAAAAGGACCACAGTATTGTAGCATGTTGGTATTGTGTCCCTATTATTTCTTAATATACTTCGAGTTTTTCATTTATTGGAAATGTGTGAAATGGTCTATCTGACTCACCATTGTCAATTTGAAATATTAATGCTTCTTGCTTCTTTTAACTTCTTTTTAAAACATACTTTTTGTTTTTTTCTTTAAGTGAAATATTCCATTTTGGCGTCTAATTCAAAATTGTCATATTGTTATTTCTGTTCTGTTCTGTTTTCTTCTTTCTGATGGAGTACTTCATACAATGTCATTTAGCATTTCAAATATATAGTTATAGTCATTAGTTGCCTTGGTGATGAATGTGTTGTGTACCTGAGGGACAGTTGTGTGTACTTTTCTGATGTATTGATGTAGATTATAATTTGACAGGAACATTCTACACATCAGAATTTTACTGGCAAGAAAATGTGGATATGGAATTTTATGACACTAATTTAAAATACAATTCAAAAAACATTTCTTTTAAGTTTGTATTACACATGAATTTTTCCAAGACAACTCATTAAATGATCCACTACAGTTTTGTAATGGAAGTCTGCATCTTTTGGTCATCCTAAAATTTCTTTAACAAACCTTAGCAAGACAAGCTCGCTGTAAAGATGAAGGCACAAACATATTAATCAGAACAAAGCTAGGATTTACTGCAGAAACCCCAGAAGATTAAAACCCAAATAATTATCTATGCTGCTCATATCAAGCTCCTTGGCAAGGAACTGTGTAAAGGTGGTTTATACATCCATCGTGCATATGTCAAAGGAAAATCCCTAAGCCATTCTCAGGTCTCTGACAGATAGTCCAGACCTCTGAGCTGCCATTTCAAAGCGGAGTGGAAACAATCAGGTGGGTAAGGCTGAAGGGAAGAATTTCAGACATACCCTTCTATGTGGCATTTCTCTCTGGATTGGCTGCTCAACATATGTTTTTAAGTGATTTTATGAACTGTTAAACTCTTCCAATTTCCAAACAGAAAGAAGAGGGACCTTACTTCCTGCTCTGCATTCTGTGTCAGATCTTAAGTAGTTTAAACCCTGTATTGAAACATACTTAATTTTTATTAGAATAAAATGTCTATTTTTATTATTGAAAATATTTTTTCAGCTGTCTTAAGGAATTCAACAACAGTACCCCATAAATGCACACAACCATTTCTTTAATGGCCATATTGTGATCTCCAGGTTCACATCAGGAAACAGTTATTTCACAACCATGCAATACATACTTTCAGCCTGGCCCTGAAAGAGGAGTATGATAGCAAAAACTCAGACTTTTCAATCAGAATTCAGTATATCTACCTTTTAAAGAATTGCTTTGGGACATGCTCCTGTATTGCAGATCCTTTGTTCTCAAGAAACTTTAGATTTTATAGTGGTAGCTTTGATAATACTAATAGACATAAAAGAGATGAAGACAGTAATTTAGTAAGAAGTAAGTATGAAGAGGGAAGCATTGTGTAGAAATGTACTCTCATTGTGCAACTGACATGAGGTTTCTTTCAGGAGCTGAGGCAGCTGTTGTGCAGAGGTGGTTTTGCCAGAGCTCTTCTCTGATGTGTCAGGTCAAGCATACTCACCACAGCATCACTCTCCATGTTTTGTGGCCCTGGTCTGGAAATTCCTTTAATGTCCAACAAATTTTTTAATTATCTTAAGTAATACACAAAGTTTCTGCTGCATTTTCATTAGGCTCTCAACTCCTGCCACCATCAGCATGCTTGACCTTTTAATTCTTCCTGTAAATTAGGTCTCAGATGAGCAGCTCTAATTCTTACCCATTAACTGCCAGGAGGGTGGCAAGTCTGAGTAATTTCTCACAATGAACTTAAGACTAATCAGCATCACAGAACTGGCAACATCAGGACTGCCACTCCCTCAGCTTTGTACTTTCTTAGGCAGTGACTGTTGCAGCCATTTCTGCCAATCTGGGAAATTGTGAATGCAGATTTTCCCTTTGTTTACACAAAAATATGGTTTAATACCTTCTTGTTTTCTTTGTTTTGGAACATTTATTCCTCATACTTTTTTTATAAATTAATGTTGAATATTACTTTTTCCGGGATGGATCAGCAGCTTGTGTGCAAATTGAACTATAATGCTCTTGCTTCAGAAGCCCATGATAGGAGGAACTATAGCTTGCTAATGAGCACTGAGGGACCATTTGTAGCCTCCCAAGAAATTCAAGGCACTGTACTGTTTAAACTTGTGAGTGTTATCTTCATAAAGGGTTATGAGCTGTTGCATGTATTGGGGAAAATTAAACCTTAAAATAATCTTTTTAAAATCACTGGAATTATTCAGTGGATGTATGTAGTCTATTGTGTATGATTTAGGTGATTCCCCACTTAAAAGGACCATGTTACTGTAATTAATTTGAATTTCATTGAATTCACAGCACAAATATAGAAAAGGGAAAGGGATCTAGGGCCTTTATTCTTTTTCCCCCTATCACATGGTTCAGTATACAGATCCCTCATAGCACAGAATCATGGAATGAACAGAGATTGCAGGGACCACAGAGGATCATCTGGTCCAACCTTCCCGCTCAAGCAGGGTCATCCTGGAGCAGATTGCGGAGGTTTCTTGAATATCTCCAGTAAGGGAGGCTCCACAACATATCTGGGCAACCTGTTCCAAAAAACATAAACCAAATAATAACTGGCTTTCACAGACAACATAGGTCTAAAATTTAAGAAGTTATCAGACCAAGGATTAGAATCTTCATTCTTCTGCAAAGGAACCTGAAAAAAAATTGAAACAATCAGACCAACAGGTGAATGATTTCCAAGGGAACTTCAGGGTTTGTGCTGGGGATGGGAGGAAAAGCTGTAGAAAAATTAATAAGGATAAAACTCACACAAGAAAATTTTGCCTAATAAGTTAAATACATTATATAACCACAAAAAAATCTATTGAACTCCATCAGTAAAAAATCTCACCACATATCCCTCACTGCATCATCTGAAAGCCGAAGAATAAAAATCAGAAAGAACTACTGAAAATCCTTCTCCTTCCACAACCCA
This sequence comes from Fringilla coelebs, assembly GCF_963513975.1. Taxonomy (NCBI): domain Eukaryota; kingdom Metazoa; phylum Chordata; class Aves; order Passeriformes; family Fringillidae; genus Fringilla; species Fringilla coelebs. The sequence continues at coordinate 27,538,293 of NC_140033.1, forward strand.
AAATTTTGGTTATTTTGCATTGTTTAAGACAAAATTTGGTTTTGAATTTTTTGAGCTGAGGCAGCCATTGTGCAGTGGTTTTGCCAGAGCTCATCTCAGCATATTCACCACAGCATCACTCTCCATGTTTTGCGGGCCTGTTCTGAAAATTCCTTTAATGTCATGTCTAACCAATTTTTTAGTTATCTTAAATAATTCACAAAGTTGCTTGTGGAACCAAGCCTCCACCAGGACCTCTCCTGTTGTTTGGAATTCATTCAGGGTCCCCTCCCTACCAGTGCAGCGGCTTTGCTGCAATGCTGCTGCCGCTCCCTGCCATGCTGAGACTCCTGACACATGTTCTTTGTCCATTCTGTGGGTTGAATACACAACCTGTTGACTTGAAAACTGGAGTAGAAAATAATAAGTGAGATGCTTTCTAATTTTTCTAAATGAGAATATCTTATTTATGCATACTTGTATGCAATAAAAGGGAAGGTAAAAAATCAATGCAGACTTTCCCTTCAACATAATGTATAAGAGCATTCCACTGATTTCTTCCTTTTCCTATCTTTTAGTTAGGAAAATCAGATGAAGAAGAATTGTGGCCCTATGGCTCTCAGGGGAAAACAATGAGTTTTCTGTTGATTTCTGGTGAGATGCACTCTGTCAGTTTTAGAAAATACAAAGTGAGACTATCATCTCACTTGAAAGGAGGTGCAGGTGGAAGCCAGCCATACTAACACAGCTGTATATTCCTTCCCTGGCTGCAGACCCAAAGCCATCAAAGCTCTTTTTAACTGCTGGCCAGTGAGGATAGTTCTGGAAGAAAGGAAGGGTCAGTGCAGACCAGGCTTAGTGCTGAAAAAGATTAGCCCCTCATGCATTTTCCAAATTTACTCAGAAAAGGGAGAGAATAGGCAGTCATGTACATAATCATGCAACATGATTATCTATACAATAATTATGTATGCTTTTGTTAAAAGCTATAGCTCTTTAACAAAAATTGCATGTGGATTGCAAAACAGCTTATGGATTATGACCAACTTGAATAATTTAATTTCCTTTCCAGAGCCTCAAAAGTTCTGTTAATTAACCTCATTGTAAACTAGGGCTAGCAGCGAAGTTTTAACTCTCCCTTAGCCTCTCTTGTTTGCACGAGTTAAGAATATTACCCACAGCTTATGTAATTGTATCCTTCTGTCTTTTGCTTACTATTTTGCATCCTGGATTTTTAGTAGAGAGAATTGAAATTATTTGCTTTAGGAATTTCATAATTAAAATATTCTATTTAGCTTGTGGAGCGTTAGATAATAAAGGAAATAATATTAAAAATTATTTTAACAAGTAAGTATCACATCAATATCTGTTTTTGCTGCAAAATAGAGTGGTTAGCTCCAGGCACAAATAAATGCAGTAGAACTTTTCCATGATATTGTGTGATTTCAGATCATCTGCCAAACCTGATGCTATGAATCTGTCCTGAATTTCAGAGGCTGCTTCAGGTTACCAGTCTGTTCCATGATGTGAATGTCAAACTGACCCAATACTCCATTACAATACATCAGGTTTAGCTCTGTTCCAGGAACAGTAATAATTATATTAATTATATTATTATTACATTAATGATATTATATTAAAATATTATAATAAGTTTTAAAGATAAACAAAGAAGACTTTCTTTTTTTCTGACCCAAATAATTTTGTAACCATACAGAAAGGAATAAAAAATAATGTAATTGTCAAAATTTCATATTTTATGTGAGAATATTTTATTATTTTTTTTTGGTTAAATGAAAGTAAATATGCAGTTAAAATAATTCAACTCTAAAATAATTCAACTCTGAAAATTAGTATTTAAAATATTTTTGTCACTAAAATAAAATTTCAATTAAAAGGACTTTTTAGCTTGATGCCATGTTAATGCTTACTGAGCACCTTACTGTCCTCCAGCTAATTTTCTTTTTAAAATATAATGTGAAAGATTCCTAATCTGATGACACTTCTACAAAAATCCTGTGATAGTTGTTTTATACCATTTATTTTTTCCTCATTTCTATCAACTGCACTTATAGAGAGAATGTATAGTTCTTCAAGGTCTAGAGTGGCAAATCCTGCAAAGTGAGAGAGGACGTCCCCTGGAACAAACTTTTTAAGGAGTTTGAGGGAATTGTGAGAAAGCACATCATACTTTAGCTCTGTCAAGAACGTATTGAATTTTCATTTACTTAACAAAACTAATGCACATTTATACAGTCTTCCTTCATAACTGGGATCCCCAGCATAGCAAGGCATACTTTGATTTATTCTGATTCCTGTAAGATTTCAAGCTTAGTCTACACTTACATAATGCAACCCACACAAATGTGAAATTAAATCGGTGCACATGAGAATGAATTTTATTCAAATATTTTTAATTGAATAAGACTACAATATTCAGCCACTTTTTTGAAATATTTTTGAATATTCTTTTGCTGTTTTATTTCTTAAGATGTTATACCAAAAAAAATAGAAATAAGAATGTATTTTATATAGATGCACATCATATTTTTGTTTATCATTTTAGTAGAAAGAAAATATTCACTGATTTAAAATTTTCACTTTGAGATTAGTTTTTCAGAACTTTTTTTTCCTGCTATCAGTTTCCCGTGAAAATACCATTTTCAACAACAAATTTTTCAATGCAAAATAATCCAGGAAAATCTTCACAATCCTTTACTGAAAACCAGGGATAAGCAGCTTACTGTGGTTGACTAGGGTTTATTTGCCAGTATTGCGCTTTTAACCAGCAAGAAGGAAAGTGCAGACTAAACTACACTAACTTTTTAATTCTTGCTTGTGCGGTATTTTTCAATCTCTGCAGACACATTTTTTTCTTTATAAAATAAGTAAAATGGAAGAGTTAGCCTGCACAGTACTGAGAGGCTTTGATTGCATTAGCTGTTGACAGGAGGATAATATTTTTAAGTAGCACAAAATCATCTCACTATTTGACAGAACACACGTACAATAAAGTAAAATGTTAGAAAAATTCAAAGTAATTGCTTGAAATGAAATAACATTCAAGCAAGCTAAAAGGAAAAAAGATACAGTCCCAGCTAGAAAGTTAAAAAACAAACATATAGAAAAGTGTTATGGAACATATTTTAATGTGATTTTTTTTTCATCCATTTCAGTCTTTTCATTTACAGTATCAGAGCCATCCTAAGACTTTCTTCCTCAGGAGAAAAGAAATACAAGTATTTTAGTTTATATCAGTTTGTCTCACTTTGTCTTTACAGGAGGTAATGGGTACTAACTACATGACCAATAGTTTATAATCTTTGTTCCAGAAAGAGGTTTCAGAAAGAGGTTTAAATGTAGTTCTGAAAGACATATATTGTGTTCATGTGTCTGAAAGACAAATATTTGTTCAGGTCCACAAACCTAGGAGTCTCCTTTGAAATTATATTGTGCACAGGTAATTTTGCTTTTCTTGTTTGCTATTTGTTCAGTGTCTAAAACTCAAATCTGGAAAGGTATTTGTTAGGGAAAGCAAAACTAAAAAATTATTATGATCACATATTTGTAGGTCATAAACAAAATGTCAGGCGTCATCAGACCAATGAAAACTGCAAGAGTTGGAAGTTCTGATTTAAAGCAGCCAAAGGACTAAAATATTTTGTCATTTTTAATCAAGAAAATTCCCTCTGTGAAGTGGATCTTAAGCCTTCCTTCAGTCACTAATGCACAGTAATCCAAAGGCCGTTTACATCTGTCTCTGCACAATAAATGCTGAAGCTTCATTTTCTATTCACAGCCCTGAAGCTCACATTCAGGATGAACACCATGGCAGGGTGAGCACAGTGCAGGCTGCAACACCTTAGGAAAGACTGTACCTGTGCTTTTCCTAGTTCTTGTTCTCTGTACGTACTTCAGCTCACAGACCAGGGCCTTGTTCAGGTAACTTCACAAGCAACAAAGGAATAAAGGTTGTTTAGGGGAACACATTTGTCCATCAAGGATATGGTTTGTGTACCTTCTATGGCGATCTTTTGACCTCATTTACTGTAACAGAGGATATTATACATCGACGTAAAATGAAATATGTAGGTCAGGTTCAAACAGTTGGGTAGGCAGAAATGACATTGCACAGTACTGTGAGGAGATCCTGACTCAGGCCATGAATGCTTTGTGACTGAGGGATTACAGAGGCCTGCACCAAATCATTGCCTTAAAGTCATTTTTCAGGTTCTAGTTTTGCAGCTGTTGAAAATAAGGCTCCTGGGCCAGTGGAGACAAAAACAAAGAGTATAGCCTTAAACCAGGGAGAATATTTTTAATGTTTTTAAAATAACCAACTGGACAGGGGATAGTCAGTACAAGCTAGCAGTTGAGGTTTTGTGCCAATGAAGATGATTCTCTGATAAAGAAAAAGGAGAATTTCTTTGCCTCTAGTGTCTGAGGGACTCTGACCCCAAGGAAGTCACGAAACTTGACATTTCAAGAGACTGTTGCAGTTATGTAATTTCTATTCATCCTAGGTAAGTCATGGCACCTGTTCAGTTGCTTTTGGAAAGGGAAGAAGGACTAGGAACTGTTAAAAAGGCCCAACCCATTCTTGTAAATCAATATAAACAATTTGGTAAAGAGCAAGGAGAGGTAGTTCCCATTAGGTCACTGAAACTTTGCTGGTGTTTTTGGAATTTTAGCAGTTTCAAGAAAACTGTTGGTTAAAAGAAAGTAGCACTATTGGTATTGCTTGTGTGACACTTCATGGCCCCCCCCCACTTCATGGAGAAATGGGATTAAAATTGTTCCCATACTTTGTCACCTTTAAAATAAATGCGAACATTTCAACAAATTGATTTGGGGTTGCCAATAATTCTCTGTAGTCCATTCTATTTTTGCAGCAATATGTGTTTGACAAAGATCTTTTCAGCGCAGGTTTTGTTCTGACTTTATCCTCCTTGATCCGTCCACACACTGTATTGATTTGCATGGCTTCTACAGCCTCTGCTTTGCACTGCTGTTTGTATGCATCTCTTATCTTAGCATATGATTTCAACTCTACTTCAAATTAGTTTATCTCCTGCATTTCACCTTGTATCCAGAAAGTTATCATTTACCTTATGATTAGTTTTGGACACACTGTTCAGAGGACTACATTGACTCCAAAAATACCCTGACCATTTTCTTACTTTAGATCCTGCATTTCCTTATTTACCATGTTATTATAAAGTATTTTCAGAAGTTAATGTTTTTTTTCATATTCTCTCTTTATTCACAGAGGATTTGGCCCAACTGGATGCAAAAAGGAAATCCATTTGACTTTTGAAATTTCCGAAGGAAATTCTACATGACTTTTTACTTTATGTAATGAGGGTGTACAAATTTTTTTGGAAACACTTTTTATGTGTGTGCTTTTGAAATTCATTGCTATCTTTATTGTTGTTTTTCATAAATTGTCCTGATGTTTCTGCTTTCTTAAACATCTTTGACTGCCTTACTTGGCTGAAAGACACTTGACACCTTTACTTCAAGGCGTGGATAATCTTGGTGGGCACCATTTCCAGGCATGGGAGGAATGAGGTTAGTTTTCAGATTATGATACCCATGTATGTGTTGAAACGTGCACATGGCATCTAATGCTGCCATGTATTATCTTGATCAATTGTGCTACGGCAAAAGAAAATACTATAACACATAGCCAGCAGTCACTGGGGTGTGGGAGGGTCTCCCAGAGTGGGTTGTTGTGCTAGTTTCACTCTATTATTTCCCATAGGATCTGTAGGGGGGGATTCTTTGATATATATCTTTGCTTGAATTTGTTTTGTATTACTTGATTTTATTGTGTATCAAGGGTTGTATTTGAATTTGCTTGTCAGCAGCTCATACTACACTAACAGAGCTTATGAGACGTTGCTTTTCATGATTTCATCTTCCATTAGAAAAAAAGAGTCTATTCAATATTTCTGCAATTTCACCTAATACTGCACCATTTCTGTGAGTCAACTGGTAATTGTGTAAGGATGCTACACAAGAGTTTCTGTCTCCAGCATTCTCATCTGTTACTCCTTCTCATTTAGGAGCTGTACCCTTCACTGCTGATTGGTAAACCACCTTCTACTCCTTTTAACTTTATTTTTCCTCTCCTTTTTGATTATGAATTGGAGATAAAATTGTCTTATTTCCTATCTGTATTTTCATTCCTCTGATACTGGTACTGGATACAAATATTTTCTTATTACATCAAGGAAGCTGTACGTGATTTTTGGGCTTTAGCATTTTGGGTTGGATTAGGGCTTTTTTGGTCAGATTTTTTTAATGAGACACAAAGAATTAAAATAAATGTTTACTGTAATAACAATGTTAAAATTTCAAATCCAGTGACCAGAGAATTTTCTTAAAAGATGTGCTACTGTAGCTGGGATTTTGATTAACTCTTCTCTTTTAAATTACTCTGCCTCCATATTTTTGAAAAATAATGTACAGGGTTCTATTGGCTCTCCCTACAGCATCCATAAACACTCTGTCCACGAGAATATTCTCAGCTTGATCTTCATCTCTTTTTTTGTTTATCCCTCAGAATCAAGCTTCATACACAACAGAATGGCAGATAGAGTACATGGCAGGCAGCTAATGACTCATAATGACAGACTCATAAAAAAGCTAATGCATGGTATTTTTTCTTTCAGAACACCCTGCCAGTGGCATGCCCTTCCTTGTCTCTTTTGTTTTACTGGGGTTATGTGCAGAAAGTACAGGAAAGGTGCTTTCACAGGTACTTAGTTTTTGAAACATGTCCTTTAATTTGAAATGAGCATGATACCTGGTATATTTGATCCAGAAAACAAAACTGTGCTTTTGAGGTGTGAAGCCTCCCCTCCATCTGGAGGTTTGGTTGGTGGTAGAATAAAGCAGCAGGAGAAATGGATCTCAGCCCTGCACAGGCAGAGCAGTGACAACCCCAGGCTCCATTTGAGTCTCTCCTGGAAGGGAGAGCATAGCTGCCAGAGCACCTCACAGCTGTTGCACAAATATACATTATAGAATGAACTGTGGATAACAAGTCCCAGTAATTCATAGACTTACAGATGCGCTGAACCAGCACTGTTCTGCATAGTTGATGCAGGAACTTTTGAATATGTTTGGTTTCCCTTATTGACTGTGTTATTGTTAATCATGCAGCACTAATACTTTGTGGCTGAGCGGCAGGAAACTTGCCTGTTTGCTTAATTCTGCCTGCTGCAATCTGAAGTCCTCAGGAAGAGGAAATATTGCACCATCCTAGGGTGAGATCCCTTTGGTAAAATATGAACCAGCAATTGAAAGCAGTACCAGAGGAAAAATTATGGCCAAGCCAGGTTGACTCATTATCAAAAGAAATTTTTTTTTAATCTCGCTCTAAAGCAGAAATGATTGTTCTGTCTTTAAAAACTTACTTTATTCTTTTGTATTTGTCTGCTAGTAAAACGCAAATGTAGATATTGAGAACACGATTGTGGTAGTTTTAGTGTGCTCACTTTAATGAAAAGCTGTGGGCATACCCACCTCAAAGCCTTGGTTCATTCAAGGTCCTCTCAAAGAAAGTTGTCGGGGTGCAAGCAGGGAAGCTTTTAATCAGTGACAGAGGGACTTGTTTTCTTTCTGATAAAGGAAAGTGTTAGACACTGATAATTGGATCATCAGGCTTTCTTGGCATGTAGTTTCCTTCAGGAGAGCTAATATCAGTAGCTGTCATTCAGATGAACAGATGGAAATTTGAAGATGACTTCTGCAAATAAAACCCTCACTAAATTAATAATGCTGAGACTTAACATCAAGTAACATAAATTAATGCGATTTGAGGAGAAAACATCCATGCTCATACAAAAACATGGCACAGTAAAGAGACTTAAGTGGCACAAATGATTAATATAACTGTGCCCAAATGCCTTTTTTATTCCTTTGAATAGGAGCTATTATACAATACACAGCCAGGTTTCCAATGCTTTATATGTGGCGTATACAAGGGAGAGGCAGATGCTATATTGTGTTCTTTTACTGAGATCCAAAGCTTTACGAAATTAAACATTCAATGCCATGAAAATAACCTTTGAGTTACTATTTTTCCCCCTCAGAATGATGCAGTTGATCCTGCCTAAGTACTGTCAGTTCTGCCTTCCTTCCTTGAGAGGAAGCTGAAAAGTTGAAAAGTTGAAAATTTGCTAAGCTAGTGAACAAACCCCCACAATTTGGAGGAATAAGGGAAATTGAGTCAGGGGTACAGTCAAGGGGAGGGAAAGAATGTTGATTCTGATTAAGAATGCAAGGAAGTCAGGTTCCTTGGAGATGAATGGGGAGACAGCAGAGGAAGAGGAAGGAGCAATATGGAGGATAGAGAATTGTACTAGAAATGGGAGAAGAAACAATTATGCAAACTGCTATTGAGCAGGGATGAAATGTCTGGGCAGAAATGGAAAATGGAAAAACAGAAAAAATATGAGACAAATATCCCAAAATCTACACCTAAAATTTCAATCCAGACATATAGCATGAGAAAAAGACTAGGTTGAGTAAACAAGAGTCACTGAAGAAGAAAGCAAAAATACAAAAATATTTGGAGGCCAACAGACAGGAGGGAGCAAGACAATGTGGTGGTATTAAGCATGTGATGGTCATTTTTAAACACATGAAGCAAGAAGAAGGAGAGGAAGGACACAGACATGGGAAAGAGGTTCTGAGCTGTGATGGGAGGCAGAAGGCAATATGATGTGTGTGGATGATGCACAAGATGGGGAAAGTAAAGGGCATCCCAATTGCAACAGATATCACCAGATGCCAGACATGTAAATGGAAGTGGAAATGTGCATGCATGGCATGGGAAGAAACAGGATAAATCTGAAAAATGAAGAAAACAAAGTTGGAAACAGTCCAATATAAAATAAGGAAAGAGTCAAGTTAGGCATTAAGAAGGTAGGAAGTATAAGGATATAATGCAGAAAAAGGTTATGGGGAGTGGCAAGTACTTTATAGTACAAAAAACCAAAGGAAATATCTGAAAAGCACAGTGAAAATACATCTGCACCATTTCCTAACACAAGCTTAAACTGTCAGCCTGACACAGATAGGGAAAAGATTTTAAGTTGAAGAACACTTGCAGGAAGTGCCCTGCTGCTCTCTGTTACCACTGTGGTAAGGGAGATATGGATATACAACCTGGAACACAAGCCCACCATCATTTTGACCAATATTCTTCCTCCCAGAGGACAATTCATGGTTAAATGGCTTGATTTGCCTTAAAAAAGCCAATATAGAAGTCAACAAATACAGTGAGACTTTTTGTGTCAGAAGATGGGCATTTTTTCTTAGTGTCACTTTGTGTTTGTAAAAGAATAGGAGACATTAAGCCTCTGTCTACTTGTTCTTCTGTAAAGACAAAAATAATGTGCTCGAACAGCACATATTAGAACACCACACATTTGAACTCCCATCTGTGTTTTGAAGTAAGCATTTACAATCCTCAGACTTCCACCTGTCCTATCTCTGTCACTTTCTGCTCCATCATATTAGCACTTCAACAATGCACGTTGGCATTTGGAAAAATGTGGCTTTCATGCTGCTCTTTCATTTACACAAAACAGACAGTGTCAGGCATCAAATTCCAGCATTCATTTCAGAGTTTTCTTTCCTATAAGACAGTCTACATTTGCATGAAAACCATATAAATCAAAACCCCAAGAAACCAGAAAGTTGTCCTTGAAGTTGGTAGTAGTATTATCTCCCAGGGTTTACTTATGAGTTCTAATGTATGCCTAATAAAAAGCCCATATATCACAGCCTCTATGTGTAGGATTTCTTTAAGTCATAAAAATTTGCACCAAATAATGTGCTTAAATATAAAATATTAACCCTTCATTGTCACTTTAATTTAAAAAGTCATTTTGCACAATGGTTCAGGTGAAGCACAGTGTAAAATCAGACCATGAACAACACATGTTCAGCATGTAGATAGATCAGAGCCACCCACATAACCCTACTGAAATCCCGAATAAAAAATCCCTTGCATTATTAAAATAAACACACAATATTAAATAAATACAGAAGAAAAATGTAGGCACGTTCAGAAACTCAAATCCTGCGTGCATTTGCACTGAAAATCTTTGTATTATCTATTAGGAAACAGCCCCCCAGTTTTCCATTTAGAATGCATAAACCTACTTTAGAAAACTGGCTGCTTATTGAGAATTTGAGGCTGCTGAGGCAGCAGGGGCTTGTGCAGCTGAGGGGCAGTTCTGTGGGGTATCAGCCAAGCCTGTTAGGACCTGTTTTAGTAGCACTATGTGGAGTCAGGCAGGAAGGCTGCCTTGTCCATAATTTTGGTGTGTGTGTCTGTACAACTAGTAAGCAGAGACAAGAGAAACATGCTTTCTCCCATAGAATAGTAGGAATTCGAAAACATACAGGAGAAAAGATTCTAAGGATCAGCAAGTTCATGCACTGTAGTCCTGTTTTCCTTGTGAACACAGCACATGCTGACATTCTCACGGGTAAATGACCCATCCAGAGACTGTTTCAGATATGGAAGCATCTGGGTTTCCTTAGCTCAATCTCATCATCTACCAGCAAGTCCTAAAGCAAATAATTTGTGAGCTTGAACACAGTCACTTCATAAGTACTATTAATGCCATTATCACTAAGTTATACAACCAAAGATGAAAAAAGCCACACACACAAAAAACAAGCAGGAGCCTCTCAGTGGAAACAGATTATCTTCTCAGAAACAATTGAAGCTTTTCAATTGAGTCTCAGGAATTGAAGCTTGATATTCCTATATAATTTGGGGCCAAATTTTGTCTAGTTCAAGGATAAAAGAGCTCGTCAGAACACATGGAAGTTTTCCACTTGTTTTAATTTGCTTTGGATTGGGTCCAAGAAATGAATTTTGTTGTCCCGTGCTATTCATGTGCAGCTGTTCACAAATGTTAAATTCAGTTTAAAAAGCTATGCATAAACAAGGTTATTATGGAATCCAGCTCAAAGCCAAGACTCATCCAATTCCTTTGTCTGTTTTTCTCTCCATAACTGTCCCTGGTCATGGTGTCTTAGATGTAATTCTTTTACTCTTTCACATCCTAATGATCCTATTTTTGTAACAGGGCTCAGGCAAAACAGGTGCAGTTCATTTTAGAAAATGAGCTTTTAGTATTATTTTTCATTCTACACAAGAGCAAAAGACTTCTGGAACTTTTGAAATTTTTCATGGGAAGGGAGATCAAGTCTATTTATAATGGCTATTAACTTTGTAGCTGGGGAAACACTTATTTTGCTGCTGCACTTTTTGTTGGTCAACCACTGATTAAATGGTCATTTTCAGTAGATTTTGTTTTTAATCACAAGATCAAGTGGTCTTGATTATCTTTGACTTCAGAAGCCTGATGTCAAGATGAAAGAATCTATCAATAAAAAGTTTTCCAAGAAGTGTTCCCATTTCAATCAACTGTAATGCCCAGTTTCATCTAGCATGGGAAAGAAAAAAAGAGTTTTTCTACAGAATGAAGTATAAATGCAAAGAAGGCTTTACTAAAAGTAAAATCAAAGTATTCCATTAGGTAGGTTTTATTTTCATTTTTGAAGTCCAAGATCTGACCAGTAACACTCTTAATAATTTTAATAGTTCTCCATACTTAAAGAAAATTGAGAGTATATATTCAATATTCTTTGAATATATTCGTATATTCAAAGAATATATGAAAAGTTACTTTCTATTCTTCATTTGGTCTTCTAAAAAAAATCTAAAGTTGAAAAACAAGATATTTCAGTTTCAAAATACTTGCTGAATTTTTAATGAATTTTCTACTCATACAACTCCAATGAGACCATTCTTGTTGTCTTATTGCTTTGCTTTTGGAAGCCTCCACCTCTACAATTTAGCTTTGCTTTTCTGTAATTCAGCCCTACAATTCTTGCCCACAGGTTTGCTTGTTCTTAGTTATACCTCCATCACTTTTAATCTGTTCTCCCTTGAGGACAAAATTTTAGGTTCTAAATATTTCCTCTTTATATATTAACTTTTTAGATAACTCTGATCTTTCAACAGCTTTCATCTCTAACTCTGTTCCTTCTCTTCCTGCTTGTCTATTTTATTATTATCTTTTCACTGTGAAAAGCTTTTACGCTGGATGGTATTCCAGGGGTGCCTTAGCAGTGCTGAAAGTAGATGTCTTCAAACACATTTAATCTCACAGTCGGTACTATTCTTTAAATTATTCTTCTTGATATTATTTTATGCTAAACCCCCAAGGACCAAATCCTTAGCTGTTGCAAAGTGCATATTGAAATGATTGTAGCTTTACGAATTACACTAACCATAGTACCATCTCTGTGACACTGATATTTTCCTGAAAAGTTAAAAGTCCAGTATTCATAACTAATAAAAACCTCCTGAATCTAAGCATATAAGCTTAGTCAAAGGATAATGATATCATCAATAATTCTTGTCTTCTGAGAGGCTGACCCTTAGCTAACAGAAAGTGTGCATGATTTTGGGCTTACACATGAGATTGTTCATTGAAAGTTTATAACTGTGAAGTGTCCTGAGTAAAGGGGACACATTGATGGGGCATGTTGAGATGCTGATTAGTAACTCTGCTGTATGAGGTTACTGAAGAAGTTGCACATCTTCACAATTTCCAGATCAAGATAGATAGAATCACAATTCAAAGGCATATTCTGCTCACTCGGAAAATGACAAAAGCATACAGTAAAGATTTTTTGTGGCTTTTGTGCTAGAAACAGGTTACAAAGTGACTGAATTTCCAGAAATTTAAAGCTGCTCCAGAATAAGTTATGTTCTGTGCTCAGTCTTTCACTGCCTACATATTGTGGCCTTACAAAGGGTAGAAGCTCAAAGGAATACAATTCAAGAACATCCCTTTCTCTCATCACAGCTGCAGCACAATCAACAAGACATATTGCGGGTGATAGAGGCAAGAAATTAGTACCATTTTTACAGCATGAATGCTCACACTCCTGCACTCAGTCTCTCTCTTATGTCTGATGATAAAAATCTCTTGAATATATCACCTATTAAGCTTCATAACCATGCAGAAATTGTCAGCAAAAATGTAAACATTTTCTTTTGGTATTCTAAAATTTAACAAAGGGAAAATAGAAACAAAAATGCTTCACATTTTCTTTAAATTGTTGACATAGTGTAACAATATGCAATCACTGCAGCCATATTCATGATTCTGAGAAAAATTTTAATATTAGAAGCTCATATATTCCAAAACCTGCCATTCAATGTAAAAATAAGAAAAACCTGAACTCATCCCTGTGGAATTATTATCAATATTGTTTTCCTTTCTAGAGGTTTTTTTTCATCTAAAACTTTTTAACTATCAAAGAATGAAAAACTTCAAATTGGAAGTTTGGTTTTCCTTAGGGTTTGCTTGTCCATTGTGGGACCTAAAGTTACTTTTCAAACAAAATCCACAGTAACACTCCCAGACCACAAGAAGTTGTTCTGTATCTTTAGAACTCATTGTTCTTGTTCTCTCAGGAAATAGAATATGATGGCAAAATTTCAAGTTGTAGGTGCACAGCCACTGTAAATACCATACCACAATTCTATGAAACTTCAGTCTGAGGATGCTGCAAGACTTTGAGACTTTTAAAACCTCCAGGTTTTCTTAGCCATAGTGTAGTGTCTGCCCTTCTGTTTTGCATGGATTCTTTTGAGCTGTGCCTGGGTCATTAGGCATCCTCAGCAACAGAAAGAGAATCAGAAAAAAAAAATAGCTACTCCCCAGATGAAGGCGAAATGCAGGATCCCTGGAATTTTGGACCTGTAGCATGTAAATAAAGGTACAGAGAGAAACAAGATGGTTCAAGGTATAAAAGAACAAATGGGCTTGCAGAATAGGAATTATTTTTGAACTCTTGTAATACTTCACACTTAAAGAAATCACAGTGCTTAGAAACATCCAGACAGCATCACAGAGAATTCTGAGTTGGAAGGGACCCACAAGGATCCAGTCCATCTCAAGTGAATGGCTCATAGGGAGTTTAAACACACATCCTTGGCACTATTGGCACCATGCCCTAATCGACTGAGCTGATATATTATCTGAGAAATTATTGGATCTGAGTAGAACACAAGTGAAATCAAACATTCATTTTAGTATCTGATCATCTTTTAAATCCTTCAGGTATTCTTGGTCCCACTACTCTTTCCACAAGGGATAGGCAACATTTCAATACTTGATTTTGAAAAATAAATGAGAGGGAGATTCTAATCAAAAACAAGCTGAACTATACCTATTTAAAATTCATTTTTAGTTTTAGACCTGACTTTCACATTCATCAAGTCAGTGAAAAGTGACTATGCTAAGAAGGTATGAATCATGCTCCACATTTAGCTATCCATCTCTTGAACTGGGGCCAGAGCCAAGATACTCTCTCTAGTTTGCATGGGATGTCTAACTTTTAGACAAGCTAAAATTAAGTGACATGAATCAAATCCATAAGTTACGCTAGGCTTTAAATGAAATCTGAACTTGAGCTCTGTCCCACAGGCATAACAATGTTTCTTAAACGTAAGACCATATTTCTTCCTAACATTATATGTAAGAATACTGTTATCTCTGGCACTACTTGAAGTTTAAAAGCTTAGCCTGGAGTTAACATCTATCTTACCATATGTGTTGCATAGGAATTTGCAGTTTTGTTTGGTTTGGGATTTTTTTAAAGACAGAAAAAAGAAAGACCAAACATAAAAAGATGGAGCAGTACACCCCAGGATCTGAAGCTCTGCTAGCTGTATCAGCTCCTAGAGGGGAAATATCTTTGCAAGGGGGTCCATTCTTTCAAGTTCCTAACAAAGTGTGATGGTAACCATCCCTAAGCCTTGTAGAATAGAGAAATTCTTGTGTCTTTTTGCTAAACTACTACTAAGCTGAGAAAGACCACACACTGCATATGATAACATTTCCTGTGATTGCCTCAAATATGTTTTGTCTTATTTAACCATACTATTCATTATGGTTTTTCTATACTTAAGGGAAACAAATTATTAAAAAACTTATCTTGTGGCAGTTTCCTTCCTCTGAATGTACTTAAGATAAATCATACACATGCAAATCCTTCATTTTATTGAATCCAGGGAATTCTATATTTCCAGAGGAGAGAAACCTCCTTCAAAAATTTACAAGGACATATATGCTAGATAATTAAACAGAACCTTCTGTTCATTTTTGACATGTTATCTTTCTATGTAAACTGAGAAATGGGAAATTGTTGGGTTTTGGACAGTTTTAAGAATTTTTGCTCCTATCTCTGTCACATGTTTTTCTGTCCACTTCTACATAAAATATGGAGAAATATTTTTCATTATCTTTCTGCAAGAAATTTCTTTCATCTACTATATGCTTAAAATCAAATAGATTTTTTTTCAGTCAATTTTCCATTTTTTACCTTAAATTAATCTTCAAAAGCAAATAAATAATTTTTCTCAGAGAAAACATCTTTAATGATGAAACTTGGAATGTGTATAACTGCTAAATTAATTTCAAGCAGAAAGAGATACACTGTTTTGGCTATAGCTTGAAGTCTTTTCTGCTACACCACTATTAACAATTGCCAAATTTTTCCTGAAGAAAGTTAAATGTCTTTATTTGTATTTTAGATTCAAAGAGGAAAGTCCAAAGATGAACAGTAATTTTTGCACAGTTAGGAAAAGTATTGAAATATTAGAGAGCTATACCATTCTAATCACTGGACTATCCTAAAAAGGAAATTTTTATAATCAGTAATATTAATTCTTCCTCAGAATATAATTTGAATATTGGAATACAAGTCAGTTCCAGAATGTAGGGGCAATAGAGGCATTATGGAAAGGACATTGTGTCACAGGTTTTGACTCCCCTGGAGACTGTGGTTCTGTGCAGACATAGCTGAGTGTCCATCTGACTGTGCTCCTGAGCTCAGATGGGCCAGAATTTATTTGATTTACAACCAATGAGCAACTCTTCCCGTGATAACTGAAATTTTAAGAGAAAAATATGCTTTCAGCATCTTCAGTTCCAACCCAAAAAGATTGTAATGAATCTTTCTCTATACTTTTCAGAAAAGTGGGGAATTCAGATATTATTTGACCTCAGATATTTGGCATGGCTCTATAATTTTCACTTAGCATTTGTAAGCTCATTTTTGAATTTCATTTGCTTTGGAAGCAAAAAAGAGAATTCTAGAATATAGAATATAGAGACCAAGAGGTCTCTATAATGCTTCTGCCTCTGCTTAGACTTCAGCTTTCTGATGAATTAGCTTACCTGCAACCTGACAGTTCAGTAAAATTTATTGAAAAAAACCAAGTCTTTATTTAAAGCTCTCGTGTGATCACCCCAGTGTATTTGAGACCTAATTGGATAAATCGCTTTGGAACTAAATCTGTTAGCATTAGCTTATTGGGTTGATCCCTGTCATCACCAATACTGGTGATGAATCCCCCACAGGTAAGGTAAACCAGAAACAATTGTGTTTGCATTTTTAAAGTAATTAAATATTAGGGCATGCTAAGGGAATAAAACAGGCTTTCTTTTTTTTCATTAAAAACCCTTGAACTTTAAAAAAAACCCTTTTGCTTGAAAATTATTTTTTTTTACTCATTGATTCATAGAATTTTCTTTACATCTTAGAAGCAATTCTACCACTGCAGGATACTTTTTGAATGAGCAGCAGCAGATATATTTGTCTCAAATGAGTCATCTGCCTTCCTCTGCTGAGATCAGCAGCAGGCTGCTGTGCCTTGATTTGCTCTGTACTAGGACTTACTCTTTCCCTTCATTCCTCAGTAATAAAAGGTGCATGACAATCAGACCTACAAAGTCATGTCCTCCCATGGACTGGCAACCAGTTATAAGGAGGTTTTGTTCTTCTTCTGCCCTGATAGCTGTATATATTTGGTTTTCATTTAATATAGATATACTAGGTCAAAATTCTGCTAGAATTCACTGAATCTTTCTCATTTTTAATTCTCAGAGAACACTTGAATGCCTAAAAACTCCATAAGCTTTTAGTTCCAGGGGAAACCAAACCTCTGTCATACATTCACCACATTCGTTAGGAGACAACCATTAAATCTGCTGTGCAGAGAATGACTTTTCTCTGTCTCCTTTGTAAGGATCCTGGTGCTGGTGATCTTTTATTTCCTCATTAAAATGATACCATCTTCTTTCCTTTATGGGACCTGCTTCAATCTTGCAAATGTTGCTAGTATTGATCTATACCTGACTTGGAGATAATAAGGTTTTGCAACCAAACCTGTGGGATTCTGAAAGCTGCCTGCAAAGCCTGATCTTCAGCTGCAGTTAAGTGGGTTCTGCCTGTGCTTCTGTTTCCCCCAAGTGCTTTTGTCAATTGCTGCTTTAAGATATATTCAGTGCTTTTAAGGAGTGCCTTTAGTTTATTGGTACTTTATTCCTAATTATATGACCAAGCTATATACCTTTGCTTTTAAAGCACATTTATTGGCATCCTGTCAGGCAGTACATTGATATTTATGCTTAAATTGTTTGGTTTAATGTATGACTTGGCCTTGACTCGTGTTATCTAGAAGAAGTATCGATTCTTTCTGAACCCAGTTGGCTCTGCAGTGTTCAGATACAAGCTTGTTTACTGACCCATATCTTAGATCAACAACTTTGACAGAGTTTGCCTTAGGGGAAAAAGGAGGGTGTTACAAACCCCATGTGTTGAATATTGTGTCTTTGTGGCTTGGTGGTAGAACTGCCTGTTTCTGAATTGCTACAAAAACACCTCAGTTCACTGACTTACACTGAGCTATATTCAAACAAGAAACAACAAAGCAATTCTCTGCATTACTTTGGATAGTTGCAGGATGTTTCCTTGCATTGTTACTGCATTGAGCGTACCTACAATCCAACAGTACCGGATCAAGTAGCTCAGTACTTCTGTCTTTTATTACAGGTTTTGCACTGCTCACTGTATTTGAGTGCCCCCAGTAGGACCTGGCCCTGAGATTAGCTCTCTTGGTTACAGCATGGTGGTTAAGGTTCCAATCCCCATGACAGCCACTCTCTTTAGAGATGGACCAGATGATCCTTCTGGGTCCCTTCCAACTCCCTTTCCATGAATGGAAAATCTCTACTTCCTTTGCAAAGTGTATCTGACTCAGGACTTTTTCTATGCAAATGCAGATTATAAAGGGCATAACAAACAAACAAACATAGACACTTGGACCTGACACACAAATGTAAGACAAAATCAAAACCTGATCAATCACACTAAATTACTGATGGGCTATCAAGAACCCACAGTCAAGCTGAGGACTTCTGACCAGGAAGGTCGAGAACTTGAGGTCTGGGATGATGGAGTTTGGAGGGTGATGTTCCATGGGAATATGGAAGCTAATGAAGGACTGAAACTCTTGAAGGGTCCTACACCTGGACAATGGCAATCCCAGATATGACTAGAGGCTGGAGCAGATTGAGAGCAGCCCTGCAGGAGAAGGACTTGGGGGTGGCTGGTGATGTAAAGCTCAACACAAACCAGCAATGAATAAGGAAGAACATTAGAAACAAGGAAAAAGGGTGGACTAGTTAACTGACTGACACCAAACCAGTGTTTAAGCTATACCTCTTTTACTGTTCTGTTTTAGAAAAAAGTAGGTAGTTGCCACTAGAGGACAATATGAAAAATTTATGCTGAGGCATCCATATTAAAAGTAATAGTCCTTTCAGTGAAATTAATTTTACTTGGGAATTAAAATTTGGCATTTTAAAGCTATATCTTTATGCATTTTTAAAGGTTAAATACTAAGGCTGGGGACTGGGACAGTTGTGTAAAATACACACAGAAATTTCTAGGTATAGTTGGACAATAGAGACAATAGATACAAACAATATATGTTACAAATGCAGTTGTGACCATACATAGTTGGGAAGGAATTCTTTGGATACTTGGGAAAAGTCAAATTTATCTCTCTGCGAATTGCAAGACCCATGGAAAGAGGTTGTCATAAGAATGAAAATAGTCTTGTCCACTCTGAAAATTTGTGGAAAATTCAAAAGTTCTGTCAGATGCAGAACTCTCTAGCTAGTAAATTTAGGCACCTGCAGAGGCAAGCTGCACTTCTGAACTGCCAGTAGATTGTTTGATGGGGGTTTCCAAACTTCCAAGCTAAGTATAAGATTACCTGGATCCTGTCCTACTTTCCATCACATTTATTTGTAATTGAATTTCATAAGTCATCTTCAGAAGTCTTGTTCTGCATTCAAACATATAGATTGCAACACATACAGAATTTTGAACATATTTAAATAAAATTATACACTTGCTAAATGTCTTCAAGTGCCATGTGCCATATCAGTGTGATAACAGTCTGATACAATATGGAAACTTGGGAAAGTATGTAAGAATTTGAAGCAGATAAAATGTCAGAACATAATAACAAGACAGCAATTATATTGTGAAGACTGGTTGGCAGGATTAAGCAGGAAAACTGGGTAAAGTAAAAGGGGTTGATAAAATAGTGTGCTTCTAGATATGAGAAAATACTGGCGGCAGCCTGGTGCGTGAAAATACAACAGAAGTTATTTCTGCAATACCTCTGGGATTACAGACAAAGAGGGCATTGTCTTAGAAATATCATAGCATTATGCTATGAGGAAGTAAAATATTTAAGAGAAGAAGACTAAGTAATTAGGCTTATACAGCTAAGTTTAGAATAAAATTCCAGTTTTCCTTTTTAGCAAGAAAATATAAAGAAAATGACTGTTGCATTACTTTACACAGTCCTGTAATACCCCAACCTCTAACTTTTATCTCAGTTCTCCAAAATAGTTCTTGTCACAAGTAAACCTTCCCAAAGAGTTTGCATACACCTTTATTCAAAGCTTATCTTCGTATTAGAGGATGATTTTATTCAGAAAATAGAATAACTGGGCTTAAAGAACTGGAGCACAATGGCAGTATAAGCTACAAAATATAAGCACAAATTTACTATGTGAGCCAAGAATGATGGAGCCTTCCCCCTATTTACATTCTGCACAACATGATTCTGAAACATGTGGCAAGACTGCAGTCATGTACTAAGAAAACAATTGCATAAAATTACACTTATATTCACAACAAGGTTTTCATCAGTGGAAGCTATGCTTAGTGGAAGGTTGTCTCATATGGATTGGATTTTGGCTATCAGGTTGTGCAACAACCTTGTTTTCTCATTAGCTATGTATGTAGAAGGAGAAACCTCATAGAATGAACTAACTCAAAATCAGCTGTGTCTGTCATTGGGTCTACTAACTATGCTGTTGATATTGGGTCTGTCACAAAAAGGTTTTTTCTTCCTTTCTTTAAATCTTGATTCTGGCAGAATGGAAACTGGAAGACTAGCATCATGATTCTGCAAAGAAGATGAAGAAAAAAAATCTGCTTCTACATGTCCAAGAAGTCATGGGATCTTCCTCCAATGCATTGCACAAGTTTGTGAAATGGTAAGTAGCTATTGGCATGGAAGGGACACTCCCCACAACAGGAATTAGAAAACAGTGTAAGCAATGTCATATTATTTATGACATTCAGATCACAAGCATTATGCAGTTGAGATAATGGTTAGAATTTTTTGCCTGTTTCTGCTTTGGGTTGTTCCTTTCTGCTAGCTAAAGAAAGAATATGTTCACTGACATTTATAAAAATATGTCAGATCTTAGAGTTTTTATTATTCATAATTATTGTTAAAATTTATTTTATGGGGGGTTGAGCCTAAAATATCCCTTATTGAGTAAGTAAGGGTGAATTGCACATAAAAAAGATGCCTGTAAAATTGAGGCGGGAAGGGTCTTCTGAATGAATAATTTTTATTAAAAAAAAAACCAAAAAACAAACCACAACAAACCAAAACAAACATGAAGCATTGCTTGATGCCCAGAGGAAAGTTTGCAATACTACAGAGATTAGAAATACCAGATGATGCACTTGAAGTTTCTGTAAAGAACTAAGCTGACTTTCTCTACTACAAAAACTTGATGAAAATTTGATATGAGAAGCTGAGACCTAAACTACATACTAAAAAACAAGTTTCTAGTTTTTAAATTTCTCTCCTATTTTGTAGCATAAACCTGTGTCTTGACCTTTGTTATTTCAGTGAAGCCAGTTTAAAATCATCTTCTTTGAAAAAGAAATTAAAGGTACTGATTTGATTTTGAATACATGTTTTAATAAAATACAAAAAGAGCAGAGGTCAGACATTAGTGCTAAAGGCAAATTCTAAAAAGTAATAACCATATTCCTATTGATTTTAGTGATGCAGAATCAACTACAGTTGACTAACATGACATTATTTTATTTTTATTTTTATTTTCACCCACTTTTAGATTTAAAACAATCTTTTAGATCTGTATCTAGATATAAAAGAATAAATAGAATAAAAATAATATGTCAGACTAGAATAAAAAGAATAAAAAGAATATGTCAAGAATATACTGACATATTTTATACAGAATGAAGTGTCAATCCATAGAAGGAAGCTTGTCAACACTACAAAAGCAATTCAGGTCAAGTCACTCCCTCCCCTGGTAGGTACCTAGCACTTTTATGCAAGAAAATTGTTTTGACTCACTTTGTTTATATTGCAGATAAAGTTGGAAAATATTAAGTAAGAACACGAGGAATTTCCTTTATTTGCAAGATGTAGTAAAATGGGAACTTCAGAGGAAAAAAAGAGCATCTTGTAAAGACTGAAGCGCTAAACTGCATTGAAGATTTGTTGCTAAAGGTGCAGAGTAAAACGACCTTAGATGGAATGGGAGAACAATGGTATCAGCAAGAATGGATCATTTCTTAAGATGATTTCAGCAGGTAACTGAATTTCTGGTACCAATCAAAAAATTACTGATTCAGTTAAACCCAAATTTCAGCCAGTGGTATTCCACTCAAGTATTTGTAAATTTTCCGTCTCTCAGGCAAAGACAAGATCTTTACCCTTTAGACTCAGTAATTATTTTGGGATGTGGTACTGCTCTATTTTTGGACTATGAAAAGGGAGAAAGATATAACTGTCTTTGGGCAATTACTGGTACAGTTGCAGACATTCTGCCTCTGCAGACTCAAGGCTAGCTATGACAGAGTTTTCAATCCCCTTTAAGCTCCTTCTCAGCCCAGTGAGTTTTCATGTACAGAGATATTGTAGGTGTGTTGTAGAATCTTATAATAAAGCACATAAAAGCTTTGTGTATGCTAAATAAAAAGGAAATGGCTATATACAAAAATTCTTTTAACACCCTGAAATTTAGAAGTAGCTTTTTGCCGCTGTGCTACCAACTACCCAGATGAGTAGATAAAATTGATGAGTTGTACAAATACTTAAATTTAATTGATAAGACAGACTATCAATGAGAGGAAATACCATAAATACAGGGAAATAGAATGTATTTTAATTACTTAACCTTGCAGAGTCATTTAATTGAGGCATAAAAATGTTTGTGGGACAAGAAGTGACAGTAAAATTTTGAAACAAGGCATTTTCAAGATGAGAGAAAATAAAAGGTGTCATCAAAAAGGGAGAAACAAAACAATGACATATACAATGTGGAAAGAAAATTTTCAGAAACTGATGGTAAGAAATGAGAAATTAAAAAGAGAAGATGTAAAGTATAGGATTGCTCAGTATTTTACATTTACTGACTGTTTCCACATCTAATTTTCACATTTGAATTCCAGATGATACAATTTTCCCTCAACCCAGAGCTTATCTATACATCAGATATCTCATTACTTATACTCTTGTTTTTTTCCCACATTCTCAGTCTTTTGATCATTCCTTCCAGAACTTGTTTAATATAATTCAGGACAAACATTAAACAAAGTGTAGTGTTACTGCCTGTAGCAGCACATCTTTCATACAAAATGATGCTGAAGTGTCCTCCAAATTGGTTTACAGGTTTGAAATTACAGTACAGTTTAACCTTCTGGGGTTGGTGAGAAGGAATGGGTAAGTTTAATTAGGAGGAACTCTGCATTTTCCTTGCAGCCAGGTATCCTCATGACTTGCTCACCTTTACACTTACAGGAAAATTTGGACCTGTGGCAGCCAGTGTGCACTGGTGTGTAGGAAGCCTCCCAGGAACTGGTGTCTCAAGTCCTACAGAATGAGCAGGTAGCTCTGGTAAGACACTCCAGCTTCTGTGGGCAGTCGTCTTAGCTGTGTCCTGACATGGTGCAGATGATGTCCAGGCCAGCTGAATAAACAGGTGCTTTTCACACCTTGCTCAGCCATAAGGGCTTTGATTTTGAAGTTAAATAGAGGAATTACTCTATGCTTCTGATACCATAAAACAATTCTCAATAGGAAAAATATAGCTCCTGAAATATTAGCTACTGTATCTCAACACAGCCTGTGTCATGGAGAAACTGCCCAAATAGATCCTAACTCGTTTTAAATTTTTTTTTAAACAAGACATTTATAGCTGATCTGAAAAACAAGTAAAATGTGAACTGACAATATCTGCTGACACTAAGATATTCAGCATAGTATAAATGAATGGTCGCTGTAAAGAGTTGTGTATAGGTCACACAAACAATCAAATGACATCTACAACTAAATATAAATAAATGGGATAAATATGAAAAAGCTTTGCTGCTATGATGTATACAGTAATGGGCAAGTCAAATGCTAGGAATGACTAACAAAACAAAAGAAACCAGACAAATCATAAATGGAAAAGGTACAAAGAAGAGCAGGAATGACATCTGTAACTGCAGGGATGAATGGTCTTCAGTCTGCAGAAGAGATGATGGAAAGGATCACGGGTAACAGTTTTTAGAAACAGAAGGAGTTGGAAAAAATCAGCCTCAGCTGATTATTGTCTTGTGCAGTACATAATAAGGAGCTCCACTAGAGCTAGCCTGTTACAGACAAAACACAAACTTCTTCCTATATAGTTAAGTTGGAATTTCTTTACCACAGGATGCTGCAGAGGCCATATGATTTTATGACATCAAAAAGAACACAGTAAATTTGTGTCAGAAACACCCCACTGATGGTTATTAACTACCACCGATTCCTCTGTGGCCCAAAAAGCGGCAGAACATTAAATCATGGGAAGTGAAGTGAGTATCTTGGGGACTGTAGTATTGCACTGCTCATATTTGCTTTTCTAAGTGTTTTATTACTAGCACATGCTGGAATAGGTTGACCTTTGATTTGACCCATTATGGCCCCATTATGGTCTCTATTACTTTTATCAACTGGAGATCAAGGTATTTCCGTAATAACAGAGAAACAATAAGGGTTTGGTCAGTAAGGAGAGCTCAGGCTGTACTGTGACAAATTGAAATCACATCAGAAGAAATTAAAGTCTGTTGTTCTATTTGTAAACAGTCCTTAAGCATAAACCCCTCATACTCTGCAAAGCTGCAATCTAATTCAAACAAAAAAGTCTTTTATATGTACTCTTCCTGAATTTCCGTAGTTATTAAAATTTGAGTAGACTGGCATATTAAAAAAAAATCCGCATGTCAGTATGCTTTCAAAAAACATTTCCTTATGGAGAGTTCTCCAACAGTATAGGAAGAATTGAATGCATTATGATGGGCAATGAACTAAACATTAAGAAGGCAAAGAACACATCCTGTCTCAGTCCAGTACAGCTACTGAGCTGGTTGTCTGTCACCCATACAGAATCCTTCAGGATCAGGCTCCTGGTAGCAACTGTGGCTCACAGGGGACCCTCATTGGAGCAGTCTGAAGGACCCATGCTGGAGCAGGGGACCAGCAGGAGCTGGAACAGGGTAATCACACCTTGGGAAAGTCAGTCTTTATTTCCCAGGATGAAATGACTTGGATCACATTTCTTTACTTCAAGATAAAATCTATACAGCTATTGGAGCCATTCTAGTGTGATTTTCATTCCACTTTTCATAGGATCATTTTAAGTTCTTACAAGAAACCCCTAGTTAAGTACTTGGAGCACTGAGAAAATGTAAGAGGGAAATATGTGTGGAAATAAGTGTGAAAATGCCAAACTTTCCATTATTTCCATTGTGTAAGGTGACCATGTGACTTTTTAATTTAATTCCTGCTATCCTGTGAAGACAGCTAGGAAGCATGTGAGCGTGTAGGCATGCACTGTATCACAGCAAGGCTGATTCATCTAAAACAGTCAAAGGAGAGTTATGAGCTTTTGGTCTGCATCTTTGCCAAGAGATCTAATTAAAATGAAGAATTACATGGATGCTGAGGCAGGAGCTGGACTCATCAAGCACACAATTCTGCATGCTCAGCAGTTAAATGTGGGTGCAAAGAACTTCTCTATTACTGATTGCATATAGATGTATGATTTTTTACCTTCCTGGTAAAATAATAAAATATTTATTTAAGTAATTTGAGCGCTATTAATAATGCTGCAACTAACAACACAACAGAAAATGAAATACTGAAATTTAACATTTCTTTTTGTATTACTGATATTTTCCACATGCAAGTATTGGTTAAAAATGCAGACCAGGCAATATTTTAATTTGAATTATTCAGACATAGATTGCAAATAAATTTAGAAAACACTGAGATGGATTTTTAGTGATTGCATTAGTCAATGTACAGTGGGTGTCAAGAAAGTAGTAATTACAAAGCATGAAAAAATTGCAATGCTATGAAACAACATATATGGGGTTTAAAAACAGTGAGATATTATAGTATGCCCCATTGTGCTTTGCACATTATTTTTCTATAGTAGGTATGTTGAATAAATCATTGGCTGGAAAGAGAAAAGAAATGCATCCAACACTGTCTTGAAATGTTCCTTACAGACAGCTATGCAGGATGACCTATCCTTCAATATTACTCCATTCAGCAGCTATGAAAAGGTTGAGCAGAAAGTAACAGTGCTAGAAAAATCTATAAATGTAAGGATGAGTTGAAAATTAGGCCCGGGAAAAGACTGCTCTGGGAAGTTAGAAAAAAAGGATAGATTCCCCAATACAAGTGTTTGAAAAATTGATGTTTTATCGAATAGTGCCACTTGACCTCGTCAAAATGGTGCCTATTTTGGAGATAAGCAATACTAAGTCATAGAGCAGGCCCTCTGTGTATGGAAAAGGTTTTTACACCATTGCCAAAACTGCTAAATGAAATAAAGTTTTTTCTTTTCCTAGAGCCATGAAAATATGTCTATTGATGAAACTCATCTCTCAGGATCATACAAAATTTTGTTCGCAATCTTAAGAAAGGAATATAAGCCTGACCATGAACAGGCCCATTATATATCTGAAATATTCTTCTAAGGATGCTTTGGCTCTCTCAGTCATTTTGTGTATTGAAGGGAGGGGAGGGGTGTGACACTGGGAAGTGCCTACTCCAAGTTGCTTTAACTAGAAACTGCAGCATCACAGGACAAGACACCAAAGAATTCAGATTTAAGCAACAAAAGGCCATGAATACTTTCTCTGACTATTAGCATTAAGTGATGCTGCATCTCCAATGAGTTTATTATTTGTGACACTGTTTAAGACTTGCCAATCTACAGGATAAATAAGTATTAAAATATTTGGACAAAAAGAAATAGAATTCATGGAATGTTTCCCTTACTTAAAGAATGACCCAAAATTATAAGCATTGCAATTTCATTCCAGCAACGTTACTGTAAATGATTCGGTACAAAGATTTTTTCCTACAATGGTATAAATATGCAAATCTCCTCTTCTTGAAGTAAGTGACCAGTTTTGCAGTACTACAATGACATATAGAAAATCCTTTTATCAGCAAATCAATCCTCCAGTCTTTTTCCATACAGTGCAAATATTTGATGTTCATAGAATTTTTGTTTAAGTAACATAGGATTGCACTGCATTTCATCAACTGCTTCATGCAAAAAGAAGTTAAAGAGATATTAAATAGTGATACAAGCAGAAATCTTCTAAGGCATGTCTCTGTAACAGACTGAAGAAATTGGTCAATGTTATCTTAAGTGCATATCAAATGTTGTATGGATTTACTAGTAATATTAAATTAACAATGCACAAAACAAGTTCAAAATTAGTTCAGTGATGATGGTAATTCATTTTCATGTACATTGAGTAACATCTTCTGTATTATTTATTGCACATAATGTAAATATTGCCTTATTACAGAAAGAATTTTTAACAGACTTTTTTTCTGATCTACCACTACCTGATCAATTTGTACAGAGTACAGCATCTAGTTTGTCAATCTTTTTGTTTCTAGTGATAAATTATTTAGTTCAAGCAAAACATTGACAACATTCATGCTTGAAATCAGGGCATAAACTACAACTAGAGGTCTTAGAAAACCATAATAAATCACCATGTTATTTGTATAAATATCCACTAATGATCTGATATATAAAGAAGGCAGGTCATTAATACAGTTTCGAAATAAAACTGAGTTCATTCATGGGTTTATAAAATGAGTAATCATTGTTTATAGTATCAAAGTCATTATAGTAGTATTTCATCTACACATTTTTAGAATACAGCTTCACTGTATTCTAAAACATAAAGCAAAATATAAGTAAATTCTTACATAATGCGCTAATATTAGCCTTTTTTTACTCTTTATTATTAAACTTGTTATTCGTTATTTCTCTGATTAGAAAGAAAGTGTTAAATGAATTATTAAATTATGTACTTATTTGGAAGCTGTTATATACCTCAGGAGTGACTAAAATTAGTGCAGGTGATATCTGTAAGAACTGAAGAGAAAATGTTAAGCACTACAAAGCAGAAAACATTGACAAGGAAGTGACAGGAAAAATCAATGGATCTGTCTCTGCTCTGATTTACATCCTTTGCAAACACACGTTGGTGGATTTCAATAGTTATAAATCACTATGTCTCTTCCAGAACCAATAGAAAGATCCATGTTTAGGCCATCTGAAACTCCATCCAATATCTGGAAGTAGATGCTGCCAAGAGCTAGGGAACAAAGATGAATTTGGTCCAGTCTGATCTGCTGAGGGCCTTGGATATTAATGACAGTATTGGCTAAAAAGAAGTCTGTGTTTATTTTTACTCCTTTTTACTGATGACTGTCAGAGGATGTACATGTAAGGCTGGTCTCTTTTTCTCTCACTCATTTAATATTACCTTATTTGTAATCTCTAGAACAGTCAGTGAAAGTAGACATGTCTATTAATTGCTTTATTCCATTTGCTCACAGACTATGCTATTTCTTCTCTGTCAGCACTCTCTCATTCAATATGAGAGCCACCAACATACCAGCCAGTGCATGCCATCCCCTTCCTTAAAAACTGGAAGGACTTCAAATAAGAGGAAAAGAGTGGTTTTACTGTGGGATGGTAATTCAGAAGTGTTCTTATCAATAATAGACATGGTCTCTTGGAGTCATTGTTATATTTACTTTCTCTTACTTTGCAACAAAAGTTGATCAAAAGCCAGAAAGTAGCATTTCTTGGTGGCAATAGTGTTTTGTGTTCTAACACCCTTTTCTAAAGACAAGTATTTGTCTAAGGCAGATTAAAGGTGAGATAAACAAGCAGAGTTTATGGTGTGTGACTTGTTTTGCAGTGTCCACAAAAAGAAAGCCCTGAGCTGCACTAAGAAGGGAACCTCAAGAGAAAATACAGGTGTAACAAATAGCAAAGGAGCAGATGTAAAAGAGTAAATGCAACTGGCCAAGCCTTACTAAACTAAAATGACAGCAACATGAGAAATGGCAGAAATGAAAAACTATGTATAAAAAGAGGCATTACCTTACAGAACTGCTGACCAAGGTGGAATTTTCCAGGGCAACTGCATCATGAATAACAAGGAGGTGTAAAAAGTCAGCAAAACTGAGATCCCTGGGGAAAGAGTAAATAGGAATAGCTGATGGTAAAGATGAAGAAAGTCGACTGTGAAAAGAGCTGTAGAAAAGGGTAGTAAATCATGTAGTTGGGGAGTGATCAGGAACATGTCACTCAGCCCAGTGCTTCATCGCCAGAATTTAGAGCAGAACACTGGAACCACTCTTTCCACTGTAATCACGTACAACTTACCTCCAAGACCATGAGGGGCATAGGTTGATTCTCTCTATCATTGTGAGGGAACATCAAGACATTATTCTTAATATCAACCAGCAGATGCCTAGAGAGTACAACTTATCAAGGCCTTTTCCTCTCTTTAACATCTGAACTGAGTGTCACATTACAATGCTTTTTTACAGCTTAATATATATTTATAGAATATATATGATATAAATACAAATAGACAAATATTTAAACAATAGCTTGTAGAGCTGAAGAATCCCACCCTTTATACCATTTTTGGGCTGCTTTTACTTTGGGGATGGTGTTCATCCCTAATGCAAGAGCAGTAATTCAAACCTTTTAATTAGCATAAGATCTTGTTGGTTACAAGGTTTTTCTTTCTTACAAGGTCTCTGTATTCTGTGATGAAAAAGGCAGGGACCAATGACCTGGGTTCCACTTAAAGCCCTTCCCAACAATTTCTAAACAATTACAGAGATATTTTGAATATGTTGTACTGTCTTGTCCTCTAATGGAGTTTATTTACATTTTGTTTTAGCTAAGGTATTATTTATTCTCACCAATAGGTAAGGACTGAACGCACTCTTTTTGCTCTTGCTGATGGAACCATATGTTTCAAGCAGTGTAGCTGAAGAGGAAATACTGGAGGAAAAATAAAGCAAACTGCATTTTAAATTAGTGTCATGATGTAGGATTAAGAATTTTGGTAGCTCAATAAAACATTTTAACTTGGAATGTGCACGGGTAATAGTTGAATTTTATTTTTTAACCTGTCACTTTAAAATATGCTTGCTCACACTCTGACATATTGTAGCATCTAGAAGAGCTGGGCATATTTTAGATTAACAGTATGCATCTTTGATTATGTTCTCCACAGTTAATAGTTTTGAGAACTCTGCAGTATTAAAGAGCTTTAGCCTTTCAAAAAGGTTTTCCAAGCTTCTCTGACTCATAGCTGACACCAGTGTCACACCAGTCCCCAGGGGATTCTCAGATGCATACACCCTAAATTTCTTCCCGCAGAGATTAAAAAAATTACTGCTTAGTACTTACACTCAAACTTTGTTCTCCATGTGAAATCTTCAGCTCTGTACTGCTCTTTGTGACTGTACATCAGCTGATAGCCAGCAAGACCAGGTTTTCAGATTAAATTGTCTCAGTATAGCATCATTAAAAATATATTATAGTATAATAAAATATTAAAATATAAATGTATTATAGATATATAATATACACAGTAATAGTATAATTTAATTTATTAAAATAATGACTAAAAGTTATTTAAAGAAATAGTATCCAAATGCAGAAATTGCTATCCAAGTTGAGCTACAAAAAACCAGATCTGTATAACTACCAGTTGTGCATACTATGACAATCATATTTTATTGCTGCAGCTCTCTAGTATCAAGTGATGACATGTGTATAATATACAAAAAAGAGAATATTCCTAGTTGCACATCAGACAACAGACTGATTTATATTTTAATAACAGTTCTAGGCACAAGAAGCTCAGAAGTTGCATAAAACACGTTGTTTCAAATCTGCTGTTCTCAACATTTTTTGATATATCCACATACATTCAGAGACTTTAGAACAAACTGTTTTCTCACTAGGTACATACATGGAGGAGTGGGCAAATCTCACAAGTACCAGGTGCTGGACTGAGTTTGCTAATTGTAGTTGAACTTTGGGATCTCAGCCTTCAAGAACGAGCTTGGCAAATCAGAACAGATATGAGGTAAAGGATTACATTTGTTTTATGTTCTGGAGTGGAAGCAATTTCTAAGGTACTCCAAGTCTAACACAGCCTGAAAGCAGGTCAAACTCTGAAGCTAGATTAGGCAGCTCAAGATATGTCATAATGAATTTTTTAAATCTTCAGTGATGTAGATTCTGTAATCCTCATGGACATATTTTTTCAAGGCATCTAGTGTTTACAATTATTAAGACTTTTTTTTTTTTAATTTAATACATTGCTAAAAAGTCTGTTACATCCTTTTGATATGCAACTCCAGGTGGGATCTCACCAAACTGGAGTAGATGGAGAGAATCCCCTCCCTTGACCAGCTGGCCACGCTGCTCTTGATGCAGCCCAGGATGCAATTGGATTTCTGGGCTGGAGGGCACTTTGCCTGCTCATGTGCAGCCTCTCATGCACCCCAAGTCCTTCTTGGCAGGGCTGCTCTGGGTCTGTTCCTCCCCCAGCCTGTGCTGGTACAGGGGTTTCCCTGACCCAGCTGCAGCACCTTGCCCTTGGTCCTGTTAAAACTCATGACATTCCCACCAGCCCACTTCTTGAGCTTGTCCAGGTCCCTCTGGATGGCATCCCATCCTGCAGGTGTGTCAACTCTCAGCTTGGTGTCATCTGCAAATTTGCTGAGGGATCCTTTTGCCTGTGTCAATGATGAAGGAATTAAATAACACCTGTCCCAGTAAAGAACCCTGAAGGACACCACTTGTCCATGATGTCCATTGGGATCCCTAGCTATTGACAACCACCCTCTGCATGCAACCACCCAAAGATGTCCCTGCCATACCAGAGGGGTTGAAACGAGATGATCTTTGAGGGTCTCTTTCACATTCTAAGATTCTATGAAATAGAAAATATAAAATTAGAATAAAAGTTTGAAAGAAAATTAAAGCTGCCATAAACCTGTCTTTTTTATTTCCACAACCCCTCATTGTCTGCCATTTATTTACCTTCTTCTGACATAAACTCGTTAGAGCTTTAGATTGACAAAAAGAAAAAGACAATTTTCTCTGCACTGAGAGTCAGTGTAATCATTGCAGGAAAGATTACTAATGCAGTTTTATACCTGTAGATATGAATTCAGATTGAAAAAATAGTTATTTTCTTGTATAGCTTTGTATTGTTAGCATGAAAATTCTTAAAATAAATTAACTATTACTTTTGGGTTTTAATTTTTTAATGTTTCAGTCACTAAGTGAAGTTTTCTATAAGAAATAAAGCAAACAAACAGAGAATTAACAGAAAATAGTGAAGATTCAAGATATTAGTAAGTGCTGCAAAAAAACTTTGGAAATGGTTCAAATTTCCTCCTATTTTTTTTTTCCAAGCAAGATACTTCATATACATATCAGACATATGGCATTCTGAGAAAGCCCATTATTTCTCCCATTATATAATTTCATTGTTTAGTCACAGTCTATTAACAATTCAAATACATTTAAACCAATACCTGTCTAGGAAAAATTTAGAGTCAAAATAAAATCACTTCTAGATGTGAATGCACAGATCATTTCTGTCAATAGGGTTATTTCTACTGTCTTCCATTCATTTGCAGTGAAAAATGAAATAATTTCTAGAGCTGTCTGAACCTTCTTGAGTCGAATGTGCTGTAACTTAACCATGACAAGATGCAGCTCTATTATACATTGTTAAGAAAAAAAAGAACAGCATTAAGACCTGGTGGGCTTCCGAAGGAAAAACTGAATTAATGAAAATTATGGGGTTTGTTCCCAGAGCTATAAAAAATTTGGGATGAATTCACTGGCTAACTTTGACAAGGGGAAAAATCAATATAATACTGGGAAGAACCATTGGCAGAAGGTGGCATCCAGGGTAGCTGGAACTATGTGTGGCATCACATCATTAAAAGTCTGTACTTGAAAACACAGTGCAGTCTAGTAAATTCAGGAAGTAGATCAAAGTCTCTGTTGCCAGAAAAGACAGTGATGCTAATTCTTCCATTTTTGGGGGTGAGTGTTCTAGGCACTGTGGGACAAGAATAGTGACCTTTTATTTAGGCTTAGCAAAGGCCTTTTATTTAGGCCTTTGTAATCAGCTCTCACTTAGACGCTTCCTTGAGCTTCTCCCACTCCTGACCATAGCCCAAGAACCCATTTCACCTCAGTTTGTGGCCATCAGCCCCCACCTGCTCAATGGACAGCTCCCAGAGCCCAGCCCATAAGGACTGAGAAGGGATCCACCAGCCCTTCCTGTACCCTGATACACCCTGCCAGTATTTCAGACAGCTATCTTGCCAGTTAAGGAATTCAAGTGAAAAAAGACTGTTTAGAATCACATGAAATTAATTAAATGTCAGCCTGTTTTCTGAAAAACTGGGAGAGAAATTATTTTATCAGTCTTTACTTAGGCTTTAACAATTAAAAATAAAAGATTTTAAGGGAATATATGGACATGCCAGTTGGAAAGTAGGGAGCTCTGAGAATAAGGACATTTAGTTTAATGATAGTGAGTTCAGTTTAACTTATGCAGATACAAACTGCATCATTCAGAGGTACATCACTATAACTAAAGAAATAACAATGCTGTAGTTCTGTTGTTACCATTCATAATTTCTAAGGTAAATGATTTCCTTCCTAGCAAGAAATAGGAATGAGTGGGATAAAGGCACATTCCCTAGTTTCATGGCTTTTGACACCAGCTTTATACGCCAATTGTTTTTAGTTTTATTCATGAAATCTTCCCGCTGTTACTTAGCATCACTTTAGAAAAGCTTGAAGTATGTTGATAAAGATCAGCTGTTAATGAACTGGTTTGTTTGTATTATATTTGTTTCATATTATGCAATCCAGGAACAATAGCACTGAGGTTAGATTTTTTTAGAGTAAGGAAATGACAGAGAAATTAATGCAATCAGAGGAGGAAAAACTAAGTCTTGTCTCTCAGAGTTGGCTAAATAATCTTGGAAAATATCTCACTGCAGTGTTTTAGACCAACATGAATCAGGTGGTGACTTGACTTGAATCAGGTGGTGACTGTCTAACATGAAAATACTCGGGTTTTTGGAAAAATCTATTCTCTTTGGTTTTCATGGAGTGCCAGGAACTCTGAAATTATGTTTTCCACTAACTTGCAGCACATAAAAATTACTACACAGTAAAATTTCAATTACTTTGTCCCATGACTTGGTAAAGTTAAATGAGGCAAGGGCAGAACTCTGACAGACCTTTATATCTCTGTCTTCATATTGTAGCAGCTGAAAGCTAATAATGAGTGCTAAATAGCCATGTGTAGACTTGACAGCTGACACGCTAAACATCAAATTCCTGGATCTGTTACTTCTACTAGAAATGCTTTCTGTTAATGAATCCCAGGACTAAGAATAGGCAACTGCCAGGCTGTCCAAATTATTCTATGCACAAAATTCACAAAGGACAAAACACTGGTGCTTTCTCTGTTTGAGAGGTCAGCTCTAAATCTTATGACTAAATTCCTGCCATTCAGATAGACTTTTCTCAATACCTTTTTATAAGGTACCCATTTTGCATGCATCATATAAATGTCATGTGCATATTTGTGAATGAACATACATAAATATACAGTGCACTGCTCTGCTCTAAGAAGCACAGCTGAAGAGGCTGCATAGCCCCAGTTAGGTGGTCTGGATCTACACAAGACCTTTGTAAGTCTTCTGATATTGAATGCCTACCTATGGTCATCAGCTAAAGAGCACATGAGGAACTGTGTGCATGTCTTGCGATGGGATGAACTCAAAACCTCTCAATTATTAAGCAGAAGGTGATTTAAATAGCTGCTCTCTTGCGGTCTAGTCTGGTGAATGGCTTTCTTTAGACCTGGAGTCTGATGAGCTACATTCGCTGCAAGTTTTCTTGGGTGCTCAGAACAGCTAAAAATAGTTCAACGTGGAAATCTGATCAGGTTAAGCAGTACTAATTCTTCAGAAATACCATAATTGACTATTGACAGCTGTGTAGTGTAGTGAGCAAGAGATCTTAAGAGAACTTTGGAACCTATGAGTATGAATCAAATTAGAAAAAGACAGCACTAGATGAAAAATAGAACAGTCATCATCAGGTGAAGATGAAAAACATAATGGAAATTTCCGTGGGAAAAAATCCAGTGAAAATGGCTGGAGTATGGACAGCTAGACTGAGATAAGGTTGTCCTGACTATACCAGCAGAAAAAATGGATAGACTAGAAAAATCAAACAAATAGCTTTATTGATTTATTTTTTAAGAACTCTGCCTTATCACATTTTGGGGAACACCTTGCAAAAAGTCAAATACCAATCAATCAAATATCAAAAATCACTGAAAAGGAAGCCTTAAGTATGTTTGAATAACAGATGGGTTGTCTCAGGAACATCCTAAGTTTAGTCAGAATTGCCAGTGTAATAGATTGCATCAGCACATCAAGGAGCACAGAAGAAAATTTACCTGGCACAGAAACAGCTTTTTATTACAACAGAGTTATTTGTTATGAAAAACAGCCATCTCTATTGACAGTATGAAGTTACACTCTCTCCTGAATCCTTGAAGAAAATACCTGTTTGGTACTGTATTATCAGCATCCTTCTGATATTACTCTTTGTTTATTATTTATTGTGACACTTATGGACCTTCCTCATAATCAGGTCTTGCAGAAAGCACTATACAAGCACAAAATTTTAGAAACGTGATGTTCCACAGAACTCGTCAAACTCCAGTTCATTCCACCTGCTGCAGTCCTGACTCATGTCTTGCACGCCAGTCATGTCATAATCCTATTGATATAAAACATTAATGAGCTGTAGCAAGCATGGATTACTTTTTCATTAAGCCTTTCATTTCTCTATATCTATTATAAGCATACTTACCATCTTCACATGACATGTCTACTTTCTTTGCAAAAAAACCATATATACAGTAGCTAAAATCTTCCTGTATTTTTCAGGTACCTCTGGTTGCTATTATTCTCATCCTGAAGCACAGTTCCATGGATGGGAGTTAACCAGCAAAACACTTGGACACACTGACTGCCTGCCACATCTGGGACCTGCAGCTTCTAGGGGTATATATTAAAGCCAAAAAACCTGGGTTTTAGCATTTGCTATTTTTGACAGAGCATTCACAAAGTACCTGGCTAACTAATCTGATTTGTTGCAACAGATTACTTATTGTTGATGAACAGAAGCTTGGACACGTGTATTTGTGTCCCCCAAAGTCCATATAGGCCTGTGCAAGCTTGAGTCCAGTGGTTTTGGTCTTCCCTATATCTCTTCCACCCTTTCCAGGATATCTCCTCCTCCCCTACTTGACTTTCATACGTGTCCTTTCTACTCACAATATTCATACAATGAAATCCACTAAGGATATTTTGCTGAATTAAAATTCACTTCTCATTAATGTTCATAAAGCTTAAATGAATCATTTATCCTGCAGTATTTACTGACTTACAGATAATAATCTTGCATTACAACTAATAGGTAAAGGTCAGCTTGCATGATTCACTGTTAATTTGTTTTCATTTAAACTAATTTACTTAGAATTTGTACAGCCTTGGTTCCCTAGGGGAATGCAGCAAAAACTATGACCTGATGACAAGTAGAACCATTAAATTATAACAGAATTATTAATAAAAGAATCTTTTTATAATTTGTTAAAAATCTTGGGAGATATTAGCAACTTATTTATGTAAGATATGGAAAGTACGTCTGTAATATAATTGCATATAAGTGAAAAATTTGCCTGGGGAGACTGTACAGTGGCCATAGTTTTAAAATGATTGGCAGATACATTAACACTGAGTGCCCCAGGAGAAAGATAATGAATTCTGGGTTTTGGTTTTTTTTTCTGATTTCCAAGGAGAATGTTAGTGTGTTCTTTTGTTTGTGATGCTTGACATTGTCACAACTAGTTGACTTAAAAATGAAGTCACTTACAATGCTGGTCTTGTTAAGAGCTAACTGGATTATTTTTACTTTCATTTAGCTTAGGAGAAAAAGCTAGAAAAAAGAATGAATAACACTCTCAAGAAATATAGGGGAACTTGTTTCAAGTACATGCAGACAAGATATTTTAGGTGTCATTGAATCTTTTGTTAGGATAAAGCTTCTTCACTTGTTGACAGGAAAACCAAAGATATTATGCTTTCTAAGTTAGATGCCCTATCTCTTTGGTTTGTTTATTGTGACATGAGAAGTAATGTATTAATTAAAAAATCTTGCCAGCCTAGATGTGACCTAGGTGATTTGACTTAGATCAGGCTGTAACCACCTGCAGTCTATAATGCCTAAATATGCTCCATATGCCTAAATATAGCCAGAAGTGGTAGCTCAAAACACTCTTTTATTTCCCATTAACAACAGACACTGACATGTTTGCACTCTGCTCACTCATCAAACTTCTTCACTTTGTTAAAATATTTTTTCTTTGTTACAAAAGTAATATTTGGACATATTCTTAGATGTCACATCATATGACAGTAACAGCTTATGCTCATCTCTAGTTAAAAATATATCTACTTATTAACACTGGTAATACATGACAGGATGCACTGCAATGTAGTGGGAAGAGGAGAAAAAGAACATTTAGAATACCTGACACCCAATTTCTTGGTATTGGATGAATACCATTTATCCAGTTTCTGAAGGTGCCCTTAATACCTTTTCAAACATGATATTCCTGATATCTTATTTTATCACATGCTTATAGAAACCAGTTTAAATTTTATTTCAAAAGTTCTCCTCCAAATTGCACAGTAAGAAATGAGAAGCCTTATTATTCTTTAAACGCTTATCTTGTCCATTTTGTCGTATAAACCCATTAGTGATAGATCCTAGATTTTATTCTAAAATACCATAATACCCAAAGTAATCTACCAAACATTTGAATAATATTGTAAAGTCTAAATATTTGGAAGATTTAATAAAAATAGCTTATTTAATAAACAGATAATGGAACACCTACACTGTGCTTAATTCAATATCTCATCTCCTTTGAGGAGCAATAGAAAATGCTCAGAGACAAATCCTTACCCATCCGCACCCAAAATCAGTAGGGGCACTCTGGCAAGATAAGTTCCCCTGAATTTTTGTCTTAATCAAATTTATATTTAATTTGATATCTGAAATAGATATGCTAATTGGTGATATGACTCTGGAAAGTCTCAATATAATTGTAAGCTTTTAATATCCTCAGAATCTTTTCCATCTCATGTCTCCCCACTTCTTCCTGAACAATGAATTTAGCACTCTTAATATATTCACTGGAAAAATCAATACCTTAATTTTATGTTATTAGGTATACAGAAATTTCTACTTTATTATTTTTAATTTCCTTAAGGACTGAATTTTCCAGAGAGGGAACATTTTAAAGATTGTAAACAGTAAAATTATACAAATAGGTTTTATGGTTCTAACAATTGAAGATACTAATTTTCTGTCAACTCTGCACAGCTATCTACAGCAGGCAGTTTAATGTCTACGGGAAAGACCTACAACAGATAGTATTTATGCAATAAATAATTCAGTACTGTAAATATTGCTTTCTTTGCTATATTTCAAATAATTCTGGTTTGATTTTTATCACTTAACTAGTATTCACATTTAATCAACAATAAAAGTTTCTATTTGCCTAAAATTGTTTTAAGATTAGAGCCTATAAAAGAAAATTCATTTTATAGAATGAGTTTAGAGTTCACATGCTCTATTTTTATCTTTTTGGATATAAAACTATGGCAATTTTTATTATGTTGTACTTTTCAAATTCATCACTGATGAAGAGTAAATCTTTCAGATCAAAGCAAAAAGAGGGATTTTTCTCTGTTCAACAGAGTAAAACCAGGAGAGTTTCCGTCATGATTTTGTGGATACCTCTAGCAGTCTGTATATCTCCATTGCTTTGGATTTGGGTACAGATCATCAGTTTTCATAAATAAAACCATATCATAGAAAATTTAGTTATCTAATTCTGAAATAAATGGAGTAAAATGACAAGAAACTCCTAATGAACTAACTCTATAGAAGTCAGGGTGGTTCAGTAAATTACAGTACATCCCCAGAAACTCTTGTATTCACCTGAAGAGCAGTACAAGGAGAGAATTAAACTCCCAACTGGATAACATTTCTAAATGAAATGCATATTTCAGGCAGTGAAAATTAAAAAGTGTCTGTTTGTGCAATGCTTTTTCAACAGGTTTCTTTGTTAAATCAAGGAATTCACAAAAGTTTTCTGTAGCACTGTGGTAGTAATGGCCTTCAGAAAAAACATTATGTTCAATATGTTCTGTGCTGTTTTTAAAGGCTATATAAAATAAAATTTTAGGAGTTGATGTTTAGGAATGCACTGTCATTAGTTGTTATATTTAGGTGAGAGGGTGCTGAAAAACATGTACCCTTTAGCACACACCAATACCAAGAATCCTCCCTTAATCTGTCGCTTCATGAGAAAGGTTGGAGGTTAATTCAGGGCTAAGGAAGAGACTGATACCTTGATTCAAATTGGAGATGACACTTAAAACCTTCTGAATTGTTTGCTGTCTCATACACAGTATTGTGACTGTCATTACTCTATTTTCCTGAAGCAAGGAGCTTATGTGTCAGCTCTGAAAAACTGAGGAGCCTTCCTGAGTAGTACTGAAGATGAAACCTGAAGGTATAGCCACAGTGAAGGGTGGGCAGCAGCTCTACAGAGCAAGAATAGGTCAACAGACTATCATGCCACAGGTTAGAGGGAAAGATCCATCATCAAAATAAAAAGGACTGATGGACTTTGCTCAGAATTATTTGCATTGAAGTATTTACTCTTCTGGATGTTCACTAACGATTATTTTGCCTAATTGCACAGCAAACAGCCTAAAAAATATAAAGGGTTTTACATACTCAATTTCTTGTTTTCTGTGACTAGTAATGGAGTCATATTGAAATAATTTTTTAAATTAAAAATGAAAAAATATCAGTAAGTATCAGCTAAAGTAAAAGTTAAAACTGCACAAAATTGGTCCTGAAAGCTGAGAAATACATTGATACTATTGAATTGTGCTTGAAAGATGACCCAAGAGTTAGGAACACATCAGCATTGAAAAAGTACCCTGGAATAACTGTTTAGAACTTTATTACAGCATTTTCACAGGACTCATAAATGCCTTTCCAAATACCTTACACCATATGTTTGCTTCATATTGCCTATAAAGCTCAAGTAATTTATAAGTCTGCCACTTCTCTGTAAATTGATGTTATGAGTGGCTTAAATTTGTCTGATGCTGTGGGAAAAAGCCATTGAATTTTATGTTCTCTATTTTCTGGATGAGCACATCTGCCAAAATAGGTTGCTCCAATGAGTTAATAGAGCTTAATGTAGTTTATAGGTTGCCATTGAACACTTCTAATTTTGAGATGGGCTTCACTCAGAAATCAAGGCTACTGAAGAGGAAATAGCTTAAGTAATTTAAATGTTCCTGCAACCTTCAACATTCTCTGATAAGTATTTCTAAGGTAGTCTGCTATGGGAGAAAAATTTAATACAGTCAAATATGTACAAAAAATACAGAGAAAAAATATGTAATAGCACTGGAATCAGGTGGCTCCTGGGCTGTGAACTATTCACCAATGTTCAATTAACCACTCACAAAAAGTGCAACACCAGGAGCTGAGTAAAACCAGTTTTGGATGCAACAGAGAATAAAGAACAAATGTACAAATGCAAAACAGTACATAAGGTGATCGTGGATGTGAATTTTGAGGTACTGTGCACTTGCAGGTCAGTAAGCAAAGCATGACAGTAAATGTAATGCAGGGCAGATCCTGGAGGGATTAGGAAAAAAAAATGTCAACACAACATCATCCTCATCCCCATGTCCATGAAGAACATGGAATGACAAAGATGGCCATAGCCCTCCCTCACAGCCTGAAAACATTAATGAATTCCAGAAATTTTGTGTAGATATATCAACTTGCCTGTATAAAATATGTGTTAATATAATGATAACTGTTCTAAAAATGATTATTTTATTAGATTATTAAGAATTACACCAAAACTAATTTCTTCCTTTGCATTCACAGTCTGCTCCTTTGGATCATAACAAGAGTCTCACTGGTAGGATTTCAGGCAACCCATTCTGTAACTTGGGTTCAGCAAACTCGCAATGTGTTATTACAACATTTTGGCCTAGAGAAAGCTTACAATAATAGTTATTTTGTGTGTGTGTGTGTGCACAAAATAACTATTATTTTGTATGCCCAGAGAGCGACAGAGCACCACCTGGAAGCTAGGGAAGATTTGAGACAGGTGCCTTGTATTTCTAATGCACCCTCCACTTGTGGCAGAGCGGGCTCAGACCGTGCTGCATTACTTGGGCTGGGCACCAGGACTCAATCCCTGGATGAGCAGAGGGAGAGCATGCCCTTAGACATGGTGATGGAACCCAGGGTGCCAGTGCTGACAGGGAAACAGAACCCACCTCTTTCCCGCTTCAGATCTTTGTGAATGAATCCACTCTCTATCCTGGTTTGTGACAATTCCAATTTTAAGCTCACCAGAGAATAGCCTGTACTGCAATATTCTTGGCACTGAGAGATTTTGATGGGGATTGAAACCTCTGAACACTACTGACACATAAACAAATAATGACAATGGAAAATGACACTCAGGAAATCAAATCAAGCAGGTAACATTGGAAATACCACAGCCACATATAAAAATACAAAAATTGTGGTTTAAACCCTTTTTCAACACAATTTTCATTTTAAAACATTGAATTTGTAAGGAACTGCCATGGAATCTGGAAAAAACCCCAACAAACCAACCCAGAAATAAAAATCAGGCTTCTGTGTTGTGATTCAGCTTCTCAGTATCCTTTTGGGTATTGTCATAGGAGTGAAATAAATTCATTTTAAAAAAAAAAAACAACCTGACTTCTCCAAGGCTTTAAAGAGTAAATTCTATAAAACCCAGAGACACGGTCAGTGTTACCGAATATTTTTTTTCATATATTTACATACCTTTTTTTTTATTTCCCATTTAAGAAGTCCTGTAAATCCAAAAGTATTTTTTTCTTCCATGTTCATTCCATATTTTATGCATTTTAATTTTACCAACTGGTTTTTGTTATTTCATGTATCTGAA
This sequence comes from Fringilla coelebs, assembly GCF_963513975.1. Taxonomy (NCBI): domain Eukaryota; kingdom Metazoa; phylum Chordata; class Aves; order Passeriformes; family Fringillidae; genus Fringilla; species Fringilla coelebs. The sequence goes on from NC_140033.1 coordinate 27,580,092, forward strand.
TAAGTTTCTATGCATATAAAAATTGTAATACATGTGTAATGTAGACTGACTCGCTTTCCATTTAAGCAAATTATCCATTCCATTGACAAATATGTTATGTCCATTAATTCATAGATAAAAGTGTAAATTTTTTGTACGCAAGATTTTTAGGGAACATTTTTTTAAAACAACTGCTGTCTAGCTTGTTATACAAGGCAACCAACAATTTTCATCTTCTTTCAGCTTTCCAGGTGTTTTTGGTTTTGACAATTGCTTGAAAAACAGGGAATTAAATTGCCATTATAATGCTATTGTAATTGGTCCAAGTCATTCTCTCTTGTGATGAAAACTTGAAAGGAGGCAATCTTTATAAATTCATCTTCAGTTAATATCTCCACCATCGTTTCACAGGGAGCTGCATTTAGCTCATTCAAGACACATGAGCTTTTAAGTCTGTATGGAGGTCTCTGCCATGTACTTACTGGAGCTGCACTGCAAAACCCCCCCTTTAACAAAATTTCTATAATGATCCCAGGGAAAAGAGAAAAGAAGATAATACAATTGATTGTAGTAATCCATATTTACTTAAATATCTGGAATATTTGCAAATATCTGTCAAGGAAGAAACCTTTCTTAAGTGCCTAGAAGTTAAGAAGAGAAGAGATTATTAATGAATTTTATTTGTGCTTAAGGAAGGAGTCCAAAATGGAGAGATAATAATGGAAGCAGGGAAGATCATGAGGGGAAAAAGAGGTAAAGTGTCTAAAGCATACCAAAGATCATCTTATTGTATTGTAGGAATGAATGGATGAAAAACTTCAGAAGAACTAAGATGAAAAAACCAAGAATATACTAAACACTCAAAATAATAAAATTTTTCCAGGAATTGTATAAAAAATATAAAACATATAATTAGCTTCTAAAGACAGCTAACCATGATACCTTTTGCTGTCAGAAGGCAAAAAATAGAAGCAGCCTTTGACAGCACATCAAAGTTTAGTGCTGAGGTCTGCTTCTTCCAGTAATTCTGGGGATGGGTTCTTCTCCTTCTTGGCCACTGAAGCCCTTCTGGAGGCACCTGGGGTCTCTATGCCAGACTCATCAGCCCTTTTCTCTTTAAAGGTTCAACTGATTTGATGAGAGCATTTCTCAGACACACACATAGACACACAGATGCACAGACACAGAGAAGACAAGGACAGCATGTGCAACACAGCCAGGCACAGAAAGGGTGCTACATTTAACTGCATCCACATACAGGACTGATAAAACATCAGTACAGACAGCAACTCCTCCTCTTCAGCTGCTCTGGACTGAAGGTCACTAGTGAAGGCACCCATGCAACATTTTCTAGATTCACAAACACAGTCATGGATCCTCCAAGTATGGCATGTCCCTTCTACCTGCCCACCTTGCCTGCCCAGATCCTGTGCCTCTTACCTGCCCTATGGGCTCCCTACTGACTGGCCAGCTAACACACAGACTTCCATAATCAGAGATCTCCCCAAGCACCAGCTGCCTGATACCCCTGCAAACCCAGGGCATGCTGCTTGTCCCTGGTCCAGCTTGAGGGTTTTGAGTCAACCAAACGCACACTCAGGCTCACATCAGGTTTGGAGATGATACAGAAACTTACACCACCAGCATCTGGCCCATGGGCTGAGACCAATGGTCCGTCTCCAGCTGCCAGTGCAGAGCCCCTCACTCACCTCACTCTGCCCCAATTCCTCCAGCAGATGACACTGGGAACATATCCCATTCCAAACCCAGAGGCAGGGTCAGGACCCCCACCTACTGCAGTCTTTAGCCCTGAGACTTCACTGCCTCCACTTGATGACAGGGAGCTCACACCTTGAATATCCTAATTCCTCAGCTTCTTGTTTCCCCCTTCTCATCAATTACAAAGTCCAGGTTGATCACCTCCAGAGCTGCACCTGGAGTCTCTTGATGGCTCCTCAACTTGTAACTGGGGACATTCTGTCTTTGGCTTAACCTCTATTATCCCTCATCTATTAGGGATGTTTCTATCTAAAAGTTTTTCTTTTGCTTCCCCCTTTAATGTCCCCTTTGCAGTGAAAAGGCCTTTCCCTGGATAATCTTAATGAGACATCTTCCTCTGAGCTTCTGAACCATACCACTTCATAGCATGAGCTTCATATCATTATTTTTAAAAGGTGACTGGAAATATAAAGATTATCAAAATTACATATAAAGCATCATATATAGTGTTCGCTTTTTATTTGGTAATGGAAAAATCATATGTAAAGAAACATGACAACTCTTGTAAAAAATTACTTCCATGTATTGGAGAAATCCTCAAAAAGGGGAGAAAAAGATGGAACTTGCATATTTTTTAAATATTACTGACTGTTATAAGACCTGTCCCATTATCACAAATGATCTTCACAGGAGAAAGCACTGTACACAATTTCCTTTTTCTTTGTGCTGTAAAGCATGTGGAAAGAAAAGCGTTAATAGATATAATAGTTATATAGATAAAAAGTATGTGAGACTCTTGCTTCCACAAATGTCATCTGAAATGGAAAGAAAATGACACACAACTTCAGTAACATGCTAAGGGTGAAATATCTTTTATTAAGCTGTCTACAGAATGAAGCATCAGTGAAATGTTTGACAGGGAAGAATATGTGCTAAGAAATGCTGTCTGACTGATTTTTAAGACAAAATGAAAATCCTTTTTGCCAGAGAAAGCTGATGGGAAAATGTTCTCATAAACAAAGATCAGGCCGTGACATTTTATTTGCCCTCCTTTTTCTCCTCCACTTCTTTCCATACAGTACAATTATCTCTCTAGAGAAGAATTTTTGAGATTTAGCTTTTCCCTAATTCAAAATAAAGTCTTGCAAAGTAACATAGACTGGCAGGACATCTACAGTAAGAGTAGTACAAAGACAGCACTTAAGAGAAAGGAGAACATAATTAGACTATGAGATAATAAAATGGAACTAATTTGTGAAGATGTCTAAAATTTCACCTCACATTAAAAAAAAATCTCTTTCTTCTGATGGTGCATCTACTTTTAGCCTCTTTTCTAAAAAGCACATTTTTCAATGCTCAGAAAAAGTTGTGATGATGCTTTAATTGATTTATAGTCATATAGAGTTATAGTTAGGTTACAGTTAAGTTTAGAATTTGTCATGGTGTAAGGACTTCACTACCATCTTTAAATAATTTTTGCCCCTCATTCAATACTAATGCATTTTCTATTATTAATCTCTTGGGGTTTTTTGTCTGAAGCCCCCCTGTCAATTATGTATTTCAGTAGGAGTAGTAAACTTTCTGGAAAATTTTCAAGGACTACTGCATCCTAGATTTGATATTTCTTTACAATACTGAAGTGTGATTTTTGAAGATGTGACTTCTGAGCGAACCAGGTTGTGTTAGGATGTGCTTGGAGGTTTGCTCCACAACAATATCCATGCAACTGGATGGGCAGTATGAGCAAAGGGACATGAAGAGGTCAGACTACATAAAAGTCTGAAACAATGCAGTGGATATCGTGCCTTAGATAATACATTATATAAATGCAGCTGCATTGACCCTGTTTTTCTGCACCCTGATTATGATGCAGCCATACCCACAACTAATATATTCTTTTTTCTACTTTAGTTTCCCACCTTGATGTTATATTAAACTGTGTTCATTTTCACTGAAGTTTTTTTGAAGGTAGGTGTCTCTAAAATCGATATTCAGCCATAGTGAATGATTACATGAAGGTCAGTATCTGTGAGCACTAAGCCCTGATACAGTCAAAGCAATTTTAGCAGGATTCCATTTAACAATGAAATCCATTTACTTATTTCAAACCTACCATTATGCAGTCCATAGGCAATTTTATTCATGCATTCCCACAGGGTTGTTATCCCAAAGACACTGCATGGTAACACAAACTATGTGAAAACAAATGCTGATGAAAGTCAAGAGAAAATCAAGATAAATTACCTATGACCCACTCCTATTTCTGGTTCTTATTAGACATAGCACACAAAACCCACCAACACTCCAGATGCAAGTAGGGCCTTACTCAGGGTTTTTCTATACAAGAAAGAATCTATTCTCAAATTGCAAAACCATTGAAAATATATTTACTTTGCTGTTCACACCAATATGTTTTACTCTTTTGTAAACTTTTAAAATGTGACTATTTGTAATAAATTTATTATTTTGAATATCAAGGAAAAGTTTCATGTATGTTCTTGAGAGTCTAAAGCTACTTCCAGTGTCAATAATATGTTATAGAAATACTGGTAAAGAGATGGAGGTAAGTGGGTGGCAGCTAGGAGAAAAAAGTACAAGTCATTCATGCTTTAGAGATTCCTCAGAAGTCTGTTCCATGATCTTCACATATTTCTTCATCCTCACCAGGATACCAAAGTGGTTCAGATTTTAATAGGAGCCGTGGGTAGGTGTGTGCCACACATATTGTGAATAATGCTAGTAGAAAGATGTCATTCTCAAGCTTTCCCTGTTCGTTGTTTTTTTTCATCCCCACTTGTTTTCTCATGTGGGAAGTAGCAAAACCCTTAGATTAGTTTAATAAAATATAAAAGTATAAGATGTGCTAAATGAAGCTTTTGGTGGTTAATATTTTTTTTACCTGACCTATTCTTCTGGAAAGCAAGTATCTAACCTAAACTATACATTCTGAAGTTACTGGAAGGACATCAGAAGAAATCTTTCATTAGCTAATTTAAATTATACTGTCCATTTTAATCTGGGAAGAGTAGTATACAATTCATTATTTTTCTTTGTGTTAATGAGATCAACACTACTCAAATAGTGTCAGGGTATGTATTTTCCTTGCAGTGAAAACCACAAAAAGTACAAAATCTAAGCATAGTACAATCACACACAATAGCTTTATTGATTGCCCTGTTTTGTCTAGATTTTTAATGGCAATGACAGTCATAGATGTACAATAATAGCGATCAAAATATTTTTCATGTCATATACAAAAAATCAGGGCAATTCAACTTGAAATTTTGTTGCTTTGTTGTTTGTTTTTTTCTTTTGTCTTCTTTCCATTTTTACCAGTTATCTACTTTTCAATATCCACTGGCAGTTTACATGTTTACGTGTTATGTATTTATTGTTGTCATTTAAACATGCACAAAGACACCAAAAATACAGAAAAATCTTCAAGCACAAATTATATTGCATTTTTTAAAGAAAGAGCACAGAATTTAAATAGTTATTTGAGTATTTCTGTATTTTGATAAAGTGTAGGGGTAGTTACAACCTTTAAAGCTCTGTTCCATATTCAGAAACATAATGCCTTGCTATCATACATTAAAGAAATATAGAGCAAATCAGTAATAGTTAAAGTCATGTTATTTGTATGTGTGCCAATGATCAATACATTATTGATGTTCAAGGTGTCTTTTGTTCAAATTTTCTAGGAGTTTGTCCTACCAATACTTTCTCTGATTAAAATTAAATACAAGGAAGCCAAATCTGAAGCTTTTTGTTTTGTAGCTGAATGTTTTCTAGCATTTATCAAGTTAGAAGATGTAAAGACCAGCGAGCAGTTCATAACAGACAGCTTTGTTGCTACAATATTACTAGAAGCTAAAGAGTCTGTCAATATTGCAGCATGAAAGGAATTCCAAGATGCATGCATAGTATCTGGGATTTTTTCTCAAACCCTATAACTACTAATCTCTCTACCCCATGTTTTGTTTATTCAATAAGACATTTGAACTTTTTTCTAATTCTTTAAAAAAATTCAAAGATATTTTCACCATTAGTGTGTTTATTTTTCTGTTCTCTCAAATTACTTAGCAACCTATTCACAAGGCCAGACATGAAAAGAGAGGAAAACAAAATCTTTTAAAAAGTCTGGAAAAGGACCTGCCGAAGAAAGTCTTGTAAACAAATATATATGAAGTTCTACACATTATGTTTACATCTATTGTATGATATTAAATTAATGAAGTTCAAGGTGAACAGTACTTTTCATTCTTATGCTTAATGCTGAAAAGTAGAATTCTAAGTAGAATTTTATTGAGCTGGAAAATAAATATTGAACCTGCAGATAACTCAAACTTTTTGTGCTGGAAAGATGCCTTTCCTGCTGTCTGTCCATCTGATTTACCAGCTCTGCAGTCACCATTCATGGTCTATGAGCCTTAGTGCAGCAATGCCAGGAAAAGTTGTGATTTTAGATTGTGTGAGGTCAGGACAGCCCAATGCTCACTTATGTGTGTGTAAACACCCTTCCCACCCTGACTGTCATCTTTCCAGCTGTCATCTCTGCTTGTTGTATTCCAAGAAATTCCAATTATATTCTTTCAAAATAGAACCACTAATAGAACATAAGTTCACACAATAAGAAATGGGGTTTGATTTAGGGGTTTGTTTGCTTCTTTCAGCTCATTGCTTGGAGACAGAAAGGGGCATGTTTTCACCTGTAATATATCTATGTTCAGCATCAGTCTTTCATGTTTATTCTTTTAGCCATCCTTTTGAAATCAGTCTGTTGGGGATTCTTTAGTTAGGTGCTTCATTTTAATATTACCATACTGAAAATGCCATGAAGACCAAAAAGAAGGCAGTATTTCTCAAAGAGCAAGTAAACAGGATCAATTATATTCTATCCACATTCACAATAAAGAAGAAAACCAGTATTTCTACCAGGACAATATAGAAAAAGGAAAAGGTGACTTCTTTGATGCAGCTGCAATAGCTGATAGAAAGTAGGTCAGAGGAGGACAGAAAAAGATATTGCTTGATTAAAAATAAAATTAAGAGAAACCTAGCTAATATGTCATTTTACTTGGACTATATATGAGCATTTAGCCAAAGACTTGAGTGAAGGATGTTTTCAAAGAAGAAAAATATTGTTCCAAATCACAATTCATTTTTGTTCCCAAATTATGTGGGCAGAAAAATACCAATCAAGTTAAAAAACAAGAAGCAATTTTCTCATGGCACCCTACATTCAGTGTAGTATGTTTTTTACCTGTGGCAAAAAAAGAAACACCAGTGTCCAATATGAGGAAGAAAGAAAGGGAAAACTTTGTCTCTGATCTGTTCATCTTGCTGACAACATGAAAAGTAATTACAGTAACACTGGGTAACCTGTGCAAAGGGCTGTGTGGAAGCATTTCAAGCCAATGTGAGAAAGAGGGTGCAGAAATTGAATTTACATAGCACATACATTGTTACATAAGGTAACATCATTCCATCAGGGATTATAACTGAGAAACTTTAGAAAGATGGCACTGTAGCTGTATTTACACATACAGTACTAGATGTCCTCTCCCCAGGCTTAGATACCACTGCTACCTCATACCCTGATTATGGAAAAGAACATCACCAAAAGCACATCAGCTTTTATTAAAACACTTCATTCCTAACTCATAGCAGTGCCACCATTTACAAAAACATCACAGCACTCTAACATTTCTAAGAACTAACTTTCCTAATGGTAAAAGTGATCTGAGGCTTGAGGATGTGTATTTTAATTTCCCTCATGTCACATTACTTGATTAATTCACAAATAACTGTCATGGGCAGGTGCATTTGCAAGCCTTTGGGGGCTGATATGATGCAAGACTACTTTACTGGACTCAAAGCAGCTTTGAACGTGCTTGCTCTAAAATGGGAGCTCCATATCACTTACTGAATAAAAAAGTAGGATGAATAAGTCAAGGCAAAACATTGCCAAAAGTGTTTTTGCTACTTTATTCAATTAGCACTTTTACTTCATCCAGAGCTCTCCGCAGCTCTGTGTTTTGATTTTTGGAAATATGTCACTTCCTCTCATGCTGTTGGAAAACCTGGTTTTTTCTTTTCCCCTCCTGTGTTGGGTAACATTCTGGAATTCCACCCAGGATATATAAACAAAACAATGGTGAGAGCATGACACACTCAACATAACATCAACATTGCCACAGTTTAACCCCAGCTGGCACCTTTAGCACACAGCTCTTTGTTCACTTTCCCCTTGTTGGATGGGAGACAGAATCAGAAAGGTAAAAAGGAAAGGACTGATGGCCTGAGATAAAGACAGTTTAACAGGTAAAGCAGAAGCTGTGCATGAAAGCAAAGCAACACAAGGGATTCATTCACCACTTCCATGGGCAGGCAGGTGTTCAGCCATCCCCAGGAAAGCAGAGCTCCATCACAGGTAATGGTGACTGGAGCAGACAAACATCCCTCCAAACATTCTCCTCTTCCTTCTTCTTCCCTTCTTCAGCATAGAGCTGAGCACAACACCCATGGTCTGGGATATCCCTGTGGTCACTTGGGGTCAGCTGGGGTCAGCTGTTCTGGCTGTGTCCCCTCAGAACTCCTTGTCAGCCCCAGCCTCCTCACTGGTGGGGTGAGAGGTGGAAAAAGCCTTGACTCTGGGTAAACTCTGCTCAGCAACAGCTGAAACACCCCTGTGTTATCAGCACTGTTTTTGTCACAAATCCAAAACACAGCTCCATACCAGCGACCAAGAAGAAAATTAACTCATATAAGTGATTTCATATGACTACATAGAGATTGGCATATTTCTAGAATTACTGTCCAGAGGCTTTCCTAGTTGTGATAGGATCAGTATTTTGTTTCAAATCCTAAATACTGTCAGCAAGAACATACTAAAAAAGGGGCTAGATCCTCAGCCTGTGTCAACTGGAATAGTACCACAGAAATCCATTACGATTGTATTGGCTTTGATAAGCAGATAGTGCAAACATTAACAAACACACTTTATTCTGGACAAAAATTGTGAAATAAACAACAAAATTAATTTTGGACCATGATAATATTCTAGGAAAAAAAAGAGAAAAAAATCAGGTGAAATTAAGTAATGTAAATAATTATATTCCATGTAAAAACTCTATTCCATGTAAAAGAGATTTTTTTAATGAAAGGAAAATATTCAAATCATAAACAATACAAAGGAAACAAACACAAAATCACCTTAATAGAAGAAAATACAAGCCAAAAATCCTGATATGAAGCTTGTCACTATATTTGTGAAGTGAGGTCCAAGTTAATAAAAAGAATATCACAGTTCTGAGGAAACCTTTCAGGTCTTGCACTTCCTTACTGGATCTGAATAAAACAGCTATTTACTGCTGGGAGATCTCTCTTTCAAGCAATGCTACTTATCCCAGAAGGATCTCTGCAGGTCCCAGGGCTGATGTCTCCACTGAAGGCTCTGTATTTCTGTGGAATGTTTAGTTCTAAGAGAGATATAATTCCCTAAGGAATTCATCCTTGCCTCAGAGATTGTACCCCTAAGGAAATGAAGGCAATTTGAAATAATTTTTTGTTCCAAGAAAAACTCCACCATAAAAGCAAAATGATCTTTTTATGCTCAAATTAGAAGTTAAAGAAACAGAAAGAGATTTAAAATAAATAAATAATTATGCACCTTATAGCTGCACCTACTCTCACTTGAATTGAAGGTAATCAGTTTATATCTGGAAGCAAAATCATCTAATTCCCAGGAGGACTGTCATAACCCATAGTCTCAATTCCAGGACTTCAGACCAAAGCCATTCCTTAACTATTTCTCCATAAACAGGATCATCACTTTCCTGCCCTTCTCTCAAGTTCTGCCATGGCAAAATACCCTCTTAGCAGCTTTCTGATACTTTCTAACCTGAGAAATGATTCTGTGCATTCCATTCAATAAACACAGCTGTCTTTGGCACTGCCCTGGCAGCTGGGTGGACCCAGCTAGAATCAACATCTACCTGGTCAGAGGAAATCAGTCACTGGATAGAATTGAAACAGACTCAGTATTCAACTGGAATGGCAAAGAAACCATTTACCTACAATGAGCAAAGTTCTCTTTTCTTACTAGGAAGAGAGTATCTGTTTTCTGGAATGACTGAAGTGATATTTTATACACTGAAATTCCTATCATATGCAATCACAACACTGTATTTTCCTTTATACAAAGATAGCAGCAATGAAAATAGAATAGAACCAACCTCCAGTAGAAACTAGGTGTTACAACAGTTTGGAGTAAGAGTTATTCCAAGTCCCAGCTGCTTCCCTTCTAGTTTCATGTATAGCCTCAAAATTTTTCACTATGTTTAGTGCCTTCTGCCTTGCTGTTTTGAATTCCAAGGCGTGCTGCCTTCAGATGTCCCTAGAAGAGGGAAAAAAACCCAGAAATGAACAAACAAACAAAACCCCTACAAAAACAAGCAAACAAACAAGTATAGTGAGGTAGCTGGAAGAGGAGGATTCAAAGGCTCAGGAGCCTACTGTTCTTGACTACATTACATAGATATTAATGTAGATGGCATAAACGAGCTCTTGACCAGAACCTACCTCCTGTGCCAGGCCTACAAACAACAAGTTATCATGCAAAAGTTGATTACAACCCTTCACTGATGTCCTCATCCACAAGAGATAGTTTAATATCAAAGTCAGAGAATAAACTGTAGGTTGTGAAACTGTTTCACAAAAGTTTTAGTTAAGAAGGGAAGCGACTGTAGTGACAAAAAAGGCAAGATTTGAGATAATCCCATTTGTGAGTTTGGCTCAGATATCCTCCTGCTTCTCTTAAAACATAGACATGATCTCCTTCATCACTCAACAGAGAACTCTCTTAAAGATAATGACTACTTCTATTCAGAGACTCTGTGTTAAATGCTTTTTTTTTCTTAATTTTGGATAATTGTCTTGGAAGGTAGATGTCAGATTAATCCGAAATAGCCCTGGGATAAATGGACACTGTATGTTAATCCTATGCCTCTTTGACTATGTGGTGAAACTCTTCAAGAGTGAAACTTGCATCCACTTCACTGTACCATAGCCCCATAAAATATTTTCTGGAGGAGAACTCCATTTGGTCTTACTGAGTTCCCAAAAACCCAGCATCCCCTGCAATGAAACAATGATGTAACCAAGAGAGCTGTTTGCCATTCAGTTTAAAAATGTGAATAAACAGCCTTCAGTCCCTCCTTCATGTTGCCCAAAATGTGTGTTTTGTGACACTTGCAATTAAACTGTCTCCAGTGTACCTTTTAGAGTAGGAAAATATCATAGAAATGGCACATCATGTCACAATATCATTATACCTAAAAGCTGCAGAGAAAGGACAGTCTTGTTCTAACAGAGATACAGGAACAGTAATTACCAAGTCTTTTATTAGCTATCCAGGGCTTCTTCACTGTAATTATTGTATCTTCTTTTTTGAAGACCTCTATAATGCAGCCCTCTGGCAGTCAGCTCATTAAACTTGTGCCTATTATTTCTCAGAATACAGTGCTGCACTGCACTAATTTTGTTATTTATACAAAGGAAAATTATATATATATGACAACATGGAAAAATAAATAGAAGTTAAGAATTCCTGAGTCCCTCACTTTTTATTCCAAAAGCAATACTTTCCAAAATGCATTGTCTTTTTCCCCAGCAGCATCTAGGAGATGTCCTGCATATTTTGTCACAGATCTTCGTATATGTGTATTGGTCTCCAAATAATACAAACCAAACCAAACAAACAAGCAAAATCCCAAGACAAAACAAAAACAACAAAACCCAGATAAAAGAAAGAAACCCTGAACTTAAAACTATCAAGGGACAATTGCACTTCTGTGCTTTTGTATGTTCCATGTGAGCCTGACAGAGCAAGGTAGTGAATTTTCAGGAATTCACAGCACATCATGAAAAAGAACTGAGTCCCTAATGACTTCTAAAGATCTTTATCTGCTATGCAAGAAGCAGCCTGAAAGTGCAATCTAGCTCTCTGAAATAAGGATCTGGATGGGAGGATTATTGCTGAATTAGTTTCACAGTGATGTTTTTCTGTAAACCATACTATATTGGTTACAGCCCCTTCCCATCCTCCAGAAGAAGGAAATCTTGACAGAAACAACCAGGAAGCAAATCAAATTTCTAGGACTAATCCCACTCCTGCTTAATTGATGAATTTCTCCAGGGGAGGGTTATCACAAGTGCAGATCTATCTTCTCTCAGGCCTGATATCTGGAAAATTTTGACCAGTGTAACTAAAGACTTTTTATGACAGGTTTTGCCATGCACTGAGATAATTCCCACTACCTAAAAAAAGGAGCACCATGAGCAATATGTGACATCCTTTAAGCTTTTACAGACTCCAGAAAGAAAGCAATAGATCCCACTGTTCTGATCCCAGCCCCAGAAGAGGCTGTTGTTGGTCCATAATGAAAAATGCCATTTTTCTCCTTTATTCGACCCAGTGCATCACTTGTTTCATTCACGTTCAGTGAATCAGTCTGGATAACAGTGTAACAATGCAAGGGTGAATGTTAAAGAGCAATATTTTTAGGCCACCTTGTAGAGATAAAGCGTCCCAAAAAATAACCCTTATGAGTCTGCTTGTTGAGAGGCAGAGAGCAAAGGAGAAGGAGAGATCCCATTGTGTGAATTTCTTGTATTCAGACTCACAAATATATAATGTCAAATTCTGCCTTTAGCTATATTAATAGCAATTCTTAATCACTAAATAGGGAATTGGGAGGAAGGTTTTTCCTTGCACAGAAAAAGACTGAAAAAACATGTTTGTAATAGAATAATAGTAATGTTAATGTGAGTTCATCAAAATTTGAATATATGTTGCATGTCAAAGAATTGAGGGAATTTTTATCACTAACTGAGCACACAGACATTTGAGAAGACTGATAACACAGTGAATATTAGCATCTAAAAATGACCACAGCTTTACTATGTGAATCATTTTTAGAGCTACAAAGCTAAAACTGCAAAAAATACTATGTGTGGAGTGGGTCTTGTGATTTCTTTCTGCATTTTAAGGGTGCCATACAATCAACTTCTTCAACTGTTTTAGATGAAAATTACTTTTCACATTTCTCAGAAAAATGTGTGCAAATTTCGCAGCTCATCCTAGGCTGTTAATCAATAGATATTCTAAATATTTAAATTTATTATTTACGGAACTCAGAAATAAAGCATATTTTCTCATTTCCTCCATGTTGGAATCCTTAAGTCAAAAATGAATATTGAGAAAGCGTTTGGTTTCTCCTTTTTCCTATTCTTACATAAAAGCTGCACTTTTAGCTTCAAAAAAACTTTGGAATTTGGTTATAGAAGGAAAACCACATACCTCATAATGTGTTTTGTTGTTTTAATGTACTAACTTCAATAGAAAATGAATAATATGCATTCATTAAAAAAAACCACATACAAATAACCTATTCAAACTGTTATATTTATGTACATTTGAATCTGAAGAAAAATAGAATATGAAGGAAAAAATTGAATTTTTAAGGATGTGTGGTCCATCAGAGATTAACATTTACTGGGTGAAATAATTGACAAATATTTAAGTTGGCCACTGATGAAATGGGCTTCTAGATAAGGACAATGCAATTCTTTGTGACTGCACAAAAGCCCTGTTCTGAAGGAAATTTTTTTTTCTTGAATTTAAAAATTCATTAAATAAGGATTTCAATACACTGTAAAATTATTTCAAGTTATTTGAATTTATTACTAAGGTGTTGATAAATGGCATTTTTAAATTTCCATTATAAACCCCCATTTTTTGTTTCCTTTATTCTCTTGAATAAATAATTAAATTCATTATGATTTAAACATGTTAAAACCTTAGCATGATATCAAACATACCTTTAGTCCAATAACAATTTTATGAGAAATCCTCTAATTTATAACCCGGAAAACACCCAATAGCTAATATTTTACTTTCATCTCATTTGTACAGCACAGCTTGAATTGAATGCGTAAATGGTCTACAATGAAATTAACATTACTCCAATATATTAAATGCCTTGGTGAAGCAAAGTTGAAAAGGTGAAAAATACTTGCTTTTGGGATCCATTCTGGCAGTGGGCGGGCTGAATGCACAGCACTGAGATTTGTATGACAGCCTTGTCTCTCAGTGACCTTTTAAGGCTTAGAAAGACCCTTATTAAATGATTAAACCAAGCCTATGGATGTCCTAATATTATTCCTATAATAGGTGTAAATATTCTGTAGCCTGCATTAATGTATAGGAGAAAGAGGAAGGAGAAGCGAAGAGATCCCATTAGAGAACTTGCCAGAGAACTGTGAAACATGCACAGAACAAGTCAGGGAGATAGGCTGATCAAGTTTACACACAAATTGCAGGAACTATTGCACAAACAATGCATAGCTCTCCCACTGTGCTCTAAAATCTCAGTCCAGGCTCACTTTTTTCTGATAGAATGGAAATGGAATTTTGAAGCCTGCCTGCATGACAGCAAAAATATTTCTATTTTCTAAAAATATTTTCCTTTGATCCTTTGTTATACAAGTTTAGAAGATTCTTCATTTTTTGTTATACTCCTTTTAAAACTTCCCCCTCCTTCTTTTAAAATGTCTCATTTTGAAAGTTCTATGATTTTCAGAATACTTTTAGTGTCATATGTATATGTTTGTGTGTTAATATTGAGATCTTGGTAGGAAAGATGGACCCTGCTGGCGTCTCTTGCCCTGGCTCTAGTTTTCCTTACCACTTTCAAGATTATGAAACTCAGAAAGATGTGCTGCTAAAACAGCATCTGATGCTTTTCCTACCTGCCCAACATCAGGTCAAATCCTGCTACTAAAAATCAGCCTGGCTGGAACTTTTAGCCATCAGAGTTTCATTCAGTGGGCTGCTCATGGAGATGGTTTTTATAGTGGTCCTGGGATCCCAGCTTGTGTATGGAAAATACAGAACTCATACAAAATTCAGGAATGTGTTCCCAAATGTTTCAATACACAAGGAATTAAATAATGCATTTATATTTTGTAAATAGCTTCCTACTCATATATACGTATCAATAATAAAAGCAAGAGAAACGATGACTGTGGGTTACTGTGGTTTTCTATATTATTAATAGCTTGAGCAACATGAGAAACTCAGCATATTGGTGGTTTCAATTTTAGTGATGTGTTTACAGTTAGAGAAAAAGTCTGATCAATATCTGAAGATAAATATCAAAACACACCAAAAGTAATCTTGCTGAAAGCTGTGTGCTGGACCTGAATAACCTTTTGTTCTGCATCTGTTTCTGATATTGATAACTCTTAATGTATGAAGTCTGAGTACACATTTTTTGATGACTTCAAAACAACAACAACAAAAGATCCAAGACAATCCAACATTTCTAAAGAAACTATGTGTGTGGGAATTACAGATAGGAAAGAAGCACACAGTAGTTGTATATATGTCAGGATTGTAACTTCTGCCTTTGCTAAAATATTACCTATGTTTAAATATCTTGATATTTTTAGGTCATTTAGCGATTTGCCACTCCTTTTTAACTACAGATTTGTTATAACTATTGTCATAGTTCACATTATTTTTCTTGATTTCCCTCTTATTTGTTTCTTTTAGCATATGTCAATAAAGCTAGAAAAGACATAAGTCATAAGTCTGAATTTTAGGGCACCAAATTTCATACTAATAAATGGCTAATTTCAGCTGGCAAGCAACTTTTCAGGAGCATTATAGCAAGGAAGAAATTAAAGAAATTGCTCTGAAATAAAAATCAGCCACAATATAAAAAAGGTTCAAGTAATGGTAAAGTGCATTTGGCAGGGGATTTCTGGATTAAAAGTAAGAGCTACACCTACACAAAACATTCAAGGTCTACAGCTCAGCTGGCCATCTTGCTATCCTGTGGATTAAGTCATTTCCCCCCAAAACTGAGGCTTAGCCTGAGCTAGTGACTATTCCAGAGCTTAGCCTGAGCTAGTGACTATTCCTCAAAAGACTAGCCTCTTCTGGAGAATAAGGGAATTTTATAGGATAAAGCCACACAAAAGACTATGCTAGTTGGCTTCAGGATAAAAAAACAGTATCGTAGCTCTACTTAGTTTACAGGCATAAAAGAAATCACAGGGTTGCAGCTGTCTTTGGACATCATTTGGCTCTCTTCTGGTGTCACAAACCTTCCCTAGACTTGGGGGGAGAAAGTTGATTGATTAAAAAAATAATCAAATGTATCTGAAACCTCTGTATATATCTTAGTGTTTTGCATCTACTGCTTTCTGTCTGTCTCTTGTTGATGTAATCTTCTTTATATTTATTTGAGCAAAGGAATCTCTTATCACTTCTTCATAATCTGCTAATTTAAATTTCTTATCTATTGTCCTATTTTTTCTTTTTCTTTTTCCTTTATTATTTTTTCAATATATTTTATAATTTTATTGGAGGATACATAGTGGATTATTGAAGCATATACAAACACTTAAAAGACAGACTAACATATTGGAAAATTGAAATTATCACAGTGCAAAACCTACAATGTGCTCTACATACCTGGCATTCCTTAGATATTTTTTTTAAATTTTAGGGACTGAAATATCAGTTGACTTTTGTTCACCAAGTTTTCAAGAATATTTTCCATTGCTTACATATGCACAGTTTTGTTACTTTTAGAAGGAAAAGTAACCAGCTTCATCAAGAACCCATCATTCAGAATTCCTGTCTGGATATCACTAATAGCTTTATAATACTGGAATTTTAATTAACATATGCAGCACATACATTAATTCCAGTAGATCCTTTCCTATGTGTAGTAATCTATGGGGTTTTGAGTATAAATGTTAGATATGCCAATTGAATACATCTGGTTCAAGAAATAATTGAAGATTCAGAACAGAATGGCTTATAATGCTGCATTTACACTTTGATATTTAAATCGCAGAAAAAAAAGAATTACAGGTTTGCCAAGGAAAACAATTTACACACTGCTGGATATCTTTGAAGTAATATTTCAGAAGACATATAACTGCTAATACTGTCCATGACTTCCCCCCACACGTTTTGGCTTTTTTGAGCATTTTGATTTTACTAAGTCTGGGGCCTGGAATAGGGATCTAGATGTCTTTCCCAGACACAGTGATTATTGTTCTGTTATCTTCAGCAGAGATAGTCCTAATTTACATTAGGACTGGAAGTGACTGGCTAGAAGAAGGACAAAGTGAAATAAAATAACAGAGCATGAACAAAATTTGGTGTAAAAGAGTCAATGCTGTAAATATTTTAATTTCAGATTTATGTTTGAATATAAACTTTTGATTTCTTTTTTAAGGTGTTGAATAATTTTTAATTATTGCTCTCCAGGTTTATTTGTTTCACTAATTTTAGTAAGAAGTTATTTGACAAAGAACTTCAGCACTGAGTCTCTGACCTTAGAATCATAAATCAGCTCTTATTAGTCGTAGCATTCAGTGTATTTACAGTAAATCTATAGCAAGAATTTGGCTTTTGTCCCGTAACATATAAAAGTTTTGTAAAACCTATGTAATGGTTTTTTTCAATATACAATATAATAGGCAAAGATCAGACTGTACCAGACTACTGGGTGCCTTGTAGAAGACCCTGTATTCAAGGAGTAAGGGAATTTGAATAGGCCAGGCATAATCTATTGAATCATGCCAATTAAAGCTTGAAAATCCCCTGTGACTTATATAACCTGCAATGACAATACCTTTGGAGAGGTAAACTGTATGCTGATGAAGGGGGTGGGATGCAGTGATTCTGGCAGATTGACAACTGAACATTTCACTGTGTTGTGCTGTGTCCAGCCTGGCCCTCAGGCTGCCTTATGCTGTACAAATCCTCGGCTGCAGGACAAGATCAGGAAGCCCACTTGAACAGAGGAGCCCGAAAATCATCACCCACCTGAAAGCTGCATTATGCTGGCTCTGTGGCCTTGTCTATGTGACAGTGCAGCAAGAAGTTCTTATGTATATTTTTTGTCCGTATAAATTATTGATAAACTTGTTTTATTGTAAGATAATCCTGTAATAGATCAAATAACCAGAAAGGAGGAACTTTCCTCCCCAAGCAGGTCTACCATGGTAAGGTCTGTCTAGGGCCTATCTGAGGATGCATGGAAGCAGGGTTCATGTCATCTGAAAGAATGTAAATTTTACTTGTTATCTGTCTTACTCTTTGTTCTACCTTTTTATTACAACTGTTGTTCTACCTTTATATTACAACTATTTAATTTGGCCTTTTGTTGGGTTTTTCTAATTCAGATCCAGAAAGAAGTCTGTACCTCCCATTCTTGTTCAAAACAACCTCCAAATAAATTCAATCATGTGTGAAAAAAAAGTTTGACCTACAGCAAGTGATCTAAACGCAATAAATATAAATGTTATAAATATAAATGTTATAAATATAAATGTTACTGTTACTACTTTTTTGATAACAAGGAAAGAGAGAAATAAAGTATTAATCAACTTCATGGCATGTTTTGTTTTTTTTCACTCAGGTACTTCTATGCAGGGTACAATACGTCTGTGACATTTTCCCATTCAAATATTTTCATTATGTGAGCTTTTCCTCACCTGCACTAATTTTTCTAGTACTTCTCCTAAAATTATTTTTTCTATATATCTTGGGTCTTAATTTTGCAGATATTAATAAAAAAAAATATATTAAATAAAGCAACAGCTCATTACAACAGAGCAGTACACTTCAGGTAGAAATTGACTTGAAAAGGTTGTGAATAAAAGAATACAATGCTAAATATAAATGCTTTTCTGAACTGGCAAAAAAATTTATGAAAAAGCAGCTTTCTCTTCAAAATCACAAAAAAATCTCCTAATTTTTTATGTAATTACACCGTAAAACTCTGATAGCAAAACAGTTACATGACAAGATCAATTAGCTGTAAGAGTCATGGGAAATCAGTTTACATCCTGAGGAAGGGCAGTTTTTCCTCAAACTTACTAAATATTTTCTCAGTTTGACAGTCAGCCAAGCTGGAGATAACTTGCCTCTGTAGGACTCAAACATATAGGAAGATTCACAGTTTGGAAGCACTGTCTCCTGTGAGATAAATTACTAACATTAAAAAAAAAACCTTCAAGCCTTGATAATCAGATAAGAACTCAGTTGGCAAGGTTCAGGCCCGAGCACTTCAATAGTGGAAATAAACTGGGATAGTGATAGTCTTGCCAATGACATAGAATGTCAGATAAGGAAATGGAGATCAAATAAAACCTGACATCATGCTCCCTTTAAGATATTTGTGACATTATTGGATATTTGTCTAGAAGAAGAAAGCTCTGAATATAAGGACAGAATATATTTAACAAAATAATATATATTTTAAAAAAAAGCTATCCCAGCGTATACCTAATGATACATGGAACGCAGCACAATAAAAGTAGTTTGTCATTTTTTCTTCCTGTGATATGTTGATAGACTTGGCTATCGTGTTTCCAGAATAAAAAAAATTAGTTGGATCCACATGGTTGCATTAGTAAGGCTTAGACCTGGAACTCAGTTCTTTCTGACCTTCAGGGTATCTCATTTACCACAGTATTTACTGCATGATATAGAAATATGGGAGTCCTTGAATAAATGGGAGACAAAGGAGCCCCTGTGGGCATTTCAAAGCTCTGAAATGTTGGCAGTGTGGAATGAATTTGTTTTACTTGTCAAGGCTTGCCTTTGTCTTATTGAATCTTCTATCTTGTTACCAAGCTTTAAATAACTAAGGAATACAGCATGTCAATGTATGAATTCAATAAAATATTTTTTCTGTGTTATTTTATTCAAACATACTGGGGGCTTTTTAAACAAGAATTCTCTTTATACAATAGGTCGAGATAGAAAAACAAGTTTGCCCTGTGTAAAACATTATGCGTGTATTGACAAAATTTTATCACTACAGGCTCAATATTTTACCTGTCAAAAGCACTCAGAGAAAAAACCAGAACTGGTTACAGGCTATAAGTTAGTAAGTACTCTCTTTGCTGTGTCTCAAGACAAACATTCTATCATTGTAAAATTCAATGGATTCAATTTATGGATCACCACAGTTTTTCAATAAATTGCAGTTCTTGAATGTAGCTATAAAATTTCAAAATAGATGAAGGAGATGTTGTTCCAAATGAAGTGTATGTAAGCACACAGTTGAACTTGCCTGAGGAAAGAGTCCTTAAATATTACCCTAGTCTTGATTTTCACAAGTATATTCAAAATCATGAATATACTGTTGGCTTTGCATGACTTCACAAAATAGAGGACCATTAATACCAGTGTAACCAGTGGCCTTTGGGTGCTGCTGCTCAGAAACACTGCACTGCCATTGACGTGACTGCAGCTACTCAACCATTGCTGCACCACCAGGAAAGGGATGAAGATATCTAAGGCTAGTCTATATACCAGAAATAGGACCTAAAATTTTCAGCTGAACTGAATGCTATCTGTTTTGTTTCTATTCAACTGATGCTTGGTGTCAGACTCTAAACAAGCCCAAGTAAAGGAATCCTTGAACATGCACAGTCCAAAGCCCAGCTCCAGTGCCAGTGTGACCCACTGTGCGACCCACTGTGTGATCCACAGTGGGAGCACTCTAACGAGGTGCACAGGGGGTGCACAGGGGGTTTTGTAAACCAACCTCTCCTTTGTAAGGTCACTTTAAAACGTGATGCAGTGATTTGGCCCTAGCTAAAATAGGCCTGATAAAGAAGAAACCAGAGGAACTGGGAAAGGCTTTTACATTTTCTCCCTGAATAATCTGAAGACACCACAAAAGAACCTTTGGGCTATATTTAAGTAGCTTTAAGGGTTTTTTCCTCTCAAAAGACTTCCACATTTCTCTCATTTACACAGGTCTTTGATATAAACTGGTTATTCTAGTTGTGTAAATGCCTACTTTACATGCAGTATATTAATTTTAATTAAAACAATGGCAGTGCAAATAAATAACTACTGTAACTAGTCAAGAGGTGGCATTTCTTTGTTTACATAATAATTACTGCTTAGAACAATATATCTGTTTAGCATCCTATTGTTTAATCAAAGCTGGAAATTACTTCATTACTTTTTTATGAATGGTTAAAGGTAAAAAAGAGTTTATACATATTCATAATTTACAGCAAATCTGAAAAGTAGAGAACTGAGACATTGTTTTAGAAATCTTCAGTTTCTACATCTCAGTTTTCCTGTAAGTATATATCATTATTTGTAAAACTAAAAATATATTATTTTTCAAAACACAGATATCTATAAAATATCATGTTGCATTTTTCAGCTTTTTGAAGATCAAATTTTCTCCTGTTTAAATTCAGTATTTTCCATAAGCTAATTTCCACGTTCAAAGTTACATAGCATTTCTTACAGTGATTTTGGTGAGTAGTACATAAAAATCCAGTTTAAAGAGTTCTTTTTTCAACTAATGGAGAATATGGGTTACTCTTTGAGTTTCATAACTACTTAAACCATGCCATTCGTTGTATGAATATGTTCATTGGTAAATTGTGGTATAGAGGTCTTCTGGCTACAGAGATAAGGAATGGGTAAATAGAGAATTTATTTTAAGTCACATTCTTAATATTTGAATTTCACAGGTTCTAGAGATTAATATTCAAGTTTTGTTAGTTTATTGAAGAATTTCTTTAGAGAAGCAAATCATGGAACTTTCTTTGAAGCCTATAACAAACGTTGTGTATTTAAAAATGTATTTATAATCACTGAAAACCAGAGCTCAGATGTCTAGTTCCAGCACAGCTGTTTTGTGAAGCTGACCGCAGGCCTAGAAGACAACCATTCCAGACTTAGACACTGCCTGTCCTAGGAGATCTGTCAAACTTGAAAATGAAAATGTAGCATTTCTGAAGCAGGAAGTGTGCTTTATTTTGAAGGTCATCTAAATTTAATGCTTACAAACAATAAAAGGCATACAACAATATTTGAATATGTAGGAGATTAATGAAAGGATTATTTGCTTTCCAGCCTGATTCCCTTTGTGAATACACATACTTGGTGTTTTCGTACTCCCACCTAGACCTACATAGAAAGTATTTTATTACTTTCTATGCGACAGACCAAGTCAGCAATTACAATAAGTTGCTACTGCAAAAATTTCCATGTGTACAGGAAACTTTCATATTTCTAGGAGCAAAGCAGTACAAAAATGAGATCTGTATGCATAAAATTTGCTTGGTATATGAAAATAAACCAAGATTCCTGTTTTAAAAACGTATTGCACATTTATTCTAGTGGTATCTCCAGCTGGAAATGTTGCTAATTACAATTCAGTGTTGAAAACCCTTATTTTTTTATCCTTGCAGAAGGTTATTGATTAGTTATTATACATCAGCCAAACTAGAGCTATCAAACCAAAGGCTTGGGTTTCCTGGATCCTGCCTTTCAGATTAGTTGTTTCATGACTTTCTCATCACTTCTCTGAGTCATCTTGTAGCTGACTCAGGGAATACTACTACTACTACTAATACAACTACTTCAGGAAGAACTTCAATTGAAATAGCTGGAATAATATTCCTATGCCTATTAGGGTCATGAATGTCAAGTGATTACAAGTATGATTACACTAAATATAGATTAAAAATATCCTGCGATCAGTTTACTTACTGTTGTTGGGGTTTTTTTTCTGTTTTGTTTCTGAGTTCCTTAAAATGGCTTTTCAGTTGAATTGAGAACATAGAGTTCATCACTCTTTTCTATGAAATTTTTTGCCCTGGTGATGTTTCTTCTCTTGCTCTATGGTTGCATCAGATATACTATCAAGATCGTAGGTTTTACTGAGTTGCAACACATCAGCAGTTTGTCTAAACATTAAAGTTGCATCTCTACAGAGATCGTTTTATCAATTACAAGTTCTGCAAAGACACAAAATAATGGCTTGAAATAAAATGGATATAGATAAGGTTATGATGGCCATCTACTTTCCTAAAGACTTACAGAAAAGTTGATGGGTACATTTCCTCTTTTAATCTTCCCTGTATTCTTGGTTTTATAGACATTGTACACTTCTTCTTGTTTACCATGTGGTACCAAGTGGCACCATGAGGGAACAGCAATGAAGAGTAGCTGTATGAAATCAAGATATTAAAGAGAAACAGCTTAGGCATTGTTTTCACTTACATATATATTAGAACAGATATATTGCTATTCAATTTCTCAGTACTCAGCAACAGTCCCTGTGAAGCCATAAATGTAATTTTCCCTGTAAGACCTTTACAGATTCCTCAGATAATTGAGTAGCAATATGCAATGTAATCCAGGTTATAAAAAAATACAGGAATTGATAGCTTTCCTAACCTTTTAACTTTATTTTTATTAGCAACCAAATAGAAATTTTGAAAATTTGAGACTTACACTAGGAAAATGCAACAATCTTTCCAAAGGCCAAAAGAAGTATTTAAGAAGAAGAAATGAAACATCATTATATACCTCCAGAATCTGAGGAACCTGTCGCTTCTCTTGGTAGAAAAGCTGACCTTTTGCAGATCATCTGCTAGAAGAATTCGAAACCTAAGTCACAATTCATAAGAAAAAGGGTGAAATGTTCATCTGTAACAGACTTCAGAAACAGTACTCTGTATTTAGCTGCCCTTTGTATTGCAGCACCTATAAAAACCCAAAAGAGTTAATGGCTGACTCATATCTCTAACTCATATTTTGAATCTTTTAAAGGTATCACAGGCACAGGACTGGTCTGACCCACATTTCTAGGATCATTTCAGAACCCGTATCTGAAATACCTGTATCTGTATCTATATGTTTGTAAGAGGCAGAACAGATGGGGGAGCCCTGGCTGTGGAAAAGTGCGTGCAGTTGGATATAAGCTAAAGACTATAGGACAGGCAAAATATAACAACATCACAGATAATTTAAGGAGGAGCAAGCCATTACTGCTTGTATTGATTATTGATGTACACTCAATACAGCAACATTAATAAAATTGCAGATATAGTAGACATCACTAACAAGACACAACTAATAGAAGTTAATCTTTTGGCTAACTTTTCAAAATATTACCTATATTAATTAATTAAGGTAATGAAATACATATTTGTCTTTACAGTTCAAAATTCACCAATATCACTCTGTCTGTTAAAGTATCAGTTGTTCATGTTAAGGCCCCTTCTATTGGTTCAGTTAATGCTTGTGAGCTTGTATTTAGGACAACATTAGGATAAAGCTTCAGGCAGTGGAGACACTTGCCCTTCTTTGTATTGCCATGTAACTATTCTATCTGGTGTAAGATATTTTTTACCAGGTAAATATGAGCAACTTACAACACCATTTGATCCCTCTATGAATGCAAGACTTGTAACATTCTCTACACAGCAAATACAAGAAAGTAAGAATGACATCTGTCTGTATATCAGAGTTTGTATTGTGAAAGGCAAACTGACTCAGACTGTATAGAATTATTCAGTGTTCCCCACTGTGTAGAGCCACTAAAGTCAAAAGAAAATGCATGGGCATGTGTGTTCGTGTCCTGCTTCTGGGCTGTGTAACTGTTTTAAAATAATCTTTTGCAATTTTGTGAAGATTCCCAGAAACCATGAAAATGTTTGTATTTATGAAGAACTGCTCAAGGCTGCTAGGAATATTATTATGAATCTAAACTTTATTCTCCATGCTCATTATCATTTGAAATAAATATACTCGTTAAATTTTCATAAATTCCTTCTTCTGCCTGTTGTTTTCCTGATTCTGGCTTTTTTATCCCATCAGCTTTGAAGGCTGCATTTGATTTCTTCTTCAGAAGATGGAGATTTTTCAAGCATTTTCACAGTGTATTCCCTGATCAGAGACTAGCTCTAGCTGAAATGTATGGCTTTATTTATCCCATCAGGTTCTTATTATATCTGCCTGAAAAACTGACAGAGCCACTTAACAGAGACTGCAGCTGCCACAATATCAAATGTGAAGAATGAACAAAAGATGCATCTTTGGATTTGTTTGTCAATGAACAAAAATACAGAGGTGATCCAAGACAAACACAGCAATCACTATGGCATTAGATAACAATTAGGTAACAAGAACAATGAACTATTAAATGTGTGTATCAGCTTTATGTACAGACAAAAATATATTGATAGGCACAAGAATAGTGTAGACTGTATAAAATCTGCCACTCAGTAAGAATCTCAAATGTGTGCATGGTACAATGGTGAGTTCCAGAAAATGTCATTAATTTTAGTAAGTTTGAACTAATTTAGGCATATCTTAATGCATGTAACACGCTTTTTTAATCATCTTAATATTTAAGAGAGATTATTCACAAAGGTCTGGTTAGTACTTCATGGACACATGATGATAAGAACTAAGTGCCTCATAAAACAGGACTGTTTACCTGTTTATGTGAAGAGGAACTGACTACAGGCTTTCTTTTGGACATATGTAGTCATGCAAGTCAGTACATCTGACTGCATGGTGGTTTAACAGCAAATGAGTAATAAACCAGATTTTTCTTGGACTCTTTGACCTTTCTCTTACTTTGGCAGTTAACTCAAGCAGTACAAACAGATGTGTAAGTCTTTGGCAAAACAATACCTTTTTCCTTTACCGAGAACCAGAAAAACGCTCCCGTTTAATCATTGAGGTGCAACTCATCATATAAACTGCCTTGGATCAGAGCAGTTGGGCAGAGCAGTGTGCTTGTAATACCAAGGCTGTGAGTCCAATCCCTGTATGGCCCTCACAGTTCAGAGCTGGGCTTGATGATCCAACTCAGAATATTCTGTGATTGTTTTTTTTTTCTTTTTTGTGCTCTGATAATACATCTGATATACCTCTGACAATAACGCTACATAACAGGGTGATATTTCCACCCCTTTTGATAATTTTATTTTATTCAATTAGAAAGGATGGCTAATGGAATTACATGGTGCTACTGTGGCCTATTCTGCCATAAAAACAGAGGTCACAAAGAGGTGGAGATTAAACCACTTCACAGACATTTCCGTGCTGCCCTTCTAGAGATTCTCATCTAAGCTCTTTATGTTAGAAAAAAAGATAGAAACTACAACTTAACCAGAAAAATAATAGCTACTGAACATTAGCTTTCAGTCTCTGTAAACAACACAGTACTATTATAAAAATACTGCTTGTATCTAATTGCCTTGCTGCCTGAAGCTGTCTCATCTCCCCATAGAGTTTCATATGGATCTTCAAAGGCCATATGGATCTTCAAAGGTTTTTCATGGATTAGGAAATATATTGGCTTGCATTTTGCCTGACAATAAAGTTGAAGTTTTCACATCAACTGGATTCATTACAATAAAAGAAAATTTGAGAAGTCTCAAGTCTCCTCATGGAAACTCTCATTCAAACTCATTGAAAGAAACCTTTGCATCTGTATCTTGGTTAATCAGAATGATTGCAAATGAATACTCAGTTATTAAGGGCATTCATCCCTTTTGGTCGTTAGTTCTACTTTTAACTCTTAGGCTTGTGAACAGGATGGATCATAGAATCAGACCAACGACTTAAGGTTACCTCTCACTGGAGACCAGTTTAATGGAACCCAAAGCCAGAACTCTCTGAGGAACACCTAATTTTGCCTAGCTACAGTTTTTTCATGGAGGAATTGAACTTTTAGTCTCTCCTTTCTTGGAATTCTTATGTTTGTTTCAACTATATCATCGCACCGTTCTTTAATTTCTTTAAAATTACGCAGCTAATTTTAACCTGAGATTTTGTTTCTCCTTTTGATTTTTTTTCCTTTTTTTTTTTCAGAAAAGGGAGATGATAACTGGGAATCTTAGTCCTGCCTTTTTTTTTCCCCTAGAGAAATTCAGAAAAATATCTAGGGTTTTCCTTCTTAATCTAAAAATTTTAGACAATCATTTAGAATCACAAAAACTGTCAAGAAAAACTTGCTGACTTTGATTCCTTTATTATTGTAGAACCTGAGATACAGATAATTTTCCATACTACAGCACACATCTCCAGCTATCTTTATATACATAACTGTATAAAATTGATGGGCTTGGTATTCTTTTCATTTATGACTGACATGTAATTTGTCACTTCCTTTCTGTTGTAGATCTACATCTGCTTTCCATCAAGAGTTTTTTGAGAAAAAGGAAGGGAAATAGCATATAAAAAAATCTTTAAAGTGTCAGTCCATGTAGTGAGAGAAATATTCACTCTTCACAATTATCTTGTATGAGGCTTAATGGAGGGTCGCAGTTCTGTATTCAAGTGTTCTCTTAAAGTGTTTGAACACTTTAGTCTTTTCCAGGTACAAATAAATAACTTTTTTCTCTGTTGTTTCTTTTTCAACAATGCTGATTTAGACACGCAGAAACATGAGCTTTTTCTTTGTAACCAAGAAAGAAAAATGCAAACTCATAGGATTAAAAAGCTGCTCATCATTTCTTCTAAGATAACTGATGTTATGCGGGCCGCTGTTATACACTTAAATCAACGATACTATAAAAAAGGTAGAATGAAGAGGGATGAAAAGCACTAAAAAATAAGGGAGACTTTTCACCTCCCATTTTTGTTTTCCAGCAAGACTCACTCACAATAAGCGAGGACACCTTCAACTAGACCTGGTTGTTGAGAGTCCCATCCAAAGTAACCTATTTTCAGGGACAGGGCACCTACACTCTATCTGGGCAATCTGGGCCAGTGTTTCACCTGACCATAAAAATTTCTTCCTCATATCTTGTCTGAATCTACTCTCTTGTAATTTTAAATTGTTACCCCTTGTCCTATAGGCATACCCTGATCAGTGGGAGACTGTGGTTGTGCATACACACGTACCTCTGTGACTGTAAATTGACACCTGCAGGGTGCTCATAGCTTTTTTGTGCTCTTTCCCATCCATTCCCTCACCACTTCCCAAGAAGAGTTTTTTCTAGGCTTCCTTACCAGCAGCAAATCAAAAACTAACACCAGCAGCTGGGGAGAGGATATGGCTGAGTCCAATGCATCTGTTTATCTGTAAACATTCCCAAAGCTTGTCTTGCCTGAAGGAGTTGACTTAGTTCTTTACAATCAACTGGAAAATGATGAACTCACTGGTGGGATAATTTATACATGTGGATTCTAATAGTACATAGTAATAGAGAGCGAGTCTTCAAAGGATTCCTTCGTGTTTATGGGCTAGGTGGTATTCATCTCTTCATTACAAAAGTATGTCCAGACATTCATCTCATAAAACACTATGTCCAGACATTCATCTCCTAACAAATAATTTTATATTAGTCAATGTACATAGTACTTTTCTCAAAAGAAATTACACTTAGGATTAGTTAAACATGCTAGGCAGGACACTATTACCCAGATAACAGGTAGTTATATTTCCACTCCTCTAGGAAACTCCTCAGATAAATCTTGGACTGGGTGTATCAGTGTTAGTCAAAGTATGTCTTACTTCACTGGAAATGAGCAAGAGAAAAGAGAAAATCACTGGAACCATTATAAAGATTTGATTTTCTCTATACACTGAAAGTGTGGTAATTATGATGTCTCCTTAATAGTTAATCTTTTGAAATCAGTCTACTTAGAAACACTTTTTCCCCTATATAAGATTTTGCAATTTGATGTAAGGTAGAATGGCCTTCTTAGAAGTAAATACTGGTTGTCAAGGTCAGAGTCATTCTCAAGGGTGGTACCGCTGGCTAGTAACTGTAAATAGCTGTCTGTTCCCCATGCTGCAGGAAGATGTCTCCTGATTCTCCTACACTTCTTATATGGATGTGAAAGTAGGTTTTATGAAGCAAGTGCAGTATGCCACACAAACCATCCCATGACGAAGAGCTAGTTTGCAAAATTTCAACAGGTAAATAAAGTTGATTTTCTTCTCTTTCTTCCTATATTTCTACTATTTATCTCTTTATTTGAACCATTCTGAATTGACCTTCATATAACATATTCCTTTTTTCTCAGTTTGAAACTAGGCTTTGGTATAAATGCCTAGGAATCCTAGTTCAGAAGATATTTGAAGGACATCCTTATGATGTAACTATTTTCATGAGAAGAAACATTTGATATGTTTCTTGTTTGCATATAGCTCTCCTGATAAATAATTCTATAATTTTAGAGCTGGAAAAGAGCTGCTGATAATTGCCGAGCTGAAAAATAACGGCTGTTATTTTCTTTAATGCATACTATAAAAATCAGGAAAATCTTGCCAAGAAATATTCCAAGGTAACCTCAGTCACTTGCCTTTATCAGTTTCAGATGACTACATAATTCAGTTTAGCAAATTTGTTGCTTTTCTAGGCACCACATTTGAGTTTCATTGCCAACTCAGCTCTGATAAACACCCTTAACCCATTTTTCTGTCCTTCACACCTACTTGGTTTGATTGACCTTGTTTTAGCTGAGGAAGAGGATGACAGTGCAGAGAGAGGCTTTTAGAGCAGGCAAGCTAAAATTTATATGAATTCATATGAAGTGTTCTGTTTTTATAGATAAAGCAGAAGGGATCGTTCTAACATTGAAAAAGCCAAATGTCAGAAGGCCAATATCTCCTCTGTCTGCTGATCCTAATAGTCCTGTTCATTTCTCCATGTTTTTGAACCATAAAAATTGTGCTTGGGTATTTAGATTGGGTGTATCTCAACAAAACATCCCACTTCACCTGCCATCTTGCTTGATCCTCATTATGTGCATGATTCTTACAGAAAAAATTTCTTTGCTTGTTTCACATTTGTCATGAATATGATGAATAGCTGAGTATGGCCATACTAAAAATTAATCTGTTGTCATATACTGAAAGAGTTAAAGAAACCATATTGACCAATTAAGGTCATTAAGGACATAAACAGATACTTTTTTTTTTATTTTGCATTTTGTACAAGTGCATTTTGTATTGTGATACTTTATGGATAAATAAATGAATGCTCCAGTCGTCATAAAGTGTCCAGTCAAGTTTTATTCATCTGCTTTCCACTGCAACAATCTAGTTGTAGCCCATTCATTTTCATTTCTGGTGCTGCTGTGACACCAGGATGACTAAGGATTTGCTTTTCCTTTAGCTACTTTTCAGCATGTAAAATGTACTTAGAGACCGACTAAAATCCTCTGCCATGAAACACAGAATGAATTTGTTTCTGTATTGAAATAATAATAAAGAAAAATGGCATAGAATGAATACCAAATGCATCTTGGATGTTTATTGATTGAATTTTGTATGAGAAATTCATCAGGTGCTAAGAAATCAAACCAAACACACTGATCTCCTGAAATATTTTTTCTGTGGAAATCTGAAAAAAAAAAATACTGTAGAATATTTGCTTTATAATATATCTTCAATGAAAAAAATTCAGCCAGTCTTTGCAATAGACCTGCATAAGCAAATTACTGCCTAGTATTTTAAAGTGAACAAAAGGAAATCATCTTCACTCTGGTAGTGGATTAAGGCTATTTGCACATCTCCCTCCCCTACATTTTCCTTTTTAAACAGATAATAGATAGCAATAAATTAAAAAAAAAAAAGGTGGAAAGGAGAACAAAAATCCCTCTGCAGTTTAGATCTTTGTATTTTCATTATCCCATTTTAAAGCCATTTCCCATAGCCATTTCAAAGCCATTTCCCATAGCATATACCAGCCACATCACATAGTCAAGCACACCTATGTTTTTCTTGTACCAGAATCCTCTGAAAACTGTGGTGGATCCCACAGTACTTTAAACTGACTAGACCAGACAGGAGTAATAGTGTCCAGGGTACAAAAGTTCGAAAGCTCAGAGATGATTTGTAGTTGCCATCTGAGGTAATTTTTTTATGCCATAAAAACCCACAAAAGGCAGGTTATTTAGAAGTAAATTACCTCAGTACAAACTACACACCAGGAATCTGCTTACTGGCTTTCTTGAAAAATCTTGTATGCCTAGGAGTCACTAAAATCTACATAGCATCAGCGTAGGTCAGTCTGCTTTTAAAATGATACTTCAAATAGTGAATTATTAAAACACCAATATTTCGGTTCATAAAGACATCGTGTGGACTGAAAATGAATAGAAAATGATCTATGAACACTGATGTTAAATGCAGTTATATAACAAGATTCTCAAGCATCCTCAATTATTTGGTTCAAATCTCATAGCTATTTCCTTTTCCCCTGACAGGCAAGAAAAAAATCACAGGCTGGAGAAGAAACAAACACAAGCTGAATAACACTCATCAAAGAAAAGTTTGACAAATGTTGGTTTTTCATTAATTTGAGAAACATTTATGAGGCATGCAGATTGGCTGTTAGCATACTTAAAATTCATAAGTATTTTCTGAATGCTCTGAATGTGTTATACAGAGATGACAGATTGCTTACATTGGCTGTGCAGTTCAACTGATCTTATGCTGTTTCTGTTCTTTTACTGCCTGACAAATTTATTAGCAAGAGAATAATGAGTGAAAAAATAGCAAAAAATACACTAATGAAATATATGGATCCAAAAAACCTCTACTCAAAGCCTAATGAACAATACTCAGTTACCCGGTATTAACAGGAACAATATCTAGTCTGTTGAATTGAAAAAAAAAAACCAGGAAGAAGAGAGTAAAGAATTCAAACAGTATCACCTCAACACTGAATCACCTTGTCATTCAAGCAGAGCCTATGACTTAGCAAAATGCAGAGCCTAAGGTCCTATATGTAAAACCTAGATGTATATTTGCATTGTGAGGGCAATTACAGGTATCCTAACGTATTTTTGCATTAACCATGCTAGCTTCTTGAATGTTTTGGTTTTTCAGAAAAGCACACTTTGGATAAATATTTTTCTCAAGAACATTCTGTATTGTACCAAACAAATTGGTGCAAACATAAATTAGCTTGGAGGAGGTTTTTCTCAGAATTGAATAAAAAGACTGTGCAGAGAGAGAGTAACAGCATTTCTGGAATAAAATGGGTGTTCAGGCACTTCAGTACTAGGCAAGCTATTTATCCTCAATTCTCTTCTGCAGCATGTCACCAATGCCTGAATATAAAGGCATACATGAAACTTGAAAAGCTGAAAGTGCTGCAAACAAATTAGAAATCTCTCAAAAGAAATATAATAGAAGCAAGTCTAACACATAAGTTTTCACAGTTAAGAGAGATACAGAAAGTACAAAATATCAAAGGTTCTGCCCAAGAGAGTGATTTAATCAATGTCAGTCTAACCAAGTATCTACATTGCCAACTGGCATAAGTACAAGGAAATACTGCCTGTGCGGCAATTTTCTTTTTCTTTGTTTCTTCTTATTCTGAAAACACCTGCTGTGCTGTTTGAATTTTATACATCTGAATGACAGTTAAAAATAGAAGTAGGCTCATTGCTATTTTGTCCTTAAACTTTCTGTAGTGAAGACAAGGTTAAGGGCATATCAGACACTGTACCAATTTCCTAACTGGCAAACCTGCTCCTGGAGTTTAATTTGCACACAAGCAGAATTATCCCATTTTCCTTGAAGAATTCTACTGGCAAGACAGATATACTGAATATCTTGTAGGAAATTTTAGGACTCAATGAAATTCATGAGGTTACATGGGCATTGCATTACATTTATCAGCTATGTTCCTCAAAGTTTCTTCCACAGAATTATCAACCTTTTTGCTTCAAGTATCAATTTTTATTAGAATATTTTGCCACCTGCTTGTACCAATCACTGCTCTTTCATGTCTAGATATAAATATTAAATTGTAAAACCCAGCCTTTGGTGTTATCGTAATTGTTATTCTGTCTGCTCCAAGAAAGAAGGCAGGCTTGCTGCACTTGTCTTCCAGTTCCAGAGGTCACTGTTTCTACAACCATTTTATTCCTCACTCCGTTATTGCTCTGTTCCTGGAGGAAATTGGTGAACTGCTAGTCTGCTGACTAAGACTATGTTGATTGCTTTATTTCAGCAAATCAGGCTTAAGTCACAATAAAAAGGAGGCTGACTGAATGGGAACCACTACAGTGCCTTTCTGTCTCTTGCCCTGTGGCCACATGGGCGTTGTTTGTTCTTGTGTTTTACTCAACATTTGTGTGATATTTCCTTTATCTTTATGTTCTGTCAAACCAAACCAGTTCAGAATAAGTTTAGAGTAAAACCAGTGGTGACATCAGGGTGGAGAGGACTGCAGGTCAGGATCCAGAGGAGGGCCACAAGCAAGGTTGGTTTAGGATGACTCAGACTGCCATGGCCCAGCACTGAAACAGACGATTCTGACTGAAATGTATCACAAGAAAAGCTTCTTCAGCAGATCTGTAGTGACCACCTGGGCTGGGAGTAACAAACTGCTAAAGAAGCTGGAGCCTGAAAGGGGCAGCCATATATGAAGAGAAAAAACAGCAGCAAGAGTTAAACTGTTTTAGAAGACCACATCTGTTGACAGACTTAGGCTTCAGTATTTATTTCCCAGCTCATTCTCTCATTCTTTTGTTCTCTGCTTCAAATGAAATATGACAAAACTTCTGATATGCTCTAGACCACAGAACAAGTTGGGAAGTTCTGTCATCTTCTAAATCATCATGAATGCCACAAACTTTAATTGATCCGTGCACACTCTCAATTTGATGAAGTCTGTCTGAATGTATGATTTGGTAACTTGGCTACACCCAGGAGTGTGAAGTTCGCTCTGTGTCCCTAGAGTGCAGTCTTTATGTGTCTGAGCAATAAATCATAAAACCCTAAAACATGAGCCCTCTGCAGAAAATTCTTTCAGACAAACAAACACTTTTTTTTTTTGTTAGGTTTCACATTGTATCTTTAGGGCCAAGTGTGGTTTTTCTTCTAAACAAATGGACTTGATAAGTTGGAAATACATTCACAAATATCACAAACACCACATGGAGAATTGATGACAAAGGCAGTTGTCTGTGAAACGGAAAGTAGAATTGATGCTCTTGAAATGCGAAAATCCATCCAAGCCTAATCTCTGCCAACAATTAGGTTGATATTTTTAGCACACCTAACTCTAAAAGCTTAAAATCAAGGAAAAAAAAAAAAGCCCAAGAGAAAAAAAACCAAAAAACCCTCACAACTTTCCTTACAACCACTCTAGCTAGTTGTATCTGTCACCCAAAATTCCTATTATCAACAATGCAATAGTAAGGATGTGTCTTGAATATCAGGAACTATTGTAAAGAGCAGTAAAAAGTCCTGAACTTTCTCAAGAAGGCAGTGGTCAGATTATTATGAAGCTTTAGTTTGTTTACAATGGAGTTTATCATTCGTATAAGCAGATGCTCCTGTGCTAACTCCCACTCAGCAAGCAGCTCTTTGGGCCTACATCTAGGATAATAAATACTCCTTTTGAAGAGGATTATCTCCTCCTTCCCCTCTTCTACTTTGCCTGAACAAAGCGGAAGGAGGGGGAGATAATCCGTTTAGCATGCAATGCTTCACACCTGCCAGGTAAGTAATAAATGCTGCATTCCAGGGGGATTAGCACAGTAGTTCTTGTTTGGACTGAAATAAAATATTTTCTGACACTGGACTCAGCCCTTGGGACTGAAGTCCAGATAGGGTTCTGTTATTTAATTATTTCTTATATATCTCCTGCATTTGTATGTTTTCTGAGGAAGACAATACAAAGGTAGAATGGAAAATCAAAAATTGAGCTTCTGAGGAATTTTTTGTGTGTGTGATGTAAGAAACGCTAAATATGTTGATAAGAACCAGTAATAATGAAATCACATTTTATTATTTAGAGCTATGCATTCTACAAGAGGAAAAGAAGAGGCAAAGGAAACTTCACAAAGCTTGCATGCCATACAATAAATGGTCCCTAAACTCAAGATATTTTAAAAAAATATTCATGCTGGTC
This sequence comes from Fringilla coelebs, assembly GCF_963513975.1. NCBI lineage: Eukaryota > Metazoa > Chordata > Aves > Passeriformes > Fringillidae > Fringilla > Fringilla coelebs. The sequence goes on from NC_140033.1 coordinate 27,614,550, forward strand.
ATTGTGATAGTTGCTTCACATTACAACTCAGCAAAATGTAAATTACTCATATGGTTATGTTTACTTTTTTCTGATGTTCCCCCTGTATTTCACTCCATAGACTATAATACTTTTTATATTTTACATTGTATAAAAGCAGATATAGATATATATATATATATTGAAAACATATCTAGTCATATGACAGATCTAGTTGAAGTTGTCATTGCTTATTTCAGAGGAGTTGGACTCCTCTGTAGATGACCATTAAAAGGACTCTTCCAACTCAAACTATTAATACTGGGCCTAATCTGAGCAAAAGCAGGGATCCTGGAAGAGATCAAGAAGAGATCCTGGAAGTACTAAACAATGGGATAAACATGGTTTTTTATGCCCTACTGTCTTTTCAGATTTTTTGTTGCCTTGTTTCATGTTACTTGAAGATGGCATTAGTGTTTAATTATGTTATTCATGCCTTTCTCTATATCTGTCAGTGCTACTTAAATGCATACATATAGAGGACAGGCAGGAAACCACACAGCATCTCAAGTGGCAGCAGACACCTGAGTTTATCTATACGAATCATACTCTACACTGGTTATATATAATAAGATTCAGATTGAATATCTAGTTCAGCTCTGGCTTCTAATATAGGAAAATAAATAAGAAATCCCTTCTCCTCAAGACATTAATGATATCACAGCCAAAACAGCAATCTCTTGCTTTTCTTCTACCCATGGTAAATAGAATTTCTCCTTCCTTAGTCAGAGATGGAGTGAGGAAGTCGATACTCTCCTCAGGCTTGGTGGCAGTCTCTGACACAGGACAGCTGAGAGACTCCCCTCGCTGGTGAGGTCTCAGGTAGCCTTTTTATGACTCACTGAGGTCTCAGGCAGCCTTTTTATGACTCACTCCAGCAGAAAGCTATCTCAGAAGCAGACAAATTTGAAGTAACTAGTTTTTACTCTTAGAACTGTAGAATCTTAAAATTATTTGAGTTGCAAGGGACCATAAAAAGATTTTTAGTTTCAACCATCTGCAAAGAGCAGAGATCACTTTAACTGCACCAGGTTGCTCAAAGCCGTATTCAATTTGACCCTGAATGTGCCCAAGTTTGGGCCATCTGTAACCTCCATTGGTAACTTCTGCTGGTTTTTCATTACACTCATTGTAAAAACTTTTTAACTTAAAACTCATGCCTCTTGTCTAATCACTACAGTTCCTATTAAAAACTCTACCTCCATCTTTCTTATAAGCCTTCCTTAAGTACTGAAATCCTGCAATAAGATCTCCCTGGATACTTCAAGCTAGGTCTCTCAGAAAGACCCAACTCTCTCAACAGTCATTATTTGAAGATAGCTAAACAGTATTTTCTGTCTAGACACGACAAAATGTCATGACTAATTAAGCATAAATTGAGTTTATTATTACTGATGGATGATAAAAGTCCAGTCAAGGTGTCATATAAAGAGCTGGAAGGCATTTTGCAATCCAATTCCTCCAAGTCAAAAGATCTGACAGAAGTTCACCGTAAGTACCAGGCTCCACTAATTGATTTTTTTAAAAAATGAAACTAAACATTTCCCAGTGGCAGAGTCATCAGACTCACATACTTAGAAATACAAGAGCATGTGGGTGGAATTTAAAATGTAGTAAGTGCCTAGTGCACAAGCCACTGCTGCAGACAGTGATAAATGCTAGCTAAAGAAACACAACAATACCAAAATAAACACCTCACCCTTCCAAAAAAACAACAATGGAAGAAAATAAATGTTAATATATAGATGATAAAATTAATATGAAGAAATTGAAAAGACCAAGAAATGTGGCATAACAATTGCTTTCATTTATTTGCAGAACTTTTAACTAGTTCATTTTCATTAGTGCCTCTCAGGTTGTTATCATAAATTTATTTCTCCTGTTTCTCTGAAAGTTTCTATGATAAGGTCTGAGCATAAGATAGATAAAAAATACTTAAATGGAATTTAAACTATTTTTTGAGGCTGTTAATACAGACCAGAGAAAGTCAGATGCAACTAGGAGAACTACACTGGGATTTGGAATATGATATCTGTGGGGAGAAGGGGAAAAGCTGCCAAGGAAAGAATATTTACCTAAAAGAGGAGAATATATTGCATTAAAATTAAATCAGCCGCGCTACTAAAAAAATTATAAACTTACCAAATTAAAAAAAAAAAAAAAAACAGGACTGGAGCAAGAGAAATAACAAGTAAAGGATCCTAGAAACATAGAATAGTTTGAGTTGGAAGAAACCTTAAAGAACATCTAGTTCCAACCTTCCATAATATGGGCAGGGACACCTTCCCCTAGACCAGGTTGTTGCAAGCCCCATTCAACCTGGCCTGGAACACTTGTAGAGATGGGGCATCCACAAGTTCTCTTGGGCAACCTGTGCCTCACCACCTCACAGTAAAGTAGTTCTTCATCATATCTAAGATAAACCCACTCTCACTTTGAAGCCATTCCCCCTTGTCCTATGACTACGTGCTCCTGTCTCTCTCCCATCTTTCTTGTAAATACCCTTCAGGTGCTGGAAGGCCACAATTAGGTCACTCAGAATCTTTCTCTTTTCCAAGCTGAACAATCCTAATTCTCTCAGCCTTTCCTTGGTAGGCTCCAGGTGGGGTCTCACCAGAGTGGAGCAATGGGGAAGAATACCCTCCCTTGCCCTACTGACAACTGCCTTTGATGCAGCCCAGGATACAATTGGCTTTCTGGGCTGGAGGACACTTTGCCTCCTCATGTCCAGCTTCTCATGCATCCCAAGTCCTTCTCAGCAGGTCTGCTCTGGATCTGCCCCAGCCTGTGTTAGTACCAGGGCTGCTCCAAGTCAAGTGCAGGACCTTGCACTTGGTCTTATTAAACAACATGAGATCCCCCAGGGCTCACTTCTCGAGTCCAGGTCCCTCTGGATGGCATCCTATCCACCAGTTTTGGCAACCGCACCATTTGCTGAGAGTGCACTTGATCCCTTCTTCCGTATCATTAATGAAGACAGAAAATAGCACAGGTGCCCTGGGGGACACCTCTTGTCAGCAATGGGATTCAAGATTGACATTGAGAATACAGGAGGAAGAAGTGAGCTCAAGTTGTAGAGGAAAAGGTCCTAGAGGATGAGGGAACAAGGTGTTGAGGTGGGATGGGCAGAGAAGCAGGGCAAGGCAGAGCTGCTGGAATTAGTGTGGTGGGGAGAGGAGTAGGCACAGGAGGAATGCTGGCTAATACCTGGTGGGCAGGAGAGAAATATAGCGCTGATTTCAGGAGTATGGCACTGTAGGGGAGTGTGAGAAGTAAATAATTCAGCTAAACAGAACGCATAGTGGATGTAAAAGGTGAGTGATATGTTTTGGAAAGCCATGAGCAAAGAGCATAAATCATCAGGGATGGGAATGGGACGTGGTAGCACAACTAGTAGGGCAACAAGTGAGGAGGGATAAAAACACTAAGCTTTGTTGCCAGTGTTCTGTACTTGCCTATATTCAGACTTTTACCCAACAAAATTATTTTGCTGTCCTTCATACTCAAAAAGCAAATTTTTTCCCATCTCTTTTATTTCTTGGACATCTTGAAGAAGAGAGTGAACCTGAGAGACAGAAGTCCTATGACTTTATGTGACTAGGAAAAGTGATTGATCTGATCTACTACACTAGAAAATTAGAGCTAGCACCATTTAAATATATGTGATATGCATAAGAACTCTTTTCTACTTTATTTTCTAGTGAGCATATCCTTGTCATGTGATCTTGCTATTAAATACTGATATAAATATGCAGCACTGCTTCTTGGAATATTTATGTGATGATACAAAACCATTGTAATCACACTCTTCACCTCCTCAAATAATTACTATCTTAGCAGGAGGAGATGGCACTTAAAGTAACATTAAAACAGAAAAAAAATCTAAATTTCCACTTCACATGTAAGGCAAAGTAATCATTCAAAGCATAAAATTTGAAATAGACGTTAAAGCATTTCAGGCAAAGAGAGTCTAATAAACTCATAGATTGGTTGTGTTTACATTAAAATTCAAATTACTTTCTCTGGTTCTTGAAATACAGTGATATTAAAAACAAGTTTAGGCTGAATGGAAACAATCTATGTCAACATTTGAATATTTCTTATACTGTCGCAATGTTTTCATGTATATTTATTTTCATTTCCATGACAGTGAATACAGAGGAGATGAATGCTAGGCCAAAGCTCCATCTTTCTGAACACTTCCGATGTCTTTGATGCATTTAAGGATATTTACTAGTTACAAACTTCTCAAGAAACAGGCATTAAAAATTAATTGTTTTGCAAATTCATGTAAAACTAAGTTGTTTATTATTCTTTAATTAAAACCCAGGATTTTGAAAAGAATTCAAGCTCAGCTTCATCCATTTTAAGGATTTTTTTTCAAATTTTGACAAGGACGAAAATCGTAGTTTTCAATTCTGTAGGTAAACAACACAATTTTGCTGTTATGCAACTAAACCTTCATTTTCTTGTTTCTTTGTAGGTAAAATTAAACACTGTAACTGAAATAATAACTCTCATGGTGGAAAATAAACTTACGAAATTATATTTTACCTTACTCAATGTAAGTCAATATTATTTGGGATATTTTGTGGGAGTCAATAATTTTGTTTATATGTCAGTGCACTCAGCGTCACTTTTGTTGACCCTGTGTGATTCCATTTGTGTGAAATAACAGTCCTGAGAACCATGTTACTACATGCAAAATACTTGGACTCTTTTTCAGCTCTGCATAAGATTGCCAACTCATCCTTGGAGTTCAACTAGATATGCTATTCCTCCATATAACCAAGAGCTGCGTGAAATTGTATCACAAGATGTCAGAACAAAAAAAGCAGAATCCTTCAGTTAATTACAAATATTTCATTCCTTTTCTATTCAGCTGGAATGAAATGAATGAATGCATAAAGAAATAAATAACTTCTAATCCTCATTCAGCTTTTACTCTGCATAGCCAAAATCACCACCTGTGACTAGAATAGCTTGAAGCCCTAAGGTAATAAAGATTAAAAATTAGGCAGCAGCTTAAATATTTTCTGTAACATGACATTCAGTGAACGTCACTCACTATCAAAGTAAGTGAACTCCATTGTTGAATCCCTTGGACTTCTATAGCACTTCAAAATTAAAAAAAAAAAAAGACAAAAAATCTTTCCCTCCAGCTGAAAGTGAGCAGAAGGCTGCAACTCAAGTTCTTGCTTCAACTAACACTTTATGGTATCTTATTTTAATTGCTACAAATTATTTAAATCTGCATTAAAGCTACAGTAATCTCCTTCTTAATGTGATTAATCTAATTCAAAAGGTGCCAGTGGAAACCCTCTGCCCCTATGCTTCAGACAGATGTGTTAGGTATTTCTTCACCTTTAAGTATCATCATAGCTGGTTATGTGGAGACCCTGGGAGGCATTCCCTGGTTTAGCGAGGCACAAAAAGTTTCCCTCAAAAAGCTGTTAGACCCCATTGGCTCCTTCCCTTGTTCCTGTGTCTCTCAGCCACTCCCTCCCTATTCCCTGATTGCCCCTAATCTTTGTACTACCCCGAGACCAGGGCCACCCGTAGGCAGAGAGAAAAGTGGACCGTCCATGTGTGTGTGCCTGGGACCTGAACATCTTACTGGGCAGCTGAATTAAACATCTGTGGATACCATGCAAAGGCCCTTTTTGCTTCCTTACCCTGGATTTGACTAGCAGTAATTCTGGCTGCAACAGTTATGCTTCTTCCTTTGGGCTGATCCCTATTTATCTGCATTTTTTTTGCCTTGCTATTTGAAGTCCATTATGGGACTAGCCCCCCTACCAAATCAGTCACTCTCCTTTCATGTTATTTTCCAGTATAGAGATATACCCATGTCATTGGAACAATGAAATTTTCAGTAATTAGAAGGCTTCTCGCAGACAGAATTTAAATTAACTGAATTTGCTTTTAGTAAGAGATAACCACAGACTCTAGTGTACAGAAAAAAAAAAGGTCAGAACTCATTTTCACAGTTATTTTCCTTTCTGAGTAATGTTTTGTGAAGCAATCAAATATCTCCCTATGTTTAAAGTACAAATAATGATTTAAAAACCTCTATTACTGTTGTACAGAATGTCTCTTTGAGTGCCATACACTGTGGTGGTATAAGAGCTTCATCACTGACAGCCCACATCCATGCTCTGATTAAAAGCCTGCCTTTTGTCTCCATTTTCAGGACCTTTTCTTTACAATAAACTGCTATTCTAAGAAATAGCCCTTTACTGGAATTCCCTTTAGAATTGCAAGAGCTGTAGTATGTCATCCATTAGCCAATTGTTGGAATAAAGTAAAATTCACGATAGTCATTAGTAGATGATGTAGAGTCTCATCACTCTTCTGCAACTTGAATTCCTTTGAAAGCAACTGTTTACTGTGCTTTTTGTCAGGACTAGGGGAATGGATGGATTACTGCAAATCACTGTTTACTGTTTGTGGCATGTGAAAACAAAGCACACTCTTCTGATGATACACAGTGCTGATGTCTACCCTGCTTTCTCTTCATTCAGCTTCACAGCATTCACCCTGTCTTAACTGCAGGTGCAACAAGCTCAGTCTATGTACCAAATGTAAAAGTTTGATGAGAGTTTCTATTCTGAGTGGCTCAATGGGCATGAATACAATTTGGAGAAGTCCTAGAAGGATCTTGCCAAGGATATGGTGAGGACATTTAAGAATACTCTGTCTTGCACAGTGTAGATATCGTTGGGGCAGCCTGCAGATGGCAAGGAGCTAGTTATTGAACTGAAAATTAAAGCCTAGGCTACCTGTTTTCCCCATGAATTGCTGAACAGCTATTCCACAGGAACTGGCTCTAGATCAATATGGTAGGCAGTTCAGCTGGATTACAGAAACAGGCCTTAATGTGATACCAGGAATATATGGTTAGTCCAGTTATGGACATGGGGATTTAATCAATGAATTATTATTATTAGCATAGTTTCACTAATAATAACACTCATAAGCCAAATTATCCAATTATTACGACTCATTCCCTACAAAAACTGATATATGCAAATCTCACTCTTTCACTGCCCCTTTAAATACTAAAGTTGCCACCCAAGGTCGTAATTCCTACTGTATGGAAAGGTGAGGCCTGAGCAATAGGGTCTGAATATCTTTGTGGGGAGAGTACACTGTTGATATTGGAAGGAGTGTGTTGCTGGGAGAGGTCAGGGAGAAACAAGAACTGGAGCTGTGCCAAGATACCCAGGAGAGGGAAAGAACTGGTTCATGTCAGACAAGAAAGTGCTTACTACTGATCAGTTTTTTTCAGTTCCTCATTCTGCAAGAAATGCCTGCCTGGGCAAGTGTTGTTTATCAAACAAAACACATATTTATCATGCTTAGACACTTGTCAGCTTCATTCTGCTAAGGAAGGGTTGGATGATTAAGCCAGAAGGAAGGACAGACTTATGTGTTTAGAAGATGGCATTTTGCACCCCCTATTTTCCCTTTATGGCTTCCAGGAACTCAAGTATCAATTTGAGACTGCTTGATTTTGATGCAGGCAGCAGTCTTGTGCTGCAGACAGCATCTGGACAGAAAGCCTCAGTGGTGGCTCTCAGGGAGACAGGCAAATCAGTGACTGTGCTCTGGGCAGTCATTTTGGATCCAAGGCCTGCAAGGAACTACCTCCAACTTATTTCATTTGAATCAGTGCTAGTTCACAGTTTGAATGGCAACTCTTATGAATATTGCAGGTACAGTGAATGCACACAAAGTTTCCTCAGTACGAAGTAACAATTTTTATGCTCTTTGCAAATGTTCAAAAGGAGTTGAGTCACCTTGCATTGGCTATATATAAATGAGCATCTAAAAAACCTGATAGGACAGATGTGTCTTTAGCCAGGGGAGGAGAAGGATGTTTCATAGGTCACAGGCCATGGCTTTTCACAGTAACTTGCCAGTGCTGAGCAAGGCATGACTAGTGAGAAAGTGCATAGCTGGCTAAATAGCTTTGAAAGACTGCAGACAGATTAAAAAGAATAAGCCAGAAAGAGTTATAGCTGTATTACCAATATTTATACAAGTTATACTCTGCCTACTAATTATCCTTGCAGGTGTAGAATTGTGTCATGAATCTATTCCCTACATGTGAGTTTCCTCATTCAAGGAAACATCTGGTAAGCACCAAGTCAAAATCCAAATGTATCCAAACATGTAGAGAGTATTGATGTTGTGATGGGGGCAAAGGGACAAGATGCAAATACAAAATTAGGAGTAGAATAAATGACAATGTAAATATAATCTGCATGATTACAGTCTCCTTCCAACTGACTGTAAAGAAATATGTTTCATCATATCAAAAACAATTTCATTTCCTTGTGATATGTGACCACAGGAATTTTTCAATGGCTTCTGATCCTGTTCAAATGCTTCTGATTTCAGCATCTGGTTGCTGGTGAGATCAGAGCACTAAATTTTTGATGTACAGACCACTCAGAAAAGAGTGCACAATGCACTTCTCACTTCTAAGTTTTCCTTTCTTCACACTCTCTTGGAAGGACTATGACTACAAATTGCATCAGTAAAGCTTTGACTTGACTAAGCTGATATTGCTCCTCCTTAGACCAACTGTTCCATGAAATTAATCTAAAGGTAAAATGCCTTGATAAGATGTCTCCGTGTTAAAAACCAATTTTGATATTCGTTACATAACTTTTTTAGGGTGCTCTCGCACTCCTCTGTTGTCCCAGGAGCCACTGGTTGAAGAGGGGCTGGATTCGTCCCCATACAATTTTTAGTTACAGAAATCAGGGCAAAGATTTTTGCTGTAAGCAACAGCCCAAGTTGTGTTCTACTTGAGTTAAGCCTCACTTCCTTCAGAAAAGCATGCAAAGAAAAACTGGAAAAAATCTGAGATCTAAGGACATGATAGCATGGCTGAAGAAAGCACTAATTAAAGTGCTTGACATTTCTTCTCAAAGACTGTTTTAAGTGCCCAAAAAGCCAGTGCTGAGAGTTAAACCATGTTTCCAAGGAAGAACAGTGATTGAGTTCTGCCTTTTGCATGTGACCTGCATATCTGGTCTTTATCTGCATTTGCATGGACGGCAGCTGATTACGGGGTTCCTCCCTCTGCCCCCTGAGGACAGTCAGAGCAGAACTCACTGGGGCTCTCCTGGGTATTTTGGTAGTAAAATGTAGTCTGTTTGCAGCTCTGTAGGCAAAAACGACCTTACAAACCTCTTGCTCTAAAATGTCCAAAATAATGGAGAACCAGCTGATAGTTTTGTAGACTTTTAACCTCCTGCAGCCTCCCTGAATCCTGTAAGATGTAATAAAACAAGAATCAAACTTACCTAGGAAGCAGAAAAAGAAAATAGGGGTTAATGTTTGATTTTCATCAGGAGAAAAGGTTACGAGAACTATGCTAGCAAGTTCTTTCATAAAGAACTTGTTTTTTGTATTTGTTTAATACCTTTAAAACTAAGTGATTAGAGAAACAGACATTCTCACAGAGCAATGAATCTACTTGGATTGGTCTGGAACCAGAGACAACTGGGGAATCCGAGATATCTGCATAAGATTTGTGCAAAGGTACAGGATAGCAAAGACATTTAGTATCAATGGACTCCAAGTGTCTCTCACCACAGGGAAATAAAAATAAAATAAATAAAAATATAAAGGGTTTATATGCTTTAAAAAATTATATTGCCTGTCACTTTTCAGAGAGGATCTGGGAAAATGCAAAAAAATCTCACTTCTGCTCAATGTGCAACTGGTAGGAAAAATGCAAACAAAGTCATGTTCAAAGTATTATTGTGCTATCAGAAACCAACAGCACTGTCTCATTTGCATTGCAATAGAGCATTAGGCATTCATCAGAGATATGTCAGTATGAAAGAAATGTTTCTGAGAAGGGTCACAAGGCCATGAAAAAACTTACCTGTAAGTGGGTATAGCAGTTCTGATTTTCTTTTACTGTAGAAAAGAGATATCTATAAGAATGCATGAAAAGAGTTTTAAACACTCTAAAAAATACTGTAATAAAATATGGACTAGCTAGCTCAGGAGTATTAGTCATCATATTTCCTGATGAAAGCTCTATTTTCTTTTAGTTCCCATGCCCATGTCCCTTGTCCTGTTGTGTTCTAGAGTCTATTCCAGGTGGAGCTTCATGATTCACATATCTTAGGAGTACTCCATAGGTCAACTCAAGAAAATTTCCATTTTTCTCATCACAATTTCATTGAATAAATGAAACAGATTGCAGCATTTGATTGAACAGAGTGAAATGTATGATTATAGAGAGTGTCTGAGATCAAGACTTCAAAGAACACTGGATAAGATCAATATTAAATTTGCCATTAATTATAATACACCTTGTGGAAGAGGTATATTAAAATTCATGGTTTAAGGTATTAATCATTATCTATACAGTACCTACAGGGAGGTGTTTGCTTGATGCAGCAGTCTTCCTTCTTATCTGAACACTTATGCTAGTGTTGATCTGCAAGATACAGGTTTATGCTGTTGTCTTACTGTTGACAGGTTACAGGTTACAAATCTGATTTCAAGTGACACTGATATATTTTTTTCTTTTGTGTTACTTATCTTCAGTCTTCTCTACCAATGAGATCTTTCAGGGAGATGAAAATAATGACTAAAACCCACTCAGTTTCCTATGTTCAAACTGATTTTTCACAACTTAACAGTGAAATCATATAGTCATACATATAGGCTAAAATTATTATAGATATTCTTTGAAAATCTTCAAGAATTCCTAACAGAGTTGTCATTAAAATTACCAGAATTTCTCATCACTATAAATTTTTGTTGCTAGAAAGAAGAAAAAAATTAATCATTTTCCATAGGACTATAACTCCTTTTAATTTGAAAGGTGGACATTATCTTCACAACAAAGACTGATAAGAATTTCTTTTGTTCTTCTATTGAGAAACAGGACAGGCTGCATCTCTCAGGTTTCCATCAGAGACTGATTCCGTATTGGGATATTCAATATTCCATATTGCTTGAGTATCTCAACCTGGATTACTGTAGATACACAGGTCACAGGTGAAGGGACAGAAAGGAAGGAGTTCCCTTGCCAGGGGCACATTTTGCTTAGAGTTACAGCAGAAGAAAATTGCTGGTACCCACCCTCCCCCAGTCAGGCTGATAATGTTGATGTGCAAATAGACACACAGAGATCACCACAGTGCAGCATAAAGTCCACTCTGAGTTTGAAACACCTACCAGTACCCTGGCTGTCTATTTATTGGCTTCTCACCTAAAACTTCAGAAACTGAAAACCTGAAATTCAGGCCAAAAAATACTTACTAGACAGAAAATTTTATTTTCTTTACAATGAAAGGCTAAAAATGATAGCTTTTCAAGAACATTCTTAGATTTAAAAAATTTCTATTTTGGTTGGTAGTTCTCAGTGACTTTGATGATATATACAGTAACTGTTTCTTATTTACTGAGACATTTTAGCTTTTTTCAAAGGTATGAAATTGGCTGTATTTCTGTTTTGCTGATGAAAAAGCCAAGAAGTTTTCTCATTAACGTTATCTTTTGCTTCAGCTTCTCATTTTATTTTGCATCCCAGAGTAACTAAGCTTGTTAGGGAGTTTCAGCCAAACCAGCCAGATGCTCCTAACTCCCATAATATTTTGTGAAGTCCTCATGTGGAGCCTTGAACAATGTGCAGTGTTCCAATAAAACCAAACTAAACCTGAAACACCAAACAGATGATAAACAAAAGACAGACAGCGGAAGGGAGGGAATATTTGGCACCTGGGTCATGACAATCCACATACATTATTGCTCACATTTTTGTTTCTACTTCTGGCATCCAAATGTCAGTTTGGTTACATGAGTTTTTATGCAAATTTTAATTCTGTGAAATTGTATGGTTAAGGCAAAATTTGTAGCCTGTAGTTAATGGTATTCAAATGCTTATAAATAAAACATATCTTCAACAGGAGTCTCAAACAAGAATTTTTACTTAGGAAGGTGAGATAGGAATAGCTCTTAATACAGGAGAGCTACATATACCAGGGGACCCAGGTATATCCCAGCCCATCTGCAGCAAATTCAGGATACCTTCTTCCTCCAACCTTGCTCATGAAAAGGAACGATTTAGAGAAGGAGTGTATTGAAAAAGTCAGGAAGCACTGCTACAGACCAGGGAGAGTCTTATCCCTGGTGAGCCAGGTCCACCCATGAGTCTGATGGGAACTTTGCAGATGTATACTGTACGAGATACATTTTCATGACCACCATATTGATCAGATTAAGGAAATGCAGTGGAAAATTTTAAAGGGAATATGCTAAATAGGCAGCTAGTAGGTCTGGGTGCCAAATTAATTTTTTTCTGTTTCACTTCGATTCACTAAGGTGCAGAGAAAGTGCTGCCGTTTGTCAATGTGACTAGAACTATTTTTTATTACTTCAACTGGCTTCTGCCAGCATGACAGGACTTGCATCTAATATGATTTTATGTTGATTGAAATTGTTTCATAATCAAATGGAAGGGGAAAATGCCCATACACAGGTTCCACTTGATGAGGATGTTAAAAAAATTACTAAGTACCATCAATGAATACTTTACTGAAATGTGATGTGATTGTGCAGCCTCAAAAGCTGTATTTCCATTGCTAGTAGCAGGCCCTAAGTGCTGTGCTAGGATGGAGAGGCCTCAAGACTGAAGTTTGTCAGGGTTTCTCTGTCTGAAGTTTCCTGATCTGTAACTTGGTTTGTCTGTGACAGTACTTTCTCTAATTGGACAGGTGTCTGTGGTTAATTTGTTTTACTTTTGTTTACTTGTGCATGGTACAATGTTTTCTACACCTAACAGGAACTAGCAGTTATTTTAGGCAGCATGAGATATTTATGATTCTTATTACAATGGCCATGTAGAGGAAAACAGTCCTTGTAGGACAGCAGAGGACTTGAGAAGCAGAGACATAGGATGTGGTGCAGAGGTGTACACATGGGATGGCAGGAGAGAGATCCCAGTTTGCACTGCAGACCCCATAAACAGCTCACCTGCTCTCTGCAGAGGAAACACTGACCTGCAGATGGACAAAAGTACTTTTAGGGGTAGCTGAGAAAGTAAAGAAATAATATTTCACACAAGTAAAATGTAACATATAGAGCAAATTAAGATGTCCCCTCTCTGTTAGAGACAAATGAAGACAAAGCAAAGGTGTAAAAGGGTGCTGGCTAGCAAGAGGTTTGACACCAAGTGGATTATAGAGTGAGGAACAGTCAACATCATCATCACATTCCTCCCAGTGAGTTAGACCAGGTGATGACCACCATGCCACCACAGCCACAGCCATGAGGATAGACACCTTGGAGGGACAGTGGCCTAGAAAGGTTGCATGTGACACTGGGAAAAGGGATAGGAACCACATCTGTGTAAAACAACTTAAACTTCATTGCTCTTTTTTTCTCTAAAAATTGCTTTCTTTTTTTTTAGCTCTTTTGATCTAAACTCTGATTTGATATTAACATTTGTTATCTTAATAAATTATTTTGTTTAATTATGTGTAAGATGTGCTTCTTCTTTGCCCTTAAATAGGTTGTAATGTAACTGTGTTAAAACATTACTTTATAACTCAAATTCTGAAAAACAAAAAGTAAAATTCAAGCATTACATAGGTAAAAACATATATAGCTGCTGAATCTAAAACTGGAAAACCAAACAAGATTATGAGAAGACCACCAATATGCAAGTGTTCCATACTTATCAACCAAAACAGTATGTATAAAAGATTTACTTGAAAAAATCACATAGAAACTGCTTCTTATCCAAGTTGGTTCACACATTTCTTTTCCCCCGTACTCTCTCTCTGTTAAAGATTTGTTCAACTCCTAAAGGACCAGACCATTTAAGAGATTGGCAGATGTGGAAATGCTAAAACATTTGTTCACACTTACACTCCAATTTTCAGGAAAACTCATTTTAATATTTAATATTTGGCTCTTTCTGCAAAACTCTCTGTGCTTTCCTCTAATGTTTATTACATTCAAATGCTTAAATATGAGGATGCTTTTGCACAAAATAAATGTTGAAAATAAATATTAAATATTTCAGATATGTTTCTCTAAAAATTATCTCAACCAAAGAGTAATCAGGCTACATGGAAGTAAGAAACCTTTTCAGTCTTTTTCAACCAATTTTATATTGCACAACATGAGAGCAAGGATATATTTGGCTTTGTATTTTGTGCCTTTATAGGAAGCATGTGATGGTAAGTACAACTCTAAAATGTCAGCACTGTGAATAAACTTCTGAAAAACAAATCAGGAATTAATGAGGGCTAAAAATTTAATGACATTTAGATGATATTGTTTAAATAGTTCATAACTCTATCAAGAGTGTTTAAGTTGCTATGTTTAGATATGATTCACTGATTGAATTGACTTACATGCAACAATGTAACCCTAAATAAAATATTGTAATTTAAGATCACAGATTGAAAGAAGAGTTGCAAAATGCCTTTTCTCTTTTACTTCCTTTGGAAGAAAATTAAAATCAAAGCACCATCATGAATTTAAGACTACATATTTTTACCTCAAATAGATTTTATTCTGGGAATTCAGAATGCCACATTATCATAGTCTGGCCAATTTTATTTGAGTTACGTTCATTCATCCTCACAATACACTCACCGGCATCACTTGAGGGGGGAGGGAGAAGGAGAATCAAACAGAAGGTAAATGACCAGCTCTGAGAAATGCAGATTGTCTCAAAGACCTGGATTAATCTGGGTTCATTCCCTAGGCTTTCCTGGATTCATCTGGAATCATTACATAACTTTAAATACTTAAACTGAGAAGTGGGGAGTTAAGTGAGGAGTTTTTACACTCTAGTTAATTACAGTGGTTATCATAAACATAACAAATCTTGTAGCCCTGGCTGGTAAGAGACCACAGTCTGAATACTGTATTGCAAGGATTTGCAACAGAGTCTTGCCAAGTTTGCTCCTTCTGAACTTCTCCCGACCTATTTAGAGACTGACTTTACTTGGTCTAGCTCTAGTTGGAGGGAGACTATGGCTACCGTTTTCTATTTTCCTAGGGATGTATGGTAGCACCTCAGTTTGAGTCTTAAAATCTTATGCCCTTAAAAACCTTGTGACCATAGGGTGCACATATCAGAATAAGGGGTGGAAAATGATTGTGAGTAATAATTGTAATCGTATTGTTATTTTTGATATTCTATTTTATCATTAAACCTCTGCTGCATATAGACATTCATTCTTTTTTTCTATAATAAAAATTCTTCAATCAGACTATTAAGATTTCAATAATACTAAAAATAATACCTTTTTGTCATTGTCCATAAAAAGAGTTTAGCAGCAACAAAGCTATATAGTAAAAAAATTATCCAGATTAATTTAATGCATCTACTTTGAAAAAAAAATGTGATGGATAAAGAAGTAGCACTCATACCTCTGATGGATGAAAGATTTCAGGCTATTTTCCATGTTATATTTGGTAAAATTTATGGTTCATGTAAGTTATAGTTATTCAAATTTATGGTTATCAAACTATTATGGTTTAACATAGAAATATAAGCAAAAACTCATTCTGAAACTAAAAATTTGTGTTTCAAACTTAGAAATAGTAGGGAACCTAGTTACAAAGGTCAGCTGGACATTAAAGCCCAGGTGGAGACTTATTTTCTGCCTTTTTTTGGATATGGAAGCATAGAAGACAACAAAAAATATTTGCCAACAAGAAAAATTGATAAAATTAGTAATAAAAAATGAAAATATCAGGCTAGAGGAAGAGCAGTAGCAGAATTTCTCAAGATCTCTTCTAGCAGACCTTTAATATTTACGTTAATGAATTTGGCACAAAAACAAAGCCTTGATGAAAAATGTTTATCATACAAAATTAAAAGGCAAGTAAACATGAAGAACAATTTGCATATAATGCAAGAAGTGTATTATGATCTTGACAACTATAGTAATAGAAATTGGTTGGAATTTACCTTAACATGAAACCTTATGAAGAGGAACTAATAATAATATTTTTCACCATTATCTGGAAACTTATCAATTGGTAATTACTTATCATAGTAGCAGTCTATCATAGTAGCAGCTTACTTTGATATTAAAAACTGATATTATGATGGACTTATAAGAAAGCAGATGTAATTTTTGGTGCTTTATGTGGGAAATTTTGTGCTACCGGACAAAACAACACTAAGAGAATTTTGGCTATGATATCCTTTACCAAGTTGATCACCTGTATTATACAAAAACCTACTGAAATAGAGAAAGTTGTGAAAAAAAATGGTGTGATAATCCAGGTAATGAAGACTTATTTAGTGAAGCTTACAAAGTTTTTCTGTACTAAGCAATTCAAAGTCCTAAGGATACAACTAGAAAAGGAGGGAGGAATCACAAAACATTTGAATAAAACGGACATCTGCAGGCCAGGAATGGAAAGTTTCTCTGGGTTAGAAAGTTTTCAAGCATCAGAGAAGTGAGTTTGTGGACTAGATTCCTATAATGAGTCATTTTCTTGAAAATCTGACTAGTTTAAGGTACACCACAGTATTTTATTAAGGTAGTTTTCTGATATTGCTTCCTTTGATCATTTGTTGAATAATCTGCTATGTTATTTTTGCTTGTAATTTCTTACTTTTTTCAGGTTCCCCTGCTTGTTGCATTAAAAGGAAATTTGATCTAACAGAGGAAATATATCACACACTCAGATCCCTCCCCTGCAAATAATATGGCATATATTAGTAGTGTTAGGTACACAGGCATTATTAATAAATGATTAGGGGTTTTCCCCATATTTTTCACATCCATTGCAAGTTCAAACCTGTAATCTTTGTGCCACAGTTGAACTCAGACTAGGATCAATTCCTTCTAAGCATTTTATGTGGAAATTTTTGCTCCTTTAAACAATGCCTCCAGAACATGTTTGGAGTATCTCTTAGTACCATTGCCCTCCTTGCATGTGCAATAAGCCACCTCAGTATTAGAGTGAAAAAGGATAATGTGAAAATTAATAGATGACTACGAAATATTCTTAGATCTAGTAACCTTTATTTTATGTGTCCTTGGGAGCTGCAATTTGCATTTTCTTACAAGTTTTACTTCTTCTGTTAAATATATCTTCTTTCTGATGCTTATGGGGACCCCATTATTTTATCCACAGACTTTGAGGGTTAGTGCTAATAAAATCATTTAAGGACCCATGCACTTTTCACAGGTATAAAAGAGATTCACTACCAGACATCATATAAAACTTGGTATAAACTTCTTTCAGCACCTCTCTAGCTCTAAAGTCAACATACACATCATCTCTTAAGTAAGTTTGCTCATTTAAAAATATTTGCCTTGCTTGCAGGACAACTGCTGCTATCACAAAAATTCATCTTACCCAGTCTAGAAATGATCTCTCAGTTCTCTGTCAGAAAAGGCAGACACTTCTATGAATACTAAAATTTGTTATTGCTCCTATTAAAACTGAAGCAAGCTATGCAAGTATGAAAGTGTGGTTAATAAAGACCTATGCAGAAAAAAAAAGATGTTGCACTCAGTGCTGTTCAAATATAATTTTCAGATCATCAGGACAGTAATAGTTTAAAAATTTTTTGCTTCATTGCATTTATAATTTTTGTTCAATTTATGTCAAATAAGGGCCTTCCTTAGGTTGGTTGTCGTTGTCAATATTAGTAATAATTAAGACATTATTTGTAATAATTTATTTAGACATTTTGGATACTGTAAAAAGTATTTCACATAATTTTAATTAATAAAATTCAATATTGTTTAATTCCATTATTTTTAACTGTCACATTTTAAATATTTAAATGGAGTAAAGTTTTGATCAGCCAATGCTGCTTGTTTTCTCCTGGAGACATTTCCTGATAAAAATCTGTTTAGTAACTGGGCTCTGGAAAAAAATCCAAAGTCCTCTCTGAAATCAGGCAAATTAAAGAGTTAGGATGTGACTGAGATATGGTTCTGCTGGTCAGCAATGGAAACTAAAGGCAAAAAATACATACAAACTTCAAGATTACTTTCTTCTGTCATACCTAGCTACTGACTGCAGCTATTAAGATCATTTAGTGTTTTCTATCTGTGCTAGTGACCCAAACCCTCACCCTTCTCCAAGAACTGAAAAAGCATAGAAGTCCTTTCCCAGAAGTGTATTTACTTGGTTTTTGTACCTAAATCTGCTGCTGCTTTATCTGTTTTTTGCAGAAATTAATCTTGTGTCTTTCAGGCTCAACTCTAACTATAGGACTGCATAAAAATTGGCTGTAGAAGGCCAGGAAGCCAAAATACTTTGTGATGTGCTGTTGCCTGCTTATCTTTAAGACCTGTATATTGCATGGTTGAATGATTTAAAGTCAAGCTTGAGACATGTGAATGCAAACATACCTAAATCCCAATCTACTCTCCATATATAGTTTCCACCATTTCCTACAGTCGTCCAGCTACAGAGTGAATTTTGTGGTTTTGGGAGAGACATGAAGGCAATGAAATTCAAAGCCTGAAGCTTAACTTTAGAAAAGGTTGGCCCAGCTAGCTTAAGGGAAAAGCACTAATTTTATTACCTGAGTTTTTTTGTTGTTGTTGCATATTAAAGAAACAGGAGGCCTGTAGTTGGGAAAAGTATAGTAAATTTTTCCTTTTTTTCATCCTTTTCTTAACATGATCATTCTCTAATCCATTTTTTTGCTGAACCTTACAACCTGCCTTACATTTTTGCCTTGTTCTTATTGATTTTGTCCTGTATTATCTAAGCTGCTGAGTTACTGCATTTGGAATGGATTATGGTTTGGCTCTATCTGATTTATTTCACATAAAATGTGTTGGATAACACAGAGATCAATTTTCAATTTGCTGTGTAAGATTCAGATCATGTCTTCAAAGCACTTTCTCTTACATACATCTACAAATGCATGTACTGCCTCAAAGCAGAGAAACTTAAACTGATGAGACCCACACTGAAATTTTAAAAATTTCTCTTACAACTTGATGGTAAGTAGGGATGGGTAAACTAGCATGAATAAGAAGGAAACTGAGACTTAATGCAACATACAGCAGCAAAAGTGCATCTCTGAGAGGAATAGTTAAGTACACTCAAGAATTATTCCTCATCTGTTTTTATAGAAAACATAAACAAACAGAAAATTCTGAGTCTAGACAAGTTAATGGAAGAAGTTCAAATCTCTTTCAAACAGCAGGATTCCATCTAGAGGGTCACAAGGTCTTTCTCCAGATAGGCAGACCCATGTAAACCTATTTAAGCCAATGTAGAGCACAGAGCTATGCGGTATGGCTCTCCATTGACTTTGATCATAGGAACATATATCAGCTAAAATGTAGATTAAGAACGTAGTCACACTATGATGCTTCAGTAATCAGTAAAGCAAGAAAGGGAAAGAGAGACTTATCTTCAGAGAATAATTCTTATTTTCCCTATAGGGTATCTATTTCTTTCCATTGACCGCAGCAGAAACTGAAAGCAATTAATTTATTAATATATCATATGTGCTTCAGTACCTAAAGATAAAAAAATCAACACTTCTGACCCCAGATCACATGTTCTATTTCGCTTTGTCTTCTAGGATAAAGAAAAGCTCTATCTAATCAGTTTTATAAATTTAGGTACGTCTGCCCAGGCAATATGACACCATTTGAAGTGACTAAAAAACCTAAATATTTCAAAGGGCCCCTGCTTGAATTTGGAAAGGCATTCAAAAATGTTTACAATTTTGATGGAGATCTGTATTCATGGATAATATAATGGAAAGATCCTGAACATATTATTTCATTTTATATCATTTTATATCCACTGGCTCATGTTATAATAGTAACTGGGCTTTCATTTTGGAATTTTGGTACAACTGCTGCCTGGAATAAATGTGAAATTAGTCGCAGCAGATGGTCTCTGCCTATTCCTGGTGGGTGGATTTCTCTCTCATATATTTTCCAGAAAAATAACTCTAGGAAAGAAGCATGTCATAATAACCAACAGCCATCAAGTGGGAGCAAAATAGCTGCTGCACTCCACTCTGGGATGACTGTGCTTCAGAATTACAGCACTGGGAAAGCTTAGCTGTATTTATAAAGCACAGTAAGGGCCTGGAATGAGAGACTCTAATAAATGTTAGATTTCTACATACCCAGTCATAGTAGTAAAATACTCATTGTGGGCTGGCAGTTACCATTGCTTTTCATTCTGGTCTCTGGTTTTAAAAATAATGCTTCTTTATAGGGCATACTCACAATAGCACTGTTACATACTCCCAGAAAGAAGAAAAGGATTATGCAAGGAACTCAATTCATAGTAACAACACAAGAAAAATATGTGATTTCTAAACAAAATGGGTAGCATCCATCTCCAGCCATCAGTGTGCATTCATAATCTCAATTTAATTATTTTTTTTTTCAGAAATGCCGCCATCCCACAAAAGACATGCTTTTGGATTCAAAATGCATGACTGCTCATTTCAAAATCAAAATGTTTCAATAATAGTGGATACTGTTTGGTAGTGTGCTTATAAAACATGCCTCTGCTTTACAGAGTATATTCCCACAGTCCAGATTATTTGCTACAAATAATTGTTTCCAGTTTGGTTTGGGAAGCACATGCTACCTTGGATAAACTTCTACCACTGGGATTTTAAACAATCCCTATAAAAATGACCTTGTTTGGTATTTATGAATTAGTCATGCAGGTTCTGTTAGAAAGGCACCATTGACCTTTAAATATATAAACAGATGGAAAACTGCCATAATGATTGAAGAACGTGACAAATGGCTTATTCACAATAAGGATGGAGCATCTCACCTACAAGGAAAGTCTGAGGGAACTGTGATTGTTCAGCCTGGAGAAGAGAAGGCTTTAGAGTGACCTGATTGCAGCCTCCCAGAACCTGAAGGGAGCCCTCAAGAAAGAGGCAGATGGACTATTTACAAGACCATGTAGGGACAGCGCTAGGGGGAATGGCTTCAAGCTGAAAAATAATAAGTTTAGATCAGATATGAGGAAGAAAATCATTACTTTGAGGGTGGTGTGACAGCAAAACAAGTTGCTCAGAAGAATTGTGGGTGCTCCATCCATCCCTGGGAGTGTTCAAGGCCAGGTTAGATGGGACTTGCAGCAACCTGGTCTAGCGGAAGGTGTTCCTGCCCACGGTCTCTAAGGATTCTTCCAATGCAAACCATTCTATGACTCTATGATACAGGTAGGAAATTAATATATATAGGGCCTAATACATTGGGCCTAATTAAATGGGCCTAGTACAATGGCTTTCTACTTTACTGTGATTCAAAGACCCCAGTTTATGCTATTTTATTAACCTATTGCAGCAGTTGCATGCATGTGTAAATGTGTTTTGAATATTAACATATCTGGTGATTTAAAGATTTTGAATAGTTCAAAAATTATTTAACAAGATCTGAGCTGAAGTCTAATCTTGCATCTTTTGACTCTATGAAATGAGTGACTGAATGCTTTCATTTATCTCAAACTGCATTCTGGGAAATGTTTAGGTTTTATATCCAGCTCATTTTGGCACACATGTGTACACATGTGAACCAGTGGTTCAGATTGAATCTGGCCATCAGTTGCATTGGGTATGAACAACCTCTTTTTTCAAAGCAGCAAACGCACTGTTTGCAATTCACAGAAATCATCCACAAACCATTTTCCACATACCAAAATTACTTCTAGAGGCTATTTGACTCATCTACATAGTTTCTCTTCACAAAGATATAGGATTTATTGAGCTTTCCATTGTAAATTTTCAGTTCAATAGAACATAATTTTAAATAACAAATGAGCTATTTCTGTCCACATTGCTGAATAATCCTTATGGTAATATTTTATTCATAATAAAGATGAACACGTAATTAAGGCTTTGGAGTTTGAGACTCAAAGCTAATATTTTCTACTGTTCAAGTAGAGTCAAATAATATAGTGGGTATAAAACGATAGTGTAGGCAAAGGTATAAATGACTTGAAGCTGATAACCCTGAAGACTTTAGGTAGTTCTGTGGCAGTTTCTCTGTGCTGCACAGCTGTCTGAAAATAACAAAGGTAATCGTATTAGTGTATGGGAAATAAACACAGACAGCACATGACACACAGTATAACTCACTCTTTTCTATAAGGGGGAAGCAAATCATTGTGAATTATACAGTCATCACAAACCTTGACATATTTCAAAACAACTGTCAGTCATTCTGGAGAACATTATGTGACTCCAAGGACAGGGTAAATTCAGGCTAGGGCAACAGTTCATAAACAAATAATCACAGTTACGTAGAGAGATTTCTACTTAATCTTTAATATCTTGATTTTTTTCCATGTCATTAGACTAGTTTTAAGGATTTTTTCTGAGAACAAAATTCTCAGCTTTTTCTTTCAACACTACAGTAATCACCAGGGAATCAAAGCGATATTTAATTTTTATAATTCCCACATTATTTTGGCTTTTCATATGAGAGTAAATTGTCCAGAAATATAATTTAGTATTCTAGACTAATATTTTCATCATCTTTCCTGCAGTCATTTGAACTTTTAGTTTTATAAATTATCCTTGCAGAATTTGGGGTTGACAGGGATCAAAGGTGAAGCAAAGCCTACGTTAAAACTTAAGTTTTGAGTATTATCATACTATATACACAGTTCTAAAGGCACAGTAATAATTAACAGTAGTGCAGAAAAATGTCAGAAGTATAATTCTTTGAATTAATTTTTAATTGCTGTCTTTCTAACCTAGTTAAGGCTTACACAGTCATACATAGTAATAAACTTAAATTCTGTTGCTCTTTTCTGTGCTTCCTGAATTTAGTTTTTTACAATATTAATACCTTTAAGATTCACTTAAGACTCACTTTGTAGTTCACTACAAATATCACTTTTTCCCCTGCTTATTGCAGTTTGTTGCATTTCTCATTATCTTTGCCCCAAGAAACTTAGGTAAAAGTAAACACAGCGATTCTGGAACAGCTTTTTACATTGACTTAATATTGGCCTTTCCCACTTTTCCTGTTCACCAATTTCAGATTTTTCAGGGTTTCAGAATCCTCCCCGTTTTTTCTCTTGTCCCTGTTTTGTTCTTATGTGGACAAGATCTATGTTTTTTAAGAGGGACTGACTAGGCTTTTACCAGTCACTGTCCAGAAACCAGTCATTCATGAGGTCTTTGATCCAACAAAACTCTCAAGTGAGAGTTCATTATTAACTGAGAATACTGTTATATTTATGGAGTCTATCCCAGAACCCAAATGCTGCTGTCTGTAGTATTACTTTTCTGAAATTCTGACTTGTATCCATATCTTTTACAAGCCAGAAGAAAAAAACCTCAAATTTCGTGTGACCTGCTACTATTCTGAAGGGAAGACTTTACGAGCATTTAGTTGATCTAGTGTTCCCATTTATTACAGGAAAAAGTTTCCTGGTTTTTATTTTACTCTGTGATACACTAAGGTGCTATGATTTCTTGACAGGCTGAATGAGCTAGAGGAGCAAATAAGGGCTCCTGCCCTTCTGTCCTGACCAAGCCATGCTTTTCCTGGTGTGAGTTCAGGAAGGAAAACTATTCTTTTTTTCCTTTTGTTTTACTTTACTCTGTTTTTAGCTATTGCAAAAAGTTTAAAAAAAACAAAATTCGGAACTCCAAATTATAAATAAAAAAGATATTAGGAACTTTATTGCCATTATTCTTTAACCATTATTCAAGTAGAAAGGACCTACAGCCTTGGTGGAACTTGGTATGGGCGAAGTCCAAAGGACCCTTGTTGCTGAGCCCCAACTGTTTACACTTTTTTATGCTTTGCACTATACCTGTTTCTTTCTTCAGATCACTTTCTGCTTACTCTGATCAATCAAATCAACACAAAAATTCTGCACTGCAGCTGGCTCACTCCCATACATGTTCAATGCTAAGTAAATGGCCTGTCATTAAGCACTTACCAGTTCAATGCAAGGCAAAATTATTCTCATAAATTTGAAGCCACAGATAGCAGATCAACAATCAAACTCACTTTTTTCCCATTCTGGGCATGTTTTAGTTTTTCTTTTCTCTCACCTGCAAGAAGGGAAAAAACCCAAACATTAATATAGTAAAATATACTTATTTCCCACGTGGTCACATTTTGCTGGTACTTAACAATTCAAAAGAATAAAATGTTCAGCTTTTCATGCAACAGCTTCCATTCAGTGCTCTAAAGTTCATTGCCAACTTCATTATCTCTGTGCTGTATGCCCTTTAGTAACCAGAAAGTAGAATATATTATGGTATGCTATGATTCAAAGAGATAAAAACATCAATTATCACAACTGTTAAAACAGATTCAGCTACCCACCCTCCCCTGCTTGTTCAAGTGCATGTACAATTGCTCTTGATTTAACTTCAGTTTAGGCATCAGCAGACATGTAGATATTCAAATAACCAGGTAATTTCCCTCAAACAAGTGCTGAATCAAAACTACACCCCAAACTGTCTGCGGTTACAATTTTTTTATCATGAAAAAAGCAAGGGAAAAGAAGGTTTTAGAAAACCTGTCTGGTGCCACACATGCATAAATATTCAGAACCAAGGAAAACACATCCTTTATCCCTTGTCTATGATTACAGCTTGTAAACAGGAACTTCATCTACAGCACAAATATTCTGGTAACACCTTTCATTTGAATTTCAACTGTAATGATTTTTTTTTTCAGGTTCAGTTGGGAGCAGTTGTCTGTCGGAAGAAAATGTTTCATTAGTTAAATTGCTTAAAATAAAGAGCTGAAGTACCTGAGTTGTTAGTAACACCAATCTTTTCAAGCTGTTTCAATTTCTTTGCCTTTTATTTACTTTTTTACATATTTTCTTTCATTTAAGAGAGACATTGTATCAATATTTGATTACACCCCAGAATGTTGAAAGGAACTGTGTTGATTATGAAATCTTTTTTCAATTGAAAGGTTCTATGCAAGCAAGTGCAGTGTAAAGAGGAACAGACACTGTAAACATGCATTGAAATAAATCTGTTAATAAGATAACAATTTAAAATTAACACAATTTTCACTGAAGGGAGATTCCCAAGGTGATTATGGATATGTGTGCTTTGCTCTGCTTGTTTTACTCCCTTGACACCAAATGGAACTTTCAGATAAGGATATGTTTGGGTGTGTGTAATTCAATAAACCTGTGTGTTGTACATACAGAAAGCAAGGATGCAACACAATTGTTAAAGCTGTTTCAAGTGGACTTCAAATAGCAAGAATATGGAGAAAAAGCAGTGGAAACTTCAGCACACCATTGGGGTTTTGTTTAGAAATCCGGCCTGATGTCTTCAGCATTTTTTTTTCCCTTACAGATAGTACAGCATATTGGTCCAGACTGTCCTGCTGCAGTACATTTCAGGCTGGCTACACATAGGATACATCTGTTTTGCTGTCTGCTTCTACTCCAAGCCAGTATTGCAGCACAGAAAAACAGAAAAGCTTTCTTTCCTGATCAAACAAACAAAAAAAATCTCTTTTATCATTTCTTTGTGATGTGTACACACATAACGGCCATCTCAGTAGAAAGGAAAAACATTCTGAACTAAAAAAAAGGACAAGAAAATTAGGAGTAGATTATGCAACAGCTTATGCAACTAGATCAAATTGATTTGCTTTTGTCTTCTTTTTTTATTTTTGCTTACAATCATAGTTTTTCAGCAAACTCTGTATATCAATGTCAGTATAATGTTATTTTTGTGTAGACTGCAAACACTGTTGTACCTGAATTGCTTGCTGCAAAACACACCAAAGTAATTGTCTTTCTAGAATGATGATTTTTTTTTCATTCCTTGTACAGTTCCTTTTCAGAGTAATGATATGACAGCACTGACCAGAGCTGTCTCCTGATATCTTTTGAAAATGAAACATCCCTAAACAAATGCTTTGTTGTGTACATGTACAGTGCACCATTTTCTAGTAGAACTGCATCCAGGGGGAGAGAGCCCGCATCTGGAGGTTGTTCTAACCAAATTGGATCCTGCTTGAGGGATTCTTTTATTCTGCTGTTAAGTGTAATGGGAAGTAATTTCTTTTTAAGAGATATTTTTGGAAAGGCAGCATATCTTGCCACAGCCAAAGTTGTTGCTCCACAGAGAGCATTGGTCTGTAGAGGCAAAGGGAGGCTGCCTTGGCACCCA
Source organism: Fringilla coelebs (assembly GCF_963513975.1). Lineage (NCBI taxonomy): Eukaryota > Metazoa > Chordata > Aves > Passeriformes > Fringillidae > Fringilla > Fringilla coelebs. Next base: position 27,640,720 of record NC_140033.1, read on the forward strand.
GGAGTTGAACTAAGGCTGAAAGGTGTCTAAAGGTTCTTGCCATTCCCTCATAGACTAGAGCTGCAGGGTGGCATGCTAGAATTGCTGTAGGGTAGAGTTTATGATGATCTGTTTGTCAGACACTCACACTGACACACAAATCCCTCTCATCTTTTTAAGACCTTGAAAGTTCCTAGACACATCCTCTCAAATAGGTTTTCTACAGACAAGATTTTTTTGTGCTTTATTTTGGAGCAACTCCTCAGACTAGGGACAGCAAACCTTGTCAGAAAATTTACTCTGCTTCTGATCTTTATTTGATAAAATCTCCATGCAAATGCAATTAAAGATTTATTCAGACTCAAAAACATAGCACATCAGTATCCAGACCAAGAGAAATCTGTGCATATAGAGATGTTATAAATAAAGTTTTTTCAGTGTTTTTTCAGTTTAAGTTTGCTGAATCCCATTTTAAAATTAGAAGAATGATTCTATGAACATAGAATATTCCCTTCTTTCAAGGTCTTTTCATTATTCACTGTTTCTAGATGACAAATATTCAGAGAAAAAGTTTTTTTCCAGACTGCTATCAGAACCAATTAAGATATTTTTCAGTATGTTCAGGTGTGTCTTTATTATAATTACATTATTTTTATAACTGTGCTCTAAGAATATATGTATATTTTTTCCAGTTTTCCCTGGCACATTTGAATATATACACATGGACACATATATATGCCTATATATGTATGCATATCTTTTTTTCCCTGGTGTATTTATAGCCTAATTCATCCATCAACTGACAGTGATCACAAATCACTGAGATTTGTGATCTCATTGTGTTCTCACCAATACAGATGAGAACATCATCTGTATTTTCAGCTTCTGGTGCTCCTTTAGCACAATTCTGGCTTTTCTATAGTCCTGTAATGACAGGACATCGTCTGCTTTCTGCCCGTAGCTTGCTTATTCTTTGCTTGTCTGCAGTTCCGCTGTACGATATCTCAATCTACTCTTTTGTTCATGTCCTACATTTCCTTCACCTTTTTTTTTTTTTTGTCCTTGCCTTTTGCTATTTTTATCTTCTGTTTTTAATCCCACTTCATGTTTCCTTCAGAGATTTTCAAAATGTTACACTGACTTACCAGAAATTCCCTGCAGGGTTTCATTTTCTCACAACAACTTGGGAAACTCTTCATGCTGAATTCATGTCCCTTGAGAATATCTGGATAAATAGACAAGATGTTGAAGGACTGAATGTAGAAAAATTGCAGGTAATGACTAATTTTAGTCTGACTCTGTCAAATATTGTCTAATTATACAGTAATGGATAAGAACAGAACCCCCAGCATGAAATCCCCAACATCTTTCAGATAAATGAGGAAGCTCTGGTTGCAGTTGATTCACATATCTGCACTACCAAAACTGACATGAAGAGATCTTTTATTTTTCTCCAGGGAATTTCTTTGGTAGCTTCGTCTCCCTATGCTATTTCCCACAGAAAATTCAAAAGTCTGACATTGCAACAGCCATTCTCTCTGACAGAGTAATTGTGCATAGGTCCATCAGGAATACAGGGAACATCACCTTGAATTACACACACAGAGTGGCTAGGTGGAAGTTCTTCACTCCTATAACAACAATCTGTTGTGTTTCTTCAGAGCTCTAGGTTTTCCTGTGAGTGTTCAGTTCAAGGTTGCTCTTTAGAAAACATCTAGAAAGATCCATATGTATAAAAACACCTATCTATATGCATAAGAAATTAAGAGTTTAATTTTCTTTTGGAGCCACCTTATGACTGTGTGTTCAAATACAGCTTAAAAACGCCTAAGGGACAAAAGAGAGGTATATCAGAGATGAGGGATGTCATGTTTGTACATTGTAATGAAAAATAAAACTGCAATTTTATTTGCTCTCTCAAAAATACATACTTACATAGTTTCTTCAAATGTTTGCAATCTCAAAATAACAATTTGGCAATATTAAAGGAGTCTTAGGAGTTCTGGAGAGAAACATCTTTCTCACTTGGAATTGAAATCTGTGAACTCTTAGAATATGAGCTTCAGCATTATGCTGAATATTCTGGATGAGATTTTTACACAACAAATGATCAATAACTATCATTCATGAGCTCCCATGATTTGGTGCTTCCTGAATACCCTTTTATCTGACATCTAAACAGTGATTTATTTCACTGACAAGTAATGTGGCAAACAAAATTTTGTGCATGTATTTTTCATTGTGATTATAGGGTTTTTTCTTACCATTAACAATATAGCTAAAATTTTCCTTATAATTTCTGGTTGTGTATTTTATTATGCTTATGAAACAATGTGTTTGAAACTTACTTCTTTGCTACAGTCTAGTGGTGTATTTTTGAAAAACTCTCAGACAGTTAATTCAGATTTTCCAGAGTAATAGAATAAAAGCATGTAATGATTAGCATCTCAAAATACTAATGAGCAGTAATAACAGAGCAGAAAAACAACTGAGGTGAAAAGGGCATTAAACATTTTGCATGAAAAAGTTATTACTTTTACTCAACTGACCTGAGCTAAGTTATAGATTTGGTCTCATATAACAAAGTGTGAGGATTTGAGGAAAAACTGAATCCATCTTAAAGCTATGTAAAAGACTGTGAGGTAGATTCTTTGAAATAGAGATTTTCTAAAGGCTATACACTATGCAAGAATAACAGCAGTTAAAAGGGCAAAAATTGGAAGGGTTTTGCCAATTCTTTTGACTAAATAGAATCACAGAATCACAGAATAAGCTGAGTTGGTACAGACCCATCAGCGTCATTGAGTCCAACTCCTGGCCCTGTTCAGGACCATCCCCAAGAGTTGCACCATGTGCCTGAGAGCATTGTCCAAACACTTCTTGAGCTCTCTTAGGCTTGGTCCTGTGACCACTTCTCTGGGGAGTCTGTTGCAGGCTCAGCCACCCTGTGGGTGAAGAACCTTTTCCTATATCCAATCTAAGCCTCCCCTGACACAACTTCAGGCCATTCCCTCAGGTCCTGTCACTGGTCACCACAGAGATCAGTGTCTGCCCTTCCTCTTCCCATAACAAGGAACTTGTAACTGCAGTGAGGTCTCCCCTCAGTCTCCTCTTCTCCAGGCTGAACAGACCAAGTGACCTCAGCCACTCCTCAAAAGGCTTCCCCTCAAGGCCCTTCACCATCTTCATGGTCCTCCTTTAGACACACTAATTTCTTTATGTCTTTCTTGTATTGTGGCTCCCAAATCTGCCCCCCAGCAGTCGAGGTGAGGCTGCCCCAGCTCAGAGCAGAGCAGGACAATCCCCTCCCTTGCCTGGCTGGTGATGCTGTGCCTGACACACCCCAGGACAGAGGTGCATCCTGTTGGCCCTCCTGGCTGCCAGGACACTGCTGACTCACATTCAACTGGCCATTGATAAGGATTCTCAGATCCCTTTCTGTGTTGCAACTCTCCAGCCTCTCATTCCCCAGTCTGTACATTCAGGGTTACCTCATTCCAGGCTCAGAATCTGGTACTTGCCTTTTTGAAATTTATAGAACTGGTGATTGCCCAGCCCTCTAGCTTGTTAACATCTCTCTGCAGGGCCTCGCTGCCCTCACAGGAGTCAACAGTTCTTCCCAGCTTTGTATCATTTGTGTACTTGCTCTGTATCCCTTCCTGTACAATGTCCAAGTTATTTATGAGGATGCTGAGGAGCACAGGGCCAAGGATGGAGCCCTGTGGAACCCCACTAGTGACAGGTCACCAGTCTGATGTCACCCCACTCACTGTCACCCTTTGTGCCTGACTCCTGAGCCAGTTGCTCACCCATCAAGTAAATTGTTTATCCAGCTGGACATTTTGTCTAGAAGGATCTTGTGAGAGACAGTACCAGAAGCTTTACTGAAATCCAAAAAGATTACATCAGCTGGGTTCTCTTGGTCAGCTGGGAGAGTTATCTTGCCATAAAAAGAAATCAGGTCTGAATAAAAAACTAGGTCGAAACCACCATCATTCTGATGGCAGATATGGAAATGTACGTTGTAAATCCTTGGCTTGCATACACACTGTGTGGATGTGACTCAACTGAGATGACGTTTAGAGAACTGGGTTTGGGGGATTCTCAGCTGGTGAGGGGCTCACCATTCCTGGCACAGTGATCTTGTGGGATTTGCTGCCTTTGCTGCAATGTGATGTGATTACCCCACCTGCCCTGATAATTACATTTTTACATTGCTAAGATAATTTCCATTGTAGGTAACCCAATTTCATCTGGCTGCCTAAAGACTGCTTGACATCTGTAGTCAGAGATTAAAATATTGTGAGGTGCACAGTTCCTTGGTAGTAAGCTACAGCTACTGTGCACTTGGACATTAGCCAAAGTCTTTAATAAAATAGATGTATGGGATCTCATACATTCATATATGGGATTCATCAGAGAAATGCAGGCACCTACAGCTGGTAGTGACCTACAGTGAAAGAGTCATCCTCCCCTCCCTTCAGAGCTAGAGAGAAATAGCCACTACCAGGACGCAGTGAGTCACTCTAAAGTGAATGTCTGAAAGAGACCTGATAAATCACTCTTCAAAAATGCTCAGTTCTCTCCCAACTGTAAGAAGAACTCAGCTTGGTCATAAAACTTCTAAAGTTAAGTAAAATGTATCCTACCTCTGGCATCCAATTTATTACGGTCTTTTTTTTACGGGATATGGTAATATTACAGATTTACCGAATACTTCCTAAGGGATTTTTTATTACTTTACATATTTTATTTATACCTCTTAGCAGAGAACAGGCCTACTGTTACATACAAAAGACCATGACAGACCTTTTCCCATCAGCAGCAAAGAGCAGAAGCATTTAAAAGCACTCAGTAGATGATAGCTAGTATTTTCTAACACGTAAGAACTTGTAGATAAATGCCAGAGCCATGAGTTATAGTAAGTTTCAGTTCTATAAAGTAGTATAAAACAAACTTTTACATTATTCTTCATATTGTCTTTTCCCCAGCTAAATGCTTTCCAAGTTTTTTGCTTACATCCAGAAGCTGAAAAGACACTGAGGATAAGAGAAAACACATTATGCACAACTTAAATGAAAGGTCACAAAATTATTCTGAGCTCTGTTGTCTACAGAAAACTTAAATTCACTAATATTTAAACTTTGACTCTTGACAGCTGAGGAATTTTCTGGCAGGCAGTTCTGCTTGCATAGAGACACGACTATTATCACAGGAATGAGAAGAGAAGGTTGGAATTAGTTTTTCTGCATAAACTCTCCTTCAAAAATTAAAGGTTTGAGTTTTATTTTAAATCTGTGGCAACAGAGAGGTTAGTGATTCAGATGCCAAAAGAGAAAGCCTCAAGAGGAGGCCTAGGATTTACTTACCTCAACGTTTTAATTAACATTTCTCAGAAATAACAATTCACAAAGCAAAACAGGTAACAACTCTGGTTTATTCTGCAAGGATAAAATCTCTTTTTTATAAAACCAGAAATTTGTTTATTGTGTTCAAAGCTTGTAACAATGACCTGAACCTGAGACAACTTTCTGCCCCTACATCAAGTGCAAAGTTAGATCCAATGATTGTACCTGCGTCTTTGAAGAGAAACACAAACACTGGGGGGTTTGGGAAAAGATCCAAGCCACAGAGGGGTTTCCATCTCAGCAGATGACTTTTTAGACGATATGCTTACAGATCATGAGTGGAATATACAAAAATTGTACCTCTCATACTAATATGGCGAAGGTTTTTCCTCTACCTTTCATTTTCTAGAAAGGTAGACTCTTTTTTGCAGAAAGGAATATCAATAACCTACATTACATTAAAAGTTTTGTTACATTTTTTTCTTCAAATTTTGAAAAATTTAAAAAAAATTTTTGTGGTTACCTCTAAAGACTGATGTCTCAGTAACACAGAATCCAGCTGATCTTTCCTGACCCCCAGTGACTGCATCAGAGTTTCTCCAGCTAAGCAATGCCTTTAAGTGTTATTGGTTTTACATATTTTATGTTTCTGTTTTCTAAGCAGTCCTGCTTGTAAAAAAATAAGTCAAACATTTCCTCTTTGGCTCTAATAAAAATGACATTAAGTGATGAAATACACTGAAATACATCCAGTCTCTGAATCTGAAATGTAACTCACAATATCTGTCAGTTGCTGCAGTTACTGTCCATAAAGGTTACTTTAAAATGACTCTGTAAACATATTCAGAGCTATTATGACATACACAACAAAGGAAAACTGTTTACAAATTCACACAAATTCAATATGTTTTGCTTCTAAGTGTTTGAAGTACCATTCATGTTCCTTTTGCAGAAAATAATTTCTCCATTTATTCTTGATATCCTTTACAACTGTATTCCAGATTCATATATTCTCAAATACTAAGAAATACAGTTAAACTCATGACAATACATTCAATATTTTCCACTAATATACCTCTAGGTACTGCTCAATGCTGCTAAAACCTGCTCTAAGGTTTGTCCAATATCATCACTTGTAGGTCTTTAAACAGTGACACCCTTGTGAACATGGATCTCATTGTGGAGACAGTAGAATGCATTTATAGAAGTCTCAGTGAGGTGCGGGGTCTGCATTGTTTGAAATAGGAAAGATTGGCAAAATAAGGATGAGAAAATTGATTCCAAGATATCCTCACTTTAAGGAGCTGTCAAGAACAGCTTGTGTACTTTCTAGGTATCTCTGTGTTTTGTGGGAGAAGGTTTTTTCTTTATAAGGTGTTGTGGTGAAATGGGAAAATTTATTTTGTATCGTCTCTCTCAGAAGATGCACAAGACTTTTCCCTGCTTAACTCTTCAGTGCTTTTTCTCCTAAAATATTTTAAGGCTTCTCAAAACAAGATAAGCAGAAAAATCCCACAGTTTGGGGCTGAAATTTATAAATTATAGGGTAGGGATTTTGATAAATCACTAAACAGCAGAGATTATCTTATTGGTCCAGACACAGGCAAGAAATATTTGGAAAGTTTGAAAATATGTGTTTAATGACATCTTTCATTATTACGTAGGGGAAAATATAGGCAAGCTTTAGGCACATATTTTCTAAACTGGACAATTATCAATTGCTCCTACTGCTCTTTAATGGCACAAACAGAAGTGTGTTCATTGAAAGACACCACTATTTGCATGTTAAAAGGACTACTGGAATAAAATGAGCTGTTCTCTACACTTCATTAATTTCGCAATAAAATGGGAAGTACAGTCTTTGAATGGCTGGCTGATTCAAAAGAGCATGCAATTATTTTAAAAAATAAGAGTCCATAGAGAGAGTGTAGTAGCACAATCTAACCAAACAGGACAATGTGCTGTTGATTTTTGACCTTCTAATGTTCCAGGTTGTCAGAAATTTTTGAAGTGACCTTTTACGCTGCAATATATTTGCCATTTTTTGTGTCAGCCTCTGATTTTCCTTACCATGTGAGTCACACAACTGCTGCTAATGTAAACTTTTCACCTGGGCAATTGATTTATGTATGTGCCTGCATACACACACAGAGTAACAATGCTTTGCCAATATTGAGAGAATGAGAAGTGTATTGTGTTGCAGATTACAAGTCTCTGCTCCTCCTCATCATTCAAACCCACATTTGAAAAATATTTTGCATTTTAGACAAAAATAGAAAACATTCCATGAAGTTAAAAAACAAGACACGAGTACTTCCCTGCTATATTTTTAATGTACTTAGAAGGCATGCATTTCCTTTTCAAATTGAATAAAATCTTATCGCAAATGTACAGTTGTCTCTAGAAATGTGTATTATTTACTTTGATTTTTTTACTATACAAATAAAAAAATCAGCCTTTTAATTTCTGGCTTCTAGAGATTTTTCAATCATTAATTGCTTTCAGAGTCCTATCACATTAATTCTTTGAGGTGAAAGAGGTTGGAAGGGTACGGGATAAAGAATTTAAATTAGGCCTTTGACAGATTTGCAGTGGCAATTTAAAATCAAATTGTGAGGCTCCAGCTTCACATGTCCACTCCTGTGAGAGGTATTCAGTCCAACTGAACTAGGCTGAAAGTAGTCCAGATTCATAGAAGATCTTATTTTGCTATGTAAGAGCCTAGAATCTTCCCCTAACCCCTTCTGTATGTAAACTGCCCCTCTCCACAGAGGTTTAGCTGCTTGAGACCAAGGGTTCAAAGCCCAAACTGATAGGGTTCAGCTGAATAACTTTGGCTTGGACTGATGAGGAATTTGCAAAGTTGTGAGATGTTGTTCCAGAAATACCACTGGAGTAATGCAAGGTCAGAACTGTACAATTATAAAAAAGTCACATCAGAGATCAGTTTATTTTCATTCCTTGTGCCCATGCTTTACTGGCATTATCCAGGAAAAAATAAGACCTTATCAGAGGTGAATGCCAAATAAGAAATCAGGTAAAGGCTGTGTTAATTCTAAATTTAGACTGCAAAGTTGTGATGAACTGCTAGCCATGAATATGTAAAGTGCTCCACAACCTGTCCTTACCTGCTGGGCTGCATGCACTAAGATCTTGGTTTTTTTATCCTGTAAATATGGTCCTTTCTGGAAAATAACACCTATTCCTCATACCGTATTTATACTTCTTGAAAATATGTTTACTGAGGAAGAAGCTTATTTCAAAGAAGAAGGGTGGGACTGGTGGTCTGCTCAGTGCTGCCCCAAGACTCAAGACAGAACACACAGTGGAATCACAAAGGCTTTCTGGATTTCTGAGTCCACAGCGATAGAGGTGAGAGACAGAAGAGTTGAGGAAAGCAAAACTGTCCCCATCCTAGATGGCAAAACTGGGAAAACACATCTCTTCTGCCAACTAATCTGGCAGAGGCAGAAATCAGAGCCTTGGGGTGGGGGAGGGGGAAGGTGGGAAGGGTGGGAGAGGGGTGTGCCACAACCGAACGGATTAGGAAAAAAATGAGGCAAAAGGTCGGAATAAATCAAGGAAGATTTCAGATTTGATTGAAGAAATACTGAATTCCTGGTTAGAGACATCATGGATGCGCTAACATACCATGCTGGGCTTCCATACATGGGTCAAACAATATATAGTCCCTTAATCCTTTAAAAAGCTTTTTCTATACATCTGAGACAAAATGGGAAGGTCTATCCAAACGGTATTTGTTCCTGCTATAGGTGTCTCAGTGATGGAGGCTGAGAGCCTGAGAGAGCTGCTGTTTCACACAAACACAAGAATTCACCAAATACAGCACCAGCAACTAAATGTAATAAGCCAAGGTAACCCAAGTACTTATAAATTAACTATTTTCTAAAGAAAAAATTATATTTGAATTTTTAGCTAAAAAAATCTTCACGTCGGGCAATCAGAAATTCTACAGAAAGAGAATAGCAACATGAAAGGCATGTTATGACAACAACTGTACTTCTTGAAGAGGGTTCATAAGTCAAGGGTGGTGTCAGAGGACTGTGTATATTATATGATACTGGAACTGAAGAAAGAAAAAGTAATGAATAACAACTATATACAAAGGCCAAAGGATTTGATTTTAATTCTGGATTATTGCTAGCTGGCTGACAGACATGTTTGTGTATATGCCACAGCACAAAGTGAAAAATACAAAAGTCCCAATGGGTGGTTCAAATATATGTCCACTTCCACAGAAAAGTTACAGGAAGAATTCAGTCAGTTAGTTATTTAGTTAGTTAGCTAGTTTGTTCTAGACAAAGGCTGGATCAGTGCTCCACAAGCCATTTCTGATGGGAGTTTATTCAAGTTGTTCCTAAAAATATCAGTTTCTACATTTCCTAGCCTTTATTATATTCTATTCCAGAAAGTTTTCCAGATTTCTGCTATAAATATCACTTGCTACAGATGAAGACCTTTACTTTCACAGCTGGATTTTCACTTTTACCACGTAGCTCTTTTCCACAAGTTGAAACTGGAGCCACCAGTGTCTCCTCTCTAAATTACAACTTATTCAGTCTGTCACATAGGACAGACCAGTGTTGCTTCTTGTCATCTTTTCCATGCTCTCTCAATGGCTCATTTCTTGCTTAGAGCACAGCGCCAAAATCTGTACAAAATATTCTTAGTGAAGCCTTATCTGTCAGTAGTGCCTCGAGCAGAAAGGATGCTTGACACATTGACAGTACCTCTGTGCCTGTTTACCACACTGTAACGCTATTCAGTCATGATCAGTTTGGATCCATTTTAATCTCCAGACCTGCTTTTACAGGTTTTTTTTTCCCAGATGTATAATTCTTCTATTTCACCATTGGATTTGGTTGATCCTACATGTGTGTAAATCCTGGTGTTTCTCCTTGATGAAATACTTTTTCTTTCTCATGCGGGTTTAAAGTTCCTCCCAGTGAGATGCCAGCTTAGATTTAAGAACAATGTTTTCTTCCTTATGTGTATATATATATTTTTTTTTTCTCATATATGTAATAGTGCATATCATTTATCTTAATTATTTATAGAATTACAATGTTTAATTTATTACCTAAGAATCTACTCCAGCATCCTGACTGTCACAACAAAAAATCCAACTGAAAAGTAAGAACATGTACATCATGCCTTAATGCCTAATCCAGAAAAAATTAAATGAACTATTTGTATGAGTAAGGACTACCTAAACAAGGATTCTGACAAATCAGGACTTTGATTTGGGTATCTTTCAATTTCAAATTCTTCAAAATCTTTCATCTCTGTTTTAGAGAACAGAGGCAAGGTACTACATGCATTACTGATTTACAATACTACTTTCCCAAGATTATTTCATTTTACTTGGGATTAAACCACCCATGCATATCAAACCACAAGAGTTTACAAAGTATCAGAATGTTTCAGCTGTAATGAAGGTAAGAAAAATTATATGTGTTTATGGATTAGCATTAATTTGTAAATTATCCAGGAGCTGGCACTGAACATGCATATTGAAAGAATAGATTCATTTTTTATCATGGATCTGCTGTACCTGTAAGGAATTTTTTCTCCTCAGCTACAGGACTAGCAGGCTTTTCCAGATAAGAACTCCTTGAAATATTTACAAATTAGAATGTGAATAATTGAAAGTATTTGGATGTGACTATTCATTGGAGAAATGGTATAGAACGTATTCAATCATCAGCAGTGAAATATAAGTATATTTCCTTCATGTGCTGCATAAATATTTGATTAACCACTGTGCAAAACATTAGTAAAGCATCTGCTCAGCATGAGACTGAAACCTGCTTGACACCAGTAAACAGAAGGAATAAATTCTGCCTGGTGGGAAATGCTCAAAAATTCCAGTCTTTGATATTTTGATCTATTGAGTTGAAAAGAATAATGAAATAAGTATTTAGGATGATGGAACTGAAACAAAAAGGTGTAGGCACTGGCATTCACATGTTAAGGTGATGTGTGAAGTCTGGTGTTTGGTCATGGTATTATTAATCTGGAATTCATATTTTCTAGTCAAGTTTCTGAATCACCAGTTTACATGAAAAACCCAATTTAAACAACTCAAAATGAATCAAAATAAAATCCTACAACAAAAGAAACAAATAAACAAAACCAGCCCTTTATTGTTTGTAGAGGAGATGTGGGTAGTCTCTATTAACATGTGTTGTTCATAAAGGCCTTTAAGTGGCAAGGGTACTTCTTAAAGTATGGGTTACTTCTCTTACTTACTCATACTTTAAGTATGGGTAATTTTAAGGGTACATAGGGAAAAAGAATTGTCAAACCTTTGACCATTTCTAATCCTGAAGTAAAAGCTTCGTTTTTTGGGTAAAAAGTGCAAAGTGACTCCAGCTTTTTCAGTTTAATTTCCAGAAATAAGATATCTTAAGGTTAGTTTGGAAAACTATGCTTCACTGTTATCCGTGAAAAAAAAACTGAAATGGAAAAAGCCAGCAAGACTTTCACCCCAGTATTTCAGACTAAAGATTCTGAGAGGTGGCATGGCTCCAGAAAATCATAAAGATCTGAAAAAACAAAGCAATACTGTGAGTACATTGACATTTTCTGCTGATCATTGCCACAGCTTTGAGAGTCCTGTTATCTCCATGCTGTTCCACTATAAACCTAGAAGCACCTAAAATATTTGTCAAAATGGAGCTTCCGAACTTGGAAACACTGGACAACAGAGAGCAGCAATATTTCTACTAAAAGCAATTCTTTAAGAAGCACACAGCATTCAAATAGTGTTATTAGGATTTTGGTGATTAACAGATATGGCAAGATTATTGCACTACATATGTGCCAGTGGGATGTCATATTATTGAGACATTCATTCTTGTTGCACTGTAACTCAAATCAATGTGCAAATCTCACGTAAAATACATCTTTAAATGTTCCTCTTCCCTGTATTAAATGGAAAATTTCAAAAAAGCCAATTTTGCCTAATACTATCTAGGTTCTTTGTCATATGAAATTTCACCTCTTCATGAAACTGGCAAAGTAAAAGCTCATCATTTTTCAGTATTTGTCCTTATTCTGACAATATTATTGAGCTATATTCACTTAATTATCTAATGGAGCACAATCCAATTGAATGCAGTGTTCAATATATTTTGTTATATTGCCAAAAATATAAAATTTATGGAATTAATTAAACCAGTTGAATTACCTCATTTGTTTTAAAAGAGGTTATATGTTTGAGTACGGTATTCTGTTTAATTTATTACACTGAATTCTTCACTCATCAATTAAATTACAGAAGCAGAAATGAGAATCAAAGGGTGGAAGAAGACAAAATTACCTTCCCAAGGTTTTCTCCAGTGTTTGCAGAGTGCCAAAAGAGCTGAGAATGAAGAATTAAGGCTGAAGCAAGGAGACTCTCCTTTCTGATTTTTGCTCACCCAAAGCATGGTTATTTGGTAAGGCTATTCCAATTGTATTTTGTGTTTATTATCCCAAGTGGTCCTAGTGTTTTTGTATAATCTAAGATTGCTCCTCTAACTTAATGTCATATTGATAAAATTAAAATACCTAGGATGGTAAAAATTTAAAGACTTTTAGCCTATGTTCAGCTATGAAATCTCTCTTGATTGTTATGGGATGTATTAAATAAGAAATTGTTTTCTACAGCTTCTAGCCCATTATAAGTTCATGACAAGACCCATTAAAAACCCAAAAATATTTTGAAAATCTCTGTTTTGCAGTCAGCCCCTAAGAAACACTGTAATAGAGATTCTGCACCATAGATTTATTGACTGAATGTCTCAGTTTCCACAAAACATATTACTAAGTGTGACATATTCAAACACTTGCAGACAGACACACCCAGGGGTGTATTTGCACACACCTGTTCTGAGCAAGGTGAATCTGTGAATATTCTGTTATTGTATTTGGCATAATAAAATAGATGGCCTTGCACTGTTTACCCATTAATATCTCCACTTCTCAGCAACATTAAGTTTGTCTCAAGCATTGTGTCACATCTTCACATGTTCCCCCAGGGAACAGTAAACTGAGGAAAAGAAGTGACGAAAGAGAAACCTAAGTTTCCTGTCTGTCTCACTTTATTTAATATTTTACAAATAATGTAAACTTTACTACTCTTAAAGATCCTGAGCACTTGCCTAATTTTCTTCTCTAGTGTATTATATTGTGATATCAAACAAAGGAAATCTTCAAAAAGGAAGTAAAGAGAACATAATGTTAAAAAATATTGTGTCCAGAATAAAAGTTAGTTTTAAGCACAGCAAAATGAAATATAAATTAGAAACTATGCAGATACTTAGTAGAAAAAACATAAACATTAAATGTGAGCAAAACTGTACTAAGATGAGGGTATTTTAAAAGCAATATTTTGAAGAAATTAACAGAAGCTGTAGTGTTTTTAACTGCAGTAATTTCCTAATCTACTTTGAAATCCTATTCTCTACTAAAATGTTTAGATTTTGTCCCCCAAAAATACATTTTTAAATATCTCTCATATATATATAGTTTGAACATTCTTCCTTTTGTTTCAAAATTAATAGGAAAACATACCAAATAGTTTTAATTAAAGAAAAATTCTGAATTTGGAGTAGCTTATCTAATGCATAAATCCATGTGGCTTTTTGGTAGTATTTTGGCAGCATAATTTAATTTGCTGGGTTATTCAATCACTTTGATACTCTCTTGTTTTAAATTCTACTCGTGTATTTTATTTCTTTTTCTTCCAGTGCATGATTTTCTGTCTTCTTTTCCACTCATTTCAAATCTCCCTGGCCATGTTCTCACTTATGACAGTCTTTTTCCCCTTCCTGTTCAGTAACAAAAACATACTGAAATTTAAGTTTCTAAAGCTGACAAATTTTGGTTCCATATCAAGCGCCAATGTTGCCTGTCTGGGTAGTGTGAGTTGGCATGTAAAGGAGGCTGCAACCAAAAATGTGGCAAAATGCTTATGGGCACCTGAATAGTTGATCAAAGCATGAATGGGTTTTATGGTAGCAGATAAGCATTGCTGGAAAACTGCCTGAGCTTTTCCATGGGTTTCCCTGCCTTCATCATCCCTCCCTCCCCTCCCCCGGTTCTCACTGCTTCTGTGGCTGAGGATTTCTGGTCCACTGCTCAACAGGCTCTGGCTACTCTCTTTTATCTTCCGCTGTTATCTATTGCTCCACCTGAGACTGTGCAATGCACCCAGCAGAGTTTCTGCAATTGCTTTCCTGAGAAAGCTTCTCTTTGTTTTTTGCCTTTGAAACTCTCATTTCACTAATTTTCATTCCTAGCACCTCAGGTGGTCTTGATGTAACTTTCTTACCTGCTTGCACATCATTCCCCACGCTCTTTAATATCACCTCACTTTGCCATGTTATTTACCTATATGGCAGAATTGCAGCTGACTTCAGTGCATGCCATTTCTCCTTTCCTTTGCTACTTGCTCTGATCCATATAATAACAATACTATAAAAAAAATTATCATGATAATTCAAAAAACCTTAGAGATGTATTGGAAAGCACATAAACAAATAAACATTCACTCAACCCAGATAAAAGAATAAATTCCCTTACTATGAAACTCCTGTATGTAGCCATATTTAACATTATATTTTGCAATTATAGGTCTTGTATAACACTTACAGGAACATATTAACAATCAAACTTCAACTAAAATCTGGAAAGTACAGACCTGTAAAAATATTACCAGGAAGCGCAACATTGTACAGATGCACAAAACAAAGCTCAAAGTCAATATTTTTTGAGTGTGCACTATAAAAAGTACTGTATTTAATGATTCAGTCCTCTGCTGTGTGGAGTGCCTCCTGCAGGGTGCCAAGTGCCTTCAACTCTTAAGAGTCTGTCTCTCTCCAGAAGCATTGGAAAATTGAGCTATAAAGCAGTAAGGTACTTCTTTATAAAATAATGCTCTCCATTTGACTTGAAAAGAAATCTTTCACAGAAGGAATGAAAGCTACCGCTGAGACATTCTTGACAGAAAAGCAAGTTGATTCAAGTGGCCAGTTCTTATGTTTTTGCGATAACAATTCATCAAATCTTGGTGATCAAAAATGATGGAAAAGGAAATAAAAGGGAAAAATACATGGCAGCTAAATGGAGCTTTAAGCCAACCTCAGACTTTGTGAAGTTTGACAAGATGCAAAAGTTTGAGGTTTCAAAGTTCTTAAAAATACATTTCTTTATATACTGAGAGGTGCTGTTTCCATAAAGTCAATTTTATGGAAGACCATTTCTTTTCTTGGTCTTCAGGTAACATTCCATGGTGATCTATCACTCCCAATTTGATCTTTTATGTCGTGTCATGTTATCTTTCAAATTACATAATAGAAAGAGCTGAACAGGAAATAACAGGGAGAACTTCAAACAAAAACCTTCAGGCACATTAGGGACTGGGTTTCTGACGCAGTGAAGGCACATGCCACTCACCTCCTGGTAGCCCCTACTCTGTCATGCCATTGACTCTCCAAAGAATTGGAAAACAAGGTCTGGTCCAAGACAAAAATTGTACTAATGTCCACCACCACCACATCAATTCCGTGTGTAGGAGACCAGAATGGGGGAGAAAGGGGATTGGCAGGGAGAATGCACTGCTTAGGATAGGCCAATGTGTCCAAAGTCCTACACACACAGTGCCCTTTAGGGCATTTTATGTACACACATTTCTTCACAGACATCAAACTCCTAGCTGCAAAGCCTTACTCCTGAAAGTTGAGCCTTTTTTTTTTCTTCTTACATGATGTCTCCACCCAAGCACTTGTAATCCAGAGAGTAGAGAAGGAGCAGCATTTCCCCAAAAAATTTGAAAAAAACTCCCAGAATCCCAAAAAAAGAAGAAACTTCCCAGTGGGCTTTGAAAATGACAGTCACTTGCTAAAAACATCTAACTTTGAAAAGTATAAAAAGTGAAAAGCTCAACCAATGCATAAACACTGCTTTGTTCTGTGTTTGACTTCTGGAAATTATCTTATTTGATAACTTTCTGACCTGTAAAATATTGCTTTCTTTCTCAAGCAGAGTATTTTTTCCTTTTTTTTTTCCTCTTTTTTTTTTGGTGTGTATGGCTTAATCCTAGCATAATGTTAATATGAATAAGTACCAGGATATTTCTGTGTGATTTCCATCACCTTCCTACTCAGGTCTGGATGTAGGTTCCAGATAATACTGTATCTTCAGCTTCACAGGCATTTGGAAAATTAGGATAGTTCAAAATTTTCCACTATTCCAAGGGATATTTGGCATCAGTTATATAAAAATTATTTATATCTATAGTATATGCATTGCATATAGGAAGTAAGTTACAGATTTTGGCTGCTTTGAGGTAGAATATCCATAATTGTCCACTGTGATTTTTAATACAATCAATTCCTTCCTATCTAGGATATAATTTAAATCTCTAGCATAATCCAGAGTGGAGATCTTACAAGATGATTTTGATGGATGGTAGGATTCAAGTCAGAAGACACAGTACAATGAGAGAATTTAGTTAGGCACAGCTATATCCCAATTATTTTTAAAAAAAGAAAAAAATGTCTATAACTGACAGGGACCTAATTCTGCATAAAAATAAGACCTACAGGATGTTTTTTCCTAACTTCTATTTTTGTCTTCTTCCTATTCAAATCAGCATTAGAAAAACTTTATTGAATATAACATCTCTTTTTCCAGATACTTTTGGCCAACAGACTATGTTCTGTATTAAACTTCAGTCAGTTGTCTCAATCTGGCTTTCTTGTATATATCCTTTTTCAAATGGTCGCCACCACACTTTTAGTCTCAGCAGGAGCCTGAAAATTTTGAAAAACTAATGACATGTTAAGCAGTTGACCAAAATTTCTGTGTGGAAAGGGTGACTCACATTTAACAAATTATATTTAAAACATATGTATAGTTTTGGAAAAGAAGAACATTATGATGCTGGAGGTTTTGAATTTCACTGAGAGGAAGGCGCAAGAGCATCCCTTAGCAGCTTACATAAGGTTTCAGGCTATAGTTCCATAACTGGAGTGGATGTGGGCATTAGTTTAAATGGAAGCTTCCTATTGACATACCAAATTTGCAACTAGTTTCTTAGAAAGTTCACATAATGGAGATTAACTGGTTTAAGCCTGTCCATCTTTATTCCACAAGCAATCAAAATTAAATAATAGGTCACTTAAAAGTCACAGGGACAACTCATAATAAAAGACTTTTAATACATGATTGGCTGAGATAATTTAATATTTCAAAATTTAGAAATATAATATCCACAGCTGCTTTCTCCAGAAGTACTTTGAGTATGTTTATTCTGATAAATTATATATTATCCTAAATTAGGGTTGAAAATAACAAAACCATTATCATATAATAACAAGTTAGCTTTGAAGATAAATCATTCCTAATGATTTTCCAATATATGTCACTCCTATGATTCTAATAATGAAAAAAGCATATTAATATATGCTAAAATTTTGATTTGCTTTTGCAATTAGCACGAGAATGTAGTATGTAATATACTATGATTGTCTAAGGACTTATAGATTAAAAAACATTCTAGGGATAATTGTCGAGTGTTGCCAACTACTAACTGAATAAATAACCCATAATCCAAGGACTTTGCAGAATTTAGGTCTCAAAGAGAAGGGATTATGAACAAAACATAATGCATACAACTAAATGTTTGAGGGTTCTCTTTCTCTTTTAACCAAATCCAGATCTTGAGTGTTTCTCTGCATTCAAATAAAAATTCAGATCATAAAAGGAGAAATTTTAGAAAGGGATTTGAAAGCAAAGATACAAAAAAAGGAAAGAATAATCAGAAGCCAAAATATACTTGTAGGAATTCCACATTTTATTGATAAGCAACCTGCTTTTGTAGAAGGAATGACTAGGATTGCTCAGGCTAAGATGAAGGTGATGGAAAGGAGGTATGATAGAGATCAATAAAATCACTGTCCCTTTCATTTCTGGCCCAGGGGCTTTCTGTGCCACACATCACAGAGGTTCAGAGAAAATTCTGGGGGAAAAGATCACTCTTTGCTATCTGATCTTCACTGAGCATGTCCTGCTGGCCACTGTCAGTGGTCGGAGGCTGTATTGGCCATCTGACCACTATGTGTGAAGGCATATTTTGTGAGATTTAAAACATTCCCCAGATGCTTATTTAAAGACAGAGGAGAACCAGTATGTTGTGTATTAAAAATCACAGCAGGAATATAACCTCTAAGTTATGAATCTCAGCTGTGGAGGAATAGCATGGAAAGGGAGGCAATGTATCATATAACTAATTCTATGTCTGTAGTGAATCCTTCAATAAAAATCTTTTAGTCTCATTCTCAGGTCCCTTAACATTTTATGTACAATCTTCTTTACTACCAGTACGTCTATGAATTTAAAATGTCTAGTTGTCTTCTGAAGAATCTGTGAAGAATAAAAATGAATAAATCATACCTACTAAAAATCGTCCTTACGTCCTATCCCTACCCAACTGGTGTATATAAATGTAGATACACTCATGGTGGCTGGACACAATAAAGTATTTGGTATATTAAAAACCACAGTCCATACCAAAATAATCTACTCATAACCAGAAAGAACAGATGGCTGTAAGGAGTTATGACAGGTCACACACTGCTCTGTGTGACATTAACCAATAAGACTGGTATTCCTCATAATGACTAAGATGCTTCCAAATTTGCTTGCTCATCACCATCTGCCAGGATGAGGGTTGACCGAGTGAGTGCAAAACAATGAGAAATTTAGTGCAGCTTTTCTTATAAGTCCAGTTATAGATACATACAATATCTGTGTTCATTGCCTCATGTAGGCAACAAATCAAACAAATCCCCACTGCTCATCATTGGTGAAGTTTCCCTCCCTAAATTAAGCAATTTTATTCTGATATCTCTTCTTTTTAATTTGTTCAAGAAAGATGATTTTTGGGATCATGAAAGGCTCTCTAATGCCCTGTGTCATCAGTTCAAACTATCAGGGAAAATATACGTGAACAGCTGGTAGTGCAGTGTTGTAATGTGACCTCTTTCTTTCTCAAGCATGGTTAAGATTTTTTAAAAAAATTAATCAATGAAGTGGCACAGTAGAATATGTAGAGAAATCTCTTATGTCAAAATCTGTTCTGAAATGACAGTTAAAGTGTGTTGTCATCTTATATCAGACAATAATATAACACCTGGAAGAATATTTTGCAAATGGAGCTAAAAAAAGTAATTTTTTCTCCCACACCAGGCAGTCATACTTCTTATTCAGAGCTTTAGAACTCCTTAAAAGTGGGTGTTGTAGAGAAGAGGGGAAAAAATGTAAACAGAGGAAATCACAGAGATGTTAATTTCAAATATCTTTAGTTTTCTTTTTCAAACATCTGGGTTTAATTTCAAACTCCACAAAGTGCTTTAGTCTTGAAATCAGCATGACTTGTGGAACACTGAGAGCAAAATAAATATGAAAATAATGTACTCCTGGAAGTGACTGCACAGTATAATAGATTTCAGTGTTTAGGAAAATATTCAGACAAAATTTTCTTATCCTCAGTTTCATCCTGTTTCTCCTATCAAGAATTCAACATATATAACTACAGATGATCTTGCACGTAACAAAATTACTCAGTTCTGGAAAAATGTTTCCCAGATTTTTGCTTCCAGGAAGCAGTAGTGGATGGTCAAGTATTGGTTTAAGATTATAATTATTAGTGTGGCTTTTTTCATTATTTCATTATTAGTCATTAATTTGTGGGTATGAAATGTCATCTTTTTCTGAACAAGAATTTTACATTTAAGAGGTTTTTCTTCAGTTGCATTAGTCACCTTTGGCAGCATTTTTTAATGAATTGCATTTTGGTGAAGAAAGAAAAAGGGTGAAAATATTAGAAGGAAATAATTGAATGAGCCCATGCTGTTAATTAATTATTAATCAGAAGCTGATGAAGCGACTTTCTAATATAAATCTCCACAATGGGGCTTCTGTTCAGTAAAGAGTAACTTTGTCTTTTATTACTTTGGGTCTACCAATGTCATGATATTGTCTCTACAGTTAGGATAAATTTGTTCTAATGAAGATGGTGAAGTGTTTAGCAAAAAGCTCTCTTTGTTCAAAAATATTGCTCATTTTCCTTATTAGCTATTGTCAGTATTTATGATGTTGCAAGAAATCAACACTGAGGGCTGTTAGGATTGACATCTTAAATCTGGCCAAGTTTTTTTTCATCATTTTTAAGGCTCAGTTGAAAAGCTGAGCAAAAAAAGTGCCAATTTTTGGCGTAGCTGAAACTTTAGCAGAACTCCCATGCTCATCTCCACCCTCTGACAAGCCTCCTCTTAGGTCATAGATCTACCCCATTACTTCCTAATTGTGAATTTCTAGTATTACATTATTGTCAGTATGTCCTTGACTAATGTGGATATGCTGCATTTTCCCTTTTTATTTTTCCTTTTTTTGTTTAGAGCAAACTGAATATACTTGCTTTTTTGTGAGAACCAGGGTCCACTCTAGATTTATGCACTCAACCACCTTGGAAATATTTTCATATTACACTGAAATCAAGCATTAATTTTACTGAGCCAACATCTTTATTTCCAAACTTCATCCCATTTCCTATACCCTCACTTTATATTAAGATATTGATCATACATTAGTTTATGCCTGCAGCCCTCATGAATATGAAAAAATAATGCCTAGCTATTACCATTAAGGTGTTGCCATTGCAGGATATTTTTGCTGGTGAAGGTAAAATATTTTGTAATGCCACTGAATAAATTCTGTTGTACCATAGTAGCAGGTGTCATTGATCAATTATCTATATGAGCTGGCATTTTGCTCCACTGCCTCATAGCTGATCTTTAAATTTTGAGAGATTTAAAGCATTTGTTTACACAATACTTGTACACTGGAGAAATTCTGCTCAGTGCTTTTTATAGAACTCCTTAGAATCTAAGCTCTTTATAAATAATAATATTACTGGATCATAAAACTCTATAACTTCAGGCATTTAAATTCCTAATTGTATGCCAAAACATCATGAAAAGGCTTAAGGTAACTGAAGTCCATGGGGATGTAAATTTCCAACATTGAATTTCCTTAGGTGCATAGAGACCTCCTGCTTACTTCTAAATCTGTTTCAGATGTGTCTGCTTTGAGTACTTTGACAAAGTACTTAGTGTACTTGTCTGCAGAGCTTAAGCAAAACAACCACCAAGAACATCGTGCAGATTAGGTCACAGAGAGAACAAAATTAAACAGCTGAGAAAGGTGCCTTAACAGTCTTTCAGCTAACAAGTAAACAGCATTTTCAGGGTACAGAATATTTTTTTTTCATTCTCATTCTGTGATTTTTGATATTTCATTGAGAAACGCAAAATAGTAAGAACTTGTAGCTGCTAGTGTGATAAAAATTTGTGAGTTCCCATTTTGCTTTTTCTTTTTAAGTCATTCCTCTTACATAGTGTAATTAAATTTTGGCTAAGCCAAAGACCATAAGAAACTGGTTCTATAACTGGTCAGTTTACATGCAGAGGTGAAGAGAAACATGGATTTTCCTTTCCAACACAAGTTAATAAAATATTAATGAAAGAAGGAACTGAAACCTTGATTGTCTCCTCAAGAATGAGTGGTCTAGTAAGTGCAATTACATCAATCTTTTTGGAAGATACATATTTTCTTAGGCAAAGTGGAACAATACCAAGCAGGCAGATTGAGGGTCCCTCAGCTAACCTACCTGATGATTAAAAGACCCCTCTGGGAGTGGCTTCCAAAATCCATGGAGGGATAAAACATTTAGCAGGGGTTTCCCTGGGCTGAAAGGAATTTAATTACAAATTTGTGCTTAGAAGTACAGTCTTGAAGGTAGGCTGGTACTTAAACTCTAGGGAAGTAAATCATTTATTCCCCTCTCCTCAGCACTCTAAATTATCTTAAACAATCTTTTAGTCAGTACGCTTGATTTTGTGAGCTCGACAGAGGGCTATGAATCCCTTCTTTTAGTTCAAAATAAAATTTGATTTCTTGACTTGGTCATAAAAGATTTGCACAAGCTCATACAGCCAGTAAAAGATCAAGTACTTATCATCCACACTGCTGACTCTTCAGTCACTGTCCTTATGTCAAGGCTCTCTTTCATTTTGCTCTCTCCAAGGAAGATGAAAGTAACACAGATGTGAAAGTCTAGGCAGAAAACTTCTTCATATTTAAGGAAAAAAGATTGAGTTCCCAATCCATGTTTATTTGACTTTGAATGATTCTAAGCAATTTCACTCTAACACTGCATGTGTTAATATATTTTCAGCAGTATGAAACTGAAATCCACTTAAAATTATCTTTACAGGATAAGTGAGTGAGAAGAAGAAAATGTAGCGCCAATGTTTTCTTAAATATCATACTAAATTTATAGTACAACACATTCTTTCATCTAAAAAGGAAACCACTGCTTCTTGATTCTTGCATAAATAAACTGTTAGGAAAGTTCTTCCATTTTCTATGTATTTCATTGGTTTGACAAAAAGATAAGTTGTTTCCTTTTGATAGCCAGGCAAGAGGCATGCCATTTTTTACTTGTTTTTAATATGTAAACTAATTTCTTTCTTTCTCTAAAACACTTCTTTAGATTGCCTAGGATACAAGACTGCTGCCCCTGAAGCAGTCTGCTTCATTGGTCTGAAGAGTCATGGGTTTAACAGTAAGGTTTTTAAATTTTTTTTCCTTGCTTCACTTAATTCATTGTGGGCTTCAAAAATATCTTCACAAGATTGAATCAAATGCACCTATTATTGTAAAAAAACACTCCTGAGTTGCTTAGTGTGAGAGACTGGATATTGTATTGAATCGAGTACAGTAGTTACTTTAATCAGAAAAAATAATGGTCATGAAGTCATAGGAATGAATACATAGGATTATTGCAGACAGTAAGCTTGGGATGGACAAAAAAGCAAGGAACAGCTATTTAAAAAAATATTATTGTACTTTGCCTTTCTATCCCCCCACCTGCCCCATCAGTAAGCCCACCTTTCACCCAGTGAGAAGCACATTGCACAACATAAAGTTTAAATATCAGCAATGAACTTTTGAGAAGTACAAAACTCTTGGACACCCCAAGGCTTTTAAAATATTTAGCTTTATTTTTAAAACCAGTTATAAAAATGTCAGTGTTTCTAAATAAGCAATGACTTTAATGCAATTTGTATTTAAGTAATAAAGAATTCTGCTCTACTGAAGAAATATTCTGGAGGTTAGAGATTTCTTTTGAGTGAGCTTGTCAGTTTGCTTAATTTTGCATTTAAAGACAATAATACCAGGTACATTAGAGCTGCTGTGCTTCAAGATTAGGGTGGCACTAAAATTAGCTGAAAGTCTTTGAGGCAAAGGAAAACACTAACCAAAAATTTTTTGAAATAGTGGCAATGGTGCATATTTCTAAAACTGTTATTTCACATTTCAAATAATTATGGACTAAGCGGCTGACGAAGGTAAAAAATCAAAGGGAAATGCAAATGAGAGTGTGAATATAAATAAAATGGGAGCATGGTGAAGGATAGGACCCATAACTGTAATTGAATGTATGATTCCAACAAATCAATAATATTTGAAATATAAAGAATATAGCTCAAAGAAGTTGCACTATACCTAGACTTTGTGATCTCTTCTGATACAATTTTTAATGGTCTGTTATGAGTCAGAGCATTCTTCTTCTGCTCAGCTTCCAAACCTCTAAATATGCGCTGAAATTACCTGCTGGTGTAAGAGAGATGGGATATTGGATGAAGGCCATTATTTGAGTGAAAATAATTATGGTACCTGTGCCAGTCATAATCAGAATAAGTCAGGCTACCTTATTTCAGGTAAGGTTTCTTGCCGACTTGCTTGAAACTTGCTTGCTTGAATCTTGCTTTAAACCCTTAAAATAACATCAAATTTCTTTCAGAAAAAAAGGAAGAAGAAATGTTGCCAAATACTCTCATAGTATAGTTCTCTCAAAATCTAGTTTCATTTCTATTAGTATTTTCAAGAATAATGATTGCCCAAATGACCATAAATTTGTATACCCAGATAAATATTTGAAATTTCTCTGCTAAATATTTTAAAAATAATTCATTTACATTAGGAGAAGTATTTGTATTAATGAATTTTAAAATATTCATTAATAATAAATAATAAATACAGAGAGTAGGTTTTTTAATGAAAAAAAAATATTGAAGAACTTAATTTCTTCCTCAGAAGAATTTCTACTGAGTGTCATATTTCTACGTAATATTTTGATGTGTTCCAGATACTTGGCCTGAAACATTTATAGTAAGTCTTTAAATATTTAGTGTCTTTTTCAAGCCCCAGTTCTTCAAATTCTTTAATCAGATGCAAATTTTAGCCATAAAAAGGAGAAACATCACATTCTTAGTGTTGTGAAATAAATTTTAGTTCTGTGATCAAATTTCACCCTGAAAGACAAAAATCCAGAAGACAAATACAACATTTTCATCAATGATCTCAATCTTTATAAGTCTAATCTGTTTGTAAATGATCACACTTTTGTGGGTCAGATTTTCACAGGGCTGGAAACAAGGGAGTAATTCTATGGAAGCAAAGTTCCCATCAGTAGCACAGAGCACTGAGCAGGTGCCCCATCTACAAGGGTGGTAGGGAACAGGGAAACGCTCACAGCACGCTTGGTAGGAAAACACAAATGGAGTTTCATCTCCTGATGAGTTCATTGAATAAGGTGGGGTGTGTGAATGGTGCCCTTGCTGATCTAATCTGCAGAGCCCTCACTTTGAGGAGCTGAAAAAAGAAAAGTATGCTGCAAAAATGATGTTAAGATCATTTGAGTTTGCACCTGTCTGATGTAATGAAATTGAAATTTTGGGAGCATTGTCACTGCAGGAGGTGTTTTGGATGTTACAGATTGTGTTCATGATGAATTTCTCATACCAGAATCACTAAAGCTGAATTAAACTTGAAATAAGGATTTTTTTAGGGTTAAATATGCTGGAGTCTGAAAAGAAATAAATATTCAATATTATAGGTGTCCTACTTTCTAAATAATTATTGGCAATGAAACTGAACCTGAATGTTGACTAATTCAAGTGATTTCTGCTCTCTAGATGTATCAGCTGAATAAAATTATATAATTTAAAATTAATTTAAAAATTATTTTCTTCCCCTGACAATGCTGTTTGCATCTGTATTTATTATGTGTAACAAATTTAAACTTGCAGTAATATTATATTTTGTTTTATATATAAACAGTATTCAAAAAAACGTTAGTTTAAAAACTATTTAAAACACTTAAAGGATGTCAGTGTGAGATACTTAAAGCATCAGCTGAATCTGCAGGGGGTAAATTGTCCTTGAAAGACACGAAGACATTTTAAAGGGGAATTTATAATCTCTCTCTCAGGTTTGACAATATTAATTTGTCTCAACTATTTCAGAAGTGTCCCGGCCATGGTGACACTTTCCTAGGTGCATTCTAATAAGGTGATACTGTGTCATAAATGAGATGGCATTCAGCAGAGAACAGTAACTCAAAAGCAATTTTCATGGAATATAAGGTGATCGGTTACTAATAAATGAAAATTGCATGTACTTTATGAGATCAGAATAATTATTATGCAAAAAAACCACAACACATTTGTGTGTAGAGGCAATGTAATTTTTTAAACTGATATATAGAGCTGTACAGTATTGTTTTCTCAGCTAGATTTGTGTTTTTTCACTATCAATGAACTGCTGAGCATTCATGTCTGTCATCAGATTTCCAACATTGTGGCTGTTTCGTGCTGCTCTTACCTGAGGGAGAGTATTACTAGAGTGGCTATTGTCATGTTCCTAGGATAAATCATTTTAGGAAGCATTGCCATTGTTTACTAAAGGTGTCTATCACTTAAACTGATCTTGGCAGCAAGCAGATTCTTTACTTGGGGTGCTAAAGAAAAATAGTTCCAAAGTAGGCCGAGGGTTTCAGATATTAAGCAGAAAGAAGATCAAAAAAGCACAACTTATTATCTACCCATGTCGTAGAAAGAAACAAAAGCAACCAAGAGACACACTTTGCATCAAAGTGAAAGGAGTCCTGAGTAATTTGGTGACAGTTATTTTTTTGTTCAGCAAGGCAAATAGCTGTCACATATTGAGAATATTTTTTCATTTGTTGGCTGCCATAATGCCAGTGTTTGTATCTTCATGTATTAAGGTTTTCTCAAGGTCATTTCTATGGGATTGTTTCAGGCCTAGGATAAGTGACAGCATTTATTGCACAGAAAATAATTCACTAGGAAATAGCCAAGCTGCTGGGTATATAGGTTATTCATGTATTTTTTTAGAAACCAAAAAGTGCTTCCACTGGACTGGCTCCTGACCAATGCCTTTCTGGTAAGATATTTATTAGGCCACTTTTACTCTAGCATGAGATTGACAAGTTCAATGGCAGTTATTCTTACTTAGACTGTGGTACTACAAGGAAAAAGGCAATTATTGACAGATAGATGAAAGAAATTTTGGAACAGTATTTGAGGCAGTAATTCTTTTAAATGTTTTAAACTACTAAAGTCATTCAGATGCAGATACTCTATTCTAATTTTTACATTAGATCAAATTGACCATGTACAGGTGCTAAAGAACCCGCAAAGCCTTTTTGTATCACCAAACCAGACTTGCCCCCTCCAAGAGCAGTGAAGCATCCTTTTTGCTATAGTAGTGATTTCCACCATCCATGGAAGCAGAAAACTTCACATGCACTGTGTTCATAAGATGTCAAATACATATAAATTATGGTAACCATATATATTTCAACCCATTGAGACCCAAGATATTAAAACTGTTATTTTACTTTCATTTTATTTTAAAAGTTGACAACTTTTAAAAGGCAATGACAGTGAATGACAGTAGATTAACTGGAACATTATTAGGATTGATCTAACAATATTTAGGTGGTTCATTCTGTTTTGGGTACAGAACAGGTAGCAGTTCATGCAGGGAATAAAAGAATTTGTATCTCCTATGTAGCTGCAGGAAGTTCAGGACACCTGCAGCAGGCAGAGATACAGATGTGGAGTTCACAGATGTGTCCTTACTCCACTTGAAAGGAAGGAACCAGTATCAACTACCATTTTGGTCTCTTCTCTTCAACAGTCACTCCCGTTCAAATGCTCCTACTTGAAAACTGCCAGTGATCTGAATTATGGCAGCACAGTCTGTGAAGAAAGAATTGCTTTTAGGAAATCAAAATCACTTTGGCACTTCTGGGTCAAAAGCCAAGTGTTAGATTCTATTGGAAAAGTTATCAGAAGTTCACACACTACTTGCTATATCAGTGTCAGAGACCTCTCACCAAGAAGCTAGATTCACTCCACACTAACCTGAAATTCCAAACAATTTTAGTCATTGTGGTATAAACACAACCTGTTTCTGTATAAGGTATGAATAAATTTTAAATATTAAAGGTAAACATTTTTTTTGTAAATCATTATGCTATAGTAATTCCTATTTTAGCAAGAATAGCTGAGATCGAATAAAATCCTTCCTTTCAAAACACATTCTGTTTTAATTTCCATATTTTCTTTCTAATAGAGACTGCTGTATACACTTTCAGAAAGTTGTTTCTTCTTTAAAGTCTGAATGTGTCTTCTAACTTGATAGGATGCACCCATGGTGAGGGAGCTGGTGTATATCAATGCTGGGTCACTCTCAATTTTCTTTGAAAGTTTATGGGAGTTGAAGGAGGTTCCTGAGGACGTGAACACTTCTGTCATCAAAAAGGGCAAGAAAGGAGACCCAGGGAACTACAGTGTTGTCAGCCTGAGCATGATTTCTGAGCATTCAAGTTCAGAAAGGCGATGAGTCAAGTAATCCTGGAAGATATTTCCAAATCTGTTAAAAAGGTTTGACCACCAAGCCACCAAGAGTGACTGCGAACAGTCAGGATGGGCTGTTCTGAGCAGGCTGATAGGTCAGCCACTGCTGGTATACTCCAGGGGCTCATTCCAGGAAAGTACTGACTTACCTCTTCATTAATGACCTGGACAATGAGGCAGACTGCCCTCTCAGCAGGAGTGATGACACGCACTTGGGAGGAACGGCTGATACACCCAATGGATGCTCTCCCACTCAGAGGAGCTTCATCAGGCTGGAGAGATGGAACTCGCGGAGGTCAGCAGAGCAGAACGCCAAGTCCTACACCTACACAGGAATAGCCTGGTGCATTAATACACACAGTATAGGCTAAACAGTTGGGAAGCTACTTTACAGAAAAGATCCTTGGAATCCCTGTAGACAACAAGCTAGTCAGAAGCCAGCAATGTCACCTTGGGGAAATGAAGGTTCCTGAAAGGTATTAGGAAGAGTGCCACCAGCTGTTTGAGGGAGGCGACCCTTCCCCTCTGCTCAACACCAGTAAGATACATCCCAGTACAAGAGTCATGGACACTGAGTTCAGAGACAATAAGGGGCTTGGAGCATCTGACAGACAAGGTACAGTGGAGAGAGCTTGCAGGGCACATCCTGAGAAGTGAATGTTCAAGGAGCTCTTATCCATGGATATAAAACACCCGATGGGGAACTCAATGGATGGAGAAAAGCCCCTCTCTGTGGTGCCCAGTGAGGCAGCAGGCACAAACTGAGAAAAAGGAAATTATACTTAAACATCAGAAACACCAGTCTTCAGTCTTGGAGGTATTAAAAATCCCACTGGATACCCTCCTTATCAATCTGCCCTAGCTGCCCAGCTGTCTGTGCTGTGAGCACAGGAGTTAGACTAGAGGATATCCAGGGTTCCTTCCCACCTCAGCAGCTCTACAACTCACTGATTTTTCCACTTATAATGAGCCATTGTTGTAGACTTGTTTCTTTAATTTACTTGGGCTTAAAGTTTCTACTTTTCGAATTCTACTTTTACATGATAAAATCATCCTCATTCTTTTGCAAGGGAAGTCTGAGTAAAGCCGTTATTTTCCATAAATGCAACCTCATTGCATAGCAATGCTGGCGTTAGTTCTGTTCCTGTTCAGACACAATAGGAATATATTAACAATGAGGAAAACATTTGAAAATTAAAAACAAGAACGATAAATTTAATTTCTTTCTATTTCTAAACTTATTTCAGCCAATTCTTAGATAAGCTAGAATCACATTTATTATAGAATGGAAATGTTAAAAAATTGTTGTTGTTGAAAAATTGTTTATTTATGCCACCAGTGCACAATGCTGGAACTAGAAGTCATAGAGCAACTGGTGAGACACCTTCTTAAAACAAACATGACATTGCCATTGCTTTTTCAAATTGATTTTTGTGAATAGAAAAAAATTACACCAAACACAAAACACCTTGCCCACTGATATGGTGAGTAACAGAGCTAAATAAGAGAAATAAGAATCTGGGAAGAAACTGAGCATATTTATCTTTCTCTGATGAGTCTGTTCCCACGGTTGCTTCCTGTACAATCATTTCTGGCTTCAATTATCAAGATCTTTTAGCTCTGGAACCTCAAGATCTCTATAATGTACATTTTTCACTTGTTCCTGGTAGCTAGGAACATAAAACAAGTCTTGAAAATATCTCTATATTATTATGGGCTAACTTTATTAAGACCTGAGTCTTTTATTTACAGTATGACTGGGCAAAAGGATGCAAACCAGCTCTAAGCCATCAGCTAGATGGGGTTTTGGCCAAAACAAGTCAGCCACAATAACAATAATGCAGCTGCATGTCTTCTGATTCAATATCTGTCAACTGAGATCCTGCACAGCTGACTCCTTCCTGGCCATCCAGGTACACTTTTCTGCAACAGACCAAGTAGATCTAGTGCTCCCATGGCAGGTAGAGGCAGTAAAAGACAAATGATATAGCATACAATTGTTGCACATCAGCAGTGTCTAGGGAAACGAGATTTCATTGTGTTTGCAAAATCTAGTGAACTTTAATATGGCCCAAAGCACTCACATGGAAACACCAAAGAGGTGCTGTAAAATACCGCCATTTATTTTTGTATCTTTCAGATGGTGCCCACCTGTAATATAGCTTGGGTGGGAGATGAAACTCCCTGAAGTAGTTTGTTTATGTCAAGCAGATTTCCTACTGTGCCCTGTGGGTAGCAGCAGGTGACAAAGGGCAGAGTCTTTGGTCCAGGAGGGTATTGGTTGCATTGTAAGTCAGTTAAGGAAAGTGTTTGAGCTGATGCATGTTCCCTGTGAACACAAGTCCCCAAGAAAAGTCAGCATATCAGCATAAACCTGGAAGATATAGGAAAGAAGCCGGTGCATGAAGCGGAAACAGGTCCCATTTCCCACCGCACGAAACCCCAGTAAGATAGTAAAAGTATTGAGGAGACAAAGGAAAATTTAGGAAAACAAGTCACTAGATAAGCCTTCCCCAAAGCATATGAACTTGGTGCAAGCCACAGGGAGACTGTGCTGCTCCAAGGAAGTCAAGAGTCGGGGTGCTCAGAAAGCATGGAAGTGATGTGCTCCAGACACACACTTTCAAAAACAAAGCCTTAAAAGATTAAAAGATCTATAGAGAAAGGTAGTAATTGAACTAGTAGATTCTTAATAAAGAAAATTAGCACAAAGATTTTTATCTTTTTGTGTGCTTTTTTGCAGTTTATGTAAATATCAATGCTCAGGTGGTTCAGAGAATTTTTGAATGACCCACACAGTCTGTGTCATATTAGTACATTTATGCCACATGAAATTGTTGTGGTTCAAGCTGAAATACATCTTTCCAGAAACTCTAGAAACCCTCCAGCTTTAACTCTCTTATTGTTACTAGCCTATTAAACAAAATCATTTTGCCGCTCTTCAGGGAGTACAAAGAAATTGAAAACAATATGCATGCTTTATTTGGTGCATAAATTGTCATAAACTACAGCACAGCTCTGAGCACTATGATAAATCAGTAGATAATGGTCTCTGTATTTACTGACATGATAAAACAGACTAACATATTCAGTTCTAAATGGCCACCTATTTTGTTAAACTGAGTACAAGTGCCCTGTACATAATATCACATCTGAATAATTAGAAACGTGCCTAATACACAAGTTCTCAGTGAATGCTGGGGGTGACAAAATGCTCTGGATGCTTATTTCCAGAGCTAGAAGCCAAACTTATTATTAAAAACTCCCATAGCTCTAAATCTTAAATTTACTTGTTTAATGACCTGAGTTATCTGGGTACCCACCTTAATTTTCAGACAACAGCAAAGAGGTCTGTATTTTGGCAGGTTTGGGGCAGCAGGAACACTAACATTTCTGTTTTCTGAACTTCCAGCTCTTCTGGGAAAAAAAGCGAGCAACATTACTACAGAGTCAAAAAAAAAATGTTTCTACTCAGGGGCTATTATATTTTAGAAGGAGAGTTATGCAAACACTCACTTTCAGTGCACACCCCTTTCTCAGGCATCTCCCTTTCCTTAAAGTGCTTTTCTCAGAAACACCCCTTGGCTAGTACTCATTTTTAGTTGGAATAAGGATAACTGGAAAGAGGCAAAGGACAGACAGTAAGCCAGATGGGACAGGATGCCCAGAAACAGATACAAAATATTACATGGTGTTTCATCACTGGTGAAAATACTTTATTATTGAAGAAATTATATGCACTATTTTTCTGATAGCATACAACATATATGCCTTTATGTTGTTATACATGTAATTTAAAAAAAAAGAAAAGGATCTCTTAAGTAAGACTGTGAAACAATTGATGGTCGTTAATCTGACAGCACAAAAAGCAGTTAAATAATGGCTGTGAAACTGAGCAGCATCATTAGGTACAGCAACAAGATACAAGCTTAGACAAGTCTCTCAAAAACCCCTGTTTTTTGCAAAGTATTTCCAATCTCTTTAGTGTGTAAAACATTCTGCTCATGCTCTATTGTCTTTCAGACCACGGAAGCATTTCCATTTTAAAGAGGTTAAGTATAAATTTTGAAAACTCTACATCATTTGGCCAGCACCGTCATACTAGCTTCATCGGTAAATTGAAAAAAAAAAAAGACTTGAAAGAGCATTGAGATACAATGAGGAATATTCTTGGTGTTTTATGTAAAGGAAATAAATGTTCAAAGGAAGGAATGTTCATTTAAGTTCATCACTTACCAGCATTAAGCAATAGGTACAATAAAATGGTATTTAACACTGTCCATTTTTTCACTGCGTGTAAGGAAAAAACCCATCTGAGGTAAACTATCTGTAGTCACTCCCTGTTTTATGGAAATCTTTACATAAAGGGAGGCTATATGTAAAAGCATGAGGTGCACAGGGAGAAAAGAGAACCAGCATAAGAAAATAATATCAGATAGTCATGCCCCCAGATGAAGGATCTGTCTGTTCTATTTTCCTGCCTCCAATGGTGCTCTACCTCTGACAGAAGACTCCTTGAAAAGAGGTTAAAGAAAGGATAAGCATGCAGTCACACAGGATTTGATACAGTCACTGTGGTCATGGAAGTGCTGGAAGGCTGGCCAGAAGATGGTATGAAAGGCTGAAACACATTAGATTACAATTAATCCCAGCTGCCTTTTATTTATGCAGCACTAGTATCCTCAAAATCCTCATGAAACTTTTGCTTGACCCCATAAGTATTACTACTCTTTAGTGGTTCTAGCAACCAGTTATAGATCTAAAACCAGTAGAACCCTATCAAGAATTCAGATTCCAGAAACACGTACCATGAGTGTCCTATCAAGGCACATCTCTTTAATGAAAAATTATGGACCTTTTAGGCTTGAAGTGTTATAATTTACACAGTAGTTTTATGATTGAAATTTTATTCCATTAAAATGATCTGCAATTGCTAGAAAGGAGAGTAAACAGGAATTCAAACCAGATACTGCAAACTTGTGATTTCCCAGTGTATGGATGACATTTACTGTATTCTTTCTTTAATTCATTTATAGAAAGGAAAAGAAAAGAAAAGAAAAGAAAAAAAGAAAAGAAAAGAAAAGAAAAGAAAAGAAAAGAAAAGAAAAGAAAAGAAAAGAAAAGAAAAGAAAAGAAAAGAAAAGAAAAGAAAAGAAAAGAAAAGAAAAGAAAAGAAAAGAAAAGAGAAAAGTTTATATTTTTATTTTATTTTTTTTCCTGTGAATACAGGAATTTGTTGGGCCTCATCTTTATTGCCATAACTGAGTTCACTAGAACTGAACAGATACTTTTTAAACCAGTCTGTCTGCATCATCAGCAGTAATATCTTAAACTGAGACATCCTAAGCTGCATGGGTCCTTAACTAAATGTCTTGCCACAAGGGGCTTTCATTAGTATTCTGTATTTCAAAAGCCCTTAATGAGGCCTATGTGGCAGAAGGTGTCCTTAAAATTGTATCCTTGACAAACATCTTCTTAATGTTAATTGCATTAGGAGACAGTAGTAGAATGGAAAGAAATCTAAAATGGCAGCAATGAAAATGATGTACTAAAGTATGTTCCAAATCATGTAAAACAACTAACGTTTACTAAGCATTAACAACCAACATTGTCTTCAGCTAAGTCATTAGCAATACCAATTTTAATGAAAAAGAGAGCAGTTTCACCCCTACAGATTCAGTAATACTATTGAAATATAGGGATGAAGTTTCTAGCTTAGACACATTTGAACACTTACTGACTACTTTCATTGCATGATTTAGAAAAGTGTAATTTCTTTCATGCATCAGAACACCTACCTTCCAAATAATTTTGCATAAGAATTTAAACAGAGACATTAAGAAGGGAAAATTTTCTATAATCAAAAAAAAAGGAGGAGGAGGGGGTGGTGATGGAGGAAGAGAGTTAAGTATTAGATGTAGTTGAATTTTAAAGTGTTTGTGGTTTGCATTTTACAGTCTAGGTTTGCAATACCCTATTCAACACACAAAAGCATTTAAACTTAAGGGACCGGAGCAAGAATATAAACCACAATGGCAACACAGGTCTAAAATGTCCTTTGAAAGACTAGAAGGAAAACATTTTCATTTGAACAGAATATACAGAAATGTAAAATGCATGAATGCTGTAATAAATGGCTGGAAAGGGAATATATGAATTAGATTGCTCTGAAGATGATGCATTTACAGTGTCATTACTGAGCTTAGCTGCTTAAATTGCCACTGAGGTGATGCCTAGAAGTGTAATTCATTTTGTGGTTTTAGGCACCACAATGTAAGTTTTACTGTGTATGAAGATAAAATTTTATCTTTCTTTGCCAATAAAGTTCAGCTGGAATGAATCTTTGACTGACAGTAGGCAGTGTTCTACCTCCAGTCTCTTTTAAGTATTATTCTAGGAAACAGCAACTTTGATTCCATACAGAACTGTCCCTCTTAGTGGCTACTATACAAGATTAATTAACCAATGCCTAATTTACCTATATTTATTCTTACCCTTCTATTCAATTTCAAGATACATCTTCCTAATTTGGGGACAAAAATATTCTTTTGTATAGGTGTAGTGAGTACAGGCATTCAGTAAAGAGGTCATTATTTTAAAAGTTGCTCTAAAGAAGAACTAGAGGGTAACACTGCTCTTCAATGTTTTTTGTTTAGTTCAGAATCCTCCTTCAGAAAGAGTGAGAACTCTTTGTTCAGAAAGAGTGAGCACTGTTTGTATGCTTTGAGACTTGGAACACTGGGCTTAACGTTGCATTGCAATGAGATTTATTGCTAAGTAACAAGCAGATAAAATGAGGTGAAAAATAGGTGATTCTAATAAGTGAAAGGAAAGATAAACCTACCGTGCAAGACAAAAGGTTTTTTTCTAGAGCTCACCAATGCTCTAAACAGTATTGGTTTCTGATGAGAGAAAAAGAACAAAATACAAGGCAGCTTTATTTTATTTTCATTACCACTATGTTGCAAGTGGTGTTCCTGTCAGTTCTGTAATATGCTTCAGTTAGTAAATTCAGTGCAGAAGAAAAAAATTATGCAATTTTCAAATAATGAATGTGACCCATTTTTTTCATTGCAGTAAAAATCTTACTAGTGACATCAAAAAAATGGAAAACAAAGCACATTACCTATCCAGTTCTTTTTACATGACTGTGAATTCACAAAAACAAAAATAAGTGGTATTTATACAGATTTCCTTGCTGAAATTCCTTCTTTCCTCAAAGCCTGTGACCTTGTAATGCCACTTACAATTATTGCAAGAGAACATATATGTCTACACATGTATAAACTGGTTTATTTATGCCTGCCTATGCCTAAAGCATAAATATTTCTTTTTAAGCAATACACTAGGAAAAGAATGTAATGGGCAATAAAAAGAGCTTGGATTTTCATGTGTTCTTATTTCTGTGATATCAGCATGCATATATAGTCAAGTTGCAGCTGACAATTGAAGAGTAAAAGCTATTAGAAAACCAGTAGGAAGAAGAATTATGAGAAGAAGAGTAGGGTAGTGGTAAATAACATTCTTCACGCTGTAACACAATATACACTGACAACTCAATTTTAGGTGTATATTTTAAGATGGTTACTTAAAGATGGTTCCCTTTTATGTACTCTTTATGATGGTTACCAATTATTCAAGATGGGTTTAGAAATCTATTCGTTTTGAAATACTTCAAGAAAATCTAGTAGAATGAAGAAGTTGGAGCAGATTATGCTTCTTGTGGGTGGAATGTGCTCAACACTCTTAAAAAAGCACAAGGCATACACAAACACTTAGAAATTTTGATGCTGCTTTTAGCTAGCAGTAACAGAGATGAGGAGCAAAATATGAAACATTTGGTGTTTTGTGGCATTTTAGGCCTTAGATAGGCTTGCAACATCATCCACCACCAGAGTACTCTGGTCTCTGGCCAAGAATTTTGATGTCAGAATTCCTGTCCAGGTGGAGGAAAAGCCCACCCAAATGTTACCTAATATAGGTGCAGGAAACATAGGTCCATACCTGGCGACCCTGGGTTTTATAATATATTAAGATCTCAAACTTTGAGTTTAAAGGAAAAAATACTGCTTTAGAGATTTTGAAATAAAGTATGAAGATTCAACCCTGCTGTATCTTGTGCAGCACAAGCTGTCTGAACCTACAGACACTATAATCACTGCAGAGAGGTTTCAGCAGCATCAGCAGTCTCTCCCAAGGTGCCACAGCAAAGCTTCAAAATTTCAAGATGATCCTCAGTGCCCCTGTATCAACACACACCTGACTATAGAAGTGTGCCTGAAAGAGAGCAGTGCTGTAGATCTGTAAAGGTTAGTGCAATACAACATAGATCCACCTGACTTTACTTAGGTAACAGTTTTAAGAATGGGGAGGTCTTGCTGACATTCCTGTCTTTCTAAAGAGCCTCTATGGATATGTAAAATAGAAGAGTCAGGACATTTATCCTGTTGTTCTTCACACCAAAGGGTGAGAAGGGTCCAAGAAGGGTGAGAAGGGTTCACATGTCCAAGCTGAGAGAGTGAGCCTGAGAGGAAACGGACACAATGCCATGTTTATGCTTAAAGACAGAATTATCCCTTCCTCCTTCTGAATCCTTCCTGGAAGAAACTTTGGAGACCTTCACAGAAAAACTGTTTATGGAAGACAAGCTGATGAGCTGCCCTATTGTCTAGTGCCTCTTTGCTGTCCATCAACAGCACCAATTCAATAGTATTTGCCAACACATTATGATTTAAATGATCAAAAAGTTGCCCTTTGCTTTTATTTCCTATAAATAAGGTTGCAATAGACAGAGTTCTAGTGTAAGTCTGTTAATTTTAGTCACCTCAGTAGCCAAGATAATAAAAATCATTCAAGCACTGCATTTGTAACCATACTGACAGAGTTACCTTCAATTTTTCAAGACATGGCTGCTATAGACTGTATTTTGAGAGTCAGCATAAGTACTTTGCTTTTTGAGGTTCAGGATTATGAATGGACATTAGTAAAGTCAGCTGCCTAGAGTTTTGGGAGAGTTTTGATGAGATTCAGTCTGTCGGGAAGAGACAAGGTGCTAGTTCTGAGCAGTAGGAGAGCTTGGCAGTACAAAAGGGCAGTACTAACTGATAGCACAGCAGTTGAGGAAGAGGTTTCTTACTCTCATCATATGAATCATGAAAGCCATTAATCTTCCAGGCACTTTATATAACAACTTGAAAGCATTCAAAAAATTGAAAGTCGTTCTTTAAGTCTGGCAGGTCTGTTTGTTACTAAAGAAAAATACATGCTGAGCAGTTAAAGTTTTTTGGTTGGAGCAGGAGTGCACCATCCATCCCACAACTAAAATTAGCTTCTCTGGGCCTCTACAGTGCAGAATATCTACAGGGGGCTGACAGCTAGAAATTGGTCTTAGGGAGGTCTGCATCTCTGCTGTGGTAGCAGTAGACCAAAATTATGTTCTGTTATGTTATATGATGATATGGTATTATATGATATTTATTATATTTATTATATTTATTATATTTATTATATTTATTATATTTATTATATTTATTATATTCATATGTTTGGAACACTAGCACCCTGCTCCATGACACCCTGCACTTTACCCAACATCAGGATGAATAAATGACCTCAACATTATACCTCTGACAGTCCACCAGAACTATGGCATCTCTTACAGTCCCACAATTGCTGTTAGTGATCAGGCAAGTCACTGTGTGGGTGCATTTTTTCTCATCTTTCTCACTGCCTTAATAAAATTTGAATTATAATGTGTTGTCAAACAACATTACCATTCAAACCACGTCACCCTTCCTATGACAGTGCTTGTGAAGCCACATCTGACCTGATAACAATGAATGTTCCTCTAGTATGGCCAAACAAGTTGCTGAGGCTCAACTCTCTGTGTAACTGGTTGTGTCAGGGGAGAACAACCTGGATGATCTTTTTTTTTTTTCTTATGGGTACTTTCATGTAAGAGGAATCTGAGTACAGTCTCTCTTGCTCTCTGAAGAATGTGGGAATTTTTACTAGCTCTGCAGGGTCAAACACCCAAGTTACTATCCTCACAACAGGATCTTTTCATAGCCTGCTATTTTAACTGTACTTCCAGCCTCCCACCATAACTTTGTTCCCTACAGTCACACATTACAGAGATAGTTTTTGTTTTTAAAGCTTTTCATATCCACTTTTATCAAATCTTTGCTTGCTATTTCCCCATTCGTAGACCATGGTATTCATTAATTTATAATGACAAAAGAGGAATAACCCTTTGAATTGCTTTCTAAATAAAACCGACTACAGAAGAAATCTAAGAATACTAGACAGTGAATTAATTTTTAAAGATCAGCCATATTTGGAACCATAGGGGCTAGACATTTTTTCTCCACAAATTTCATAAAACCCTATAACTATTAATTAATCCTCGTGTTTGCTTTAGATTTACAATAAATTGCTTGAACAAAATCTTTCTTCTGGTTCAAGAACACACACAGTTTTTTTATCCATGCTTCCTAACTTAACATGTCCCCCCATTCTTCCTCAAGCCACTTTTACCAGTAGCATATAGTCATGTTCGAAGCCTTGGAGAGTTGCAGAAGCAAAAAGTGCTCCAAAATTCATAGGATATTAATCTCACAAAATGACACTCCAATATTAAAGTTCCTTAGCTTTTTTCCCCCTTAAGCTTCTGAGAAGGTATTACTGTATGAACTTGCAAAGCACTAAAAGTCACAACTGATAGAGTTGTGTGTTAAGCACCTTGTCTTTTTGTGTAATTTTGTTATTAACCCGTTAAAGTCTCTGCCTTTGTCACTCTCTCACTGAAGGGAGGTGGGCAGAAGGGAAATGGCTTACTTGGGGTTTAATTCAGGGCAAAGTGACTGAAAGTGATCAGGACCATACTTTCTTGCTAATATTTATGTTGAAATCTAGACAAATACGCAGCTCGTTTGGTGTGCAAATCATGCAAATGTCGTTATGTTTAGCATTTCAGTCTCTGGATAATAACTAATAAGCCCAGAGCCACTGAGATGGCCTAAAAATCATCAGTTCTTTTATCCATCAACTGAGCAGTCATTTTAAAATGCATTTTAAATCACTTTTTTTTCTCCTTGCATTGTCTCTCATATACTACTTATGCAATGTTCAGCTATATTTATGCAAACAAAGTTTTGTTGCATGAAATATGGTGATTCAGAGTTTCCTCTTGGCATTCTGGAGTGAAAATTTTCATTGAATTAGTTATTTTAATGCAGTCAGCATAATCAAATTCAACTCACTATCATAATTTATTTTAAGGATTATTCTGTCTAATATATTCCTTACCATGGCAAGTAACCCTTGAGGGTAGGTCTTAAAAGTTTCAAATGTCAGAAGACTTTTAAATGTTCTCAGACACTACTTTGAAAGCTTAACAACAATCCACAAATTCCCTCTGCTCTTATTCAGACTTCTAAACACCAGAGGGATTTTTTTAAGATTCTCCAAATGTTTTACCACAGAATTGTTTAATTAACTTTCAGACTTGTTGCTCAGATTTTTTCACTCCAGAAAATACTTTATTTAAATAAAATTAACAAACATTTTTTATCTGTCTTTCAGTTCTATTTCAAAAAGTCTACAGAAAAGTCTCTTTAAAAGAAAATATTATTGGCAAAGGATTCTTCAAATAAATCACTTCAGAAAGAAAACAAAAAAAAACCAATAATCTAATATTGCAGCCTTTGTTTTAAATATAGGTGATTTTACCAACTTTCAAATACACCGTGTAGAGAAGTGATTGTCCACAGCTAGAAAGATTATATTATTCTATTAGCAGGACAGAAAAATTGGATAAAACAATTGTAATTTAGTATTTTTGATAGTAAAATTAGAAATTCTAGGTGTGGTATTAAGCCCACTTAACAAATTTGCATCAAAACAAAAATAATTAAAATATGTTTTTAAATCACTACAACTTTAGAAACAGTTGAGCTTTCTACTAGGTCTTTAGGAAAACTATTCCACATATTGGCAAATTCTTATATATGGAAGGACTCTAGAGAAGAGATTTATTGCAGCTTCTGTGAGTCTAGATCTACTTCTCCAATGTCTACCCTTAAAGTAGTTAAGATTCTCCTGAGTCGCCCAGTTTAGAATAGTCCCATTAGAAAATGGAACTAAAGTACAGGTCAACAACTTTATGGAAATGAGGTCCAAAATGTTTTATTTTTGTAAAGGGCATCATATAAGAGTGAAGAATCTTTCTAATTCTTACTTGTGGATATGGAAGGCAACCTTATCTCTTTGTCATAGATAAGAGGCAAGATTAGTGACCAAGGTATTTCCAAGAATTCCTTGTAGTATCAGGTAAATATGTGACTAAAAAGCAACATGCTGGACAGACTCCTGTTTGTTAACAGGTGAAGGACATTCCAGTGGGAGCACTGAGAAAAGACTAATATGATGTGCTAGAAGAAGAGAGAACAAGTTGAACAGTGTGGCAGATTCGTCTATTACCTTTAGGGCTTGTATTTTTCTTCAAATATGTTAAAGCAATCGTTCAGTCCAGCAGTGTCCTGCTGTCAGTAACCTCTTCTGAACTCCTTATTTCACCTCTCCCTTCTACAGAGTGGTCTCTGTGGAAGGTGCCAAGCCACTAAGGAGATTAAAGATTAACCCTATATGGCTTATCCCTGTCATTGGACTGTGTAAGGAACCACTATGATGCCACAAACATATACTTTTAAATTTTGCTTAAAAATTACAGCCTCAGAAATTAGGCTACATTATGCTACTGAAAAAGTGTCACTTTTATAGCTGAAAAAGTATTTCTGTTAGAGAGTCAGATGCTCTTCAGACACTTCTCAGTCTAGAAATTCCAAATTCAGTGGTCAGAGGAGAATATTTAGAGTAATTTTTCTCTTTTCTGGCAAAATTTACTCCTCACATGTCAGATAATCACAGTGTGCAGTAAATCCTTGTGGGAGATAGGATAGTACGTCTGTCTTCAAAGAAGAAGAATCTCTAAGTCATATGTAACGAATGAAGGATGCTTCTATCTGGCCCTATTATTCTCAAATGCTGAGACTTTTTGTAAACAGTGTACATTATGTCAGACTAGTACTTAATTGCTGGTTTTCTCTTGCCTTAGTCAGAAAATCGTTCGAAATACTCCTTTCAAAAATTCTACAGTAATTCTCCAGGGTCTGTGAGCTCTCTGCTGAGAATTTACCTGGTAGGATGCAAATTTACACTGATACAAAGATACAGAAATTGCATGTGCTCCTTTTGGAAGCATCAATATACCATTATAGCAAGATTTAAGTGAACTTGTACTCCTCTGAATAGCTAGAAGGCTATAACTACCACAGTGAAAATTTTTAGAATGCAGATAAATAAATCATGGAATTTAGATTTCAGACCCATGTAAATTAATGTAATATAATTTTAAATTTCCATTTACCGTTTATTTGAATATTACTTTCACTGAAGTATTCTCAGTATTTCCAGCTGGCACTATCAAAGTATCCTACCCAACACAGCAGAGTAAGAGTAAGTAGAGTAAGTCAAAGTTGTCCCTGGAAAGTTAATCAGACACACAAATCCTGACTGATTTTTTCATATGATGTAAAGCTCTATTTTCAGGTGAGAACTTTGGAAATTTTTTAAAAGCTTTGAAATGTAGAAAGTGATTGAGAGATAGTGGTATTTGTCATTTGTAATCCCTAAACCATAGTCAAAATTAGTGGTGGGTAGTTCTTGTTTTCTCAGGGACAAGAAGTTTAAGCAACCAAATTGTGCATTTTCATCTGCATATTCCTCTTAATTTCTTAAAACATTTGCCAGTCTTCATCTCTGTCAACAAAGAAACAGAGTTTTCAAAAATTGTTATGTTCCTGCAAGTTTCACCACTTTTGGTAAAGCAGAGCCTTCTGTAGTATAGGCAAAGGACCCGTTCACATCTGATTAGATTATTTTGCACTAGGCAGAGCACTTCTTGTCCCAGGTTCAGCAGTAATTTCTAGGAGCAGGAAGGAAATGAAGTCTCATTTTTAATTCCGCTCCCTGTCTTGTTAACCCACTTCTTGGAGAGCAAAGGCAGACAAACCAAATGGAAGAAATCAGTGAAGATTTTGAACCCCTAGACCACAGATCTAGATCAATTAAGAGAAGAAAAATAAAGAAGCTACTCAAGAAGACAATCATAATTACCTTCCCCACAGCATTGTTGTAAGGATAACTGATGTATGAAGATTATACAAGAAAATAATTTGTGGTGTTCTCTGCTGAATCTGTCCAGCAGATGTAGCCAGGTCAAGCCACATGGGAATTGTTCTGCTGATACCCAGCACTGGAGCACCTTAATGAAAGGTTGGCCCATATCCTAGCCGATTCCAAACAAAATAAATAATAAAGCAAACAATTTGTGTTGCTGACTAATCCAGAGCTAGAGTCACTTAACCATAACGAAAAATTTGGTCCAGTGAATTCAGAAGACATTTAAATAGCCATTATTTTACTCTCTGAAGAAAAAAATTTTTGACTTGTAGACCATTTCCTGTTACATATGGTATTCTTTTTCTGCTTTTGCATCCTTAAATTTTTTATTTAGCATTTGTAAGAAGCGGTTTTTGAGATCTTATTATTATTTATACATTTTCTGTAAAGATATTTATTATTAATACGCTAATTGGCATATGCAGTAAATTATAAATTAGCAACTTTGTATGTAACTGCAGGAACATATTGGAAACACAACTGAAGCACTCCTACCTCATTTGATTAAAATTAATTTTGAGTCCACTAACAGTATAATAAAATTTAGTGTCAATCATTTTAAAAGTATTCTGTGTCATAGGGGAAGAAAGCTATTATGAAGTCTAGGAATTAGTGGAAGTATAAAGCAAAAAAAAATAGCCTGTCACACTACTGCTAATACTGATTAAGATCTAAACCACCTTGTGCTTTCACATACAATTTTACAGCAGATAGGAGCTGAATTGTGTACATTTGGGACCAATGAAAGCTGCAGTCTTTGATGCCGAAGGATCATGCAATTGGATACTGCATTTGTATCCTTTCATTCTGCCACATTTTTTGCCTTATCTCTACCATATTTTTGTGTATCTTGCCTTCTCTCTAGTAAATTCATGGATATAGTCCTCCTGCTTTATGTTCCAGGTTCAAGTAAGTTCTCCTAAAGACATAAATATCTCAACAAGCTGTTCTCTCCTTCACTTTAACACCTCATGAAGGCATTGTTATCCTGAACATCTTCTGTCTACTGCTCCTTTCCTCTTTGCCTATGCAGAACCTGAGTCAGTTTCCTTACACTTATTTGCTTCTCTCTTTGCCATGACATCTGTGTTGCAGCACTGTCTGGCTGCTGGGACAATAAAAGGCTGAGTTTCTGCCCACCTGAGTACTGGCAGCCTTCCAAAACAATCTCAAATTCTTTTTAAAATTATTTTTGGATATTTCCTGTGAGGCTTTTTGAAGGCAATGGGCAATTACTGAAACAGATATCTGTGAATTTTGTGAGGAATAAAGTTGTTCGTGTGG
Source organism: Fringilla coelebs (assembly GCF_963513975.1). Classification (NCBI taxonomy): domain Eukaryota; kingdom Metazoa; phylum Chordata; class Aves; order Passeriformes; family Fringillidae; genus Fringilla; species Fringilla coelebs. Next base: position 27,684,437 of record NC_140033.1, read on the forward strand.
TTCCTACTCATCTGTAAAAATTCAGCCTTGATAATATGTAGGGGTTTTTTGCCATACACCATAGTCCTCTTTCTCCTGCTCATCTTATCCAAGATGCAGCAGAAAGAAAACATTTTTAGAGATTTTTCTTGTTCATTTCCACTAGAGTCATTCTTACTACTCCTTACCAAATGTTATTTTGCTATGGAGGAACATGGTGGTGGTGGTGTGTGCGCGTATCAGTCCAGCATGGAGAAAATTATGACATTTCTTATCATATTGAACAGGCTTATACAAGACTAGACATACAGCAAAAACATACCTCATAATAAACAAATGCAGTTTTTTATCACAAATCTGGTTCCATCATAGCCTTTTTCTTCTCTCTGGAGACTAAGATGCTAGAACTAAACCTCCAGGAGAAATCCTTTAAGCAGAGAGAGTAATATTATAGTGAGAACATTTACAATCCTCCACACATCACTCTTTATCCCCCAGAAGATTTACAATCTTACATTTAACTTTTCCAGACCAAGACTTATTTAAAGATTTATTTAAAGAGTTAAACCACTAACCATATTAAGAAGAAACCTTTACTGTGAGGGTGGTGAGACACTGCCACAGGTTGCCCAGAAAAGTTGTGGACTCCCCATCCCTGAAAGCATTCAAAGCCAGATTGGATGGGGCCTGAGTATCCTGGTTCCCTGTCCATGGCAGGGGTGTTGGAACTAGATGATCTTAAAGTTCCTTTCAACCCAAACCATTCAATGATTCTATGACTTAATTGAAACATTTAAAACATAAATTATGTAAGGATCTTAATAGAATTTTTTTATTCGATCCTATTTTAAAAGAAATGTTAAGGCTGTTAATTTTAGTATGATTCAATCTTCTCTTTCATGGGTAAAGTTCAATTTGATTTTAAGTCCATGAAGTTCTAATTCTATTTTTTATTAAAAAAAGAGAAACTGCTCGTTGTAATTCCCACAAATACAATCTGATGTTACCAGGGTTACTTCTAATGCTAGATCGTTGTTGGTTGTTCATTTCTGAATACAATATTTATCATGGACATATATTTCTGGTTTAAAAGGAGCTCCTATGTACCTACTCTTTTGCTTTATAGCCCCAGAACATTTTCTCCATCTTTATTCTCCCCTCCCTTCCTTTCTCTCCCACAATACTTCAGTGGTGTTGAAGTAGTCAGAAACAGAAGAAGTTTTCATTAAAAACCCACATTTTGAAGCCTTTTAAAGAAAGTTTGTGATTTTCAAAAATATTAAATTCCTGAAGAGGTCGAGTGAATAAATGCCATTGAAATTCAATAGATTTGGGCATTTTATTCTCCTTCTTTAAAAACTCCAGTTTTAGGTAATAGGAATTCCAAATCTCAGTTAATTAAACCACGTATTTTTATTGCCCAAATGACAATTTTAAAAGCTATCAGTACAGTCTGCCTCAAACAGCTCTTTGAAAAGGATCTCATATTCTGCTTGTATTGAGACTCTGCCATTACATTTAAACAGCCTAACATTGTTTATTCATCAAGCTTTCCACTGAGACACCTCTCTCTGCATTGCATCCTTGCCATTTTTCAGCACAGAAAACCAGAAAAAAACCACTAAAACCAAGCAAACAACAAATTCCCATCTTCTTTAAAAGAGATATTTCTCTTTGCATTTCTTTCTCTTAATCCAAAGGAAAAGCTATACATCTCTTCTTCCCTGGAGCTGCACTCTGATACTATTAGAAGAGTTAGCCCTGAGTGATCTTACTATTATCACTGAATTTCCACACTGAAATGAGGAAGGTCTTCAGCAGCAGTCAGCCTCATCTGTGAACCTGTAACAAATGTAGAGAGGTTATACAGAGTTTAGAGAAGAAGGAAGGAATTCTGAGTCAAGATATAAAAACAACAGTTGGCATCAGTTCAGCCCAGCTGAAGCACGTGTGTCAGAAGTGGGAAGATCATGCAGCCTCAGTGTTAAAACCCACCAGGCAAGAGGTTGATCAGGGTGAGGATCACTCAGCAGTAGGAAGAAGGTGGGCCAAGGCTGATATCTGACAAAAAAAGTAGAAGCTATAAAGTAAGCATTGAATGTCAGTTGCATTTCAAAGTAGAGGAATTGGTTAGAAAGTCTCATTTATCTCTCCCTAGTCAATAAAAGCACAAAGGTAAGAACCTAATACATAGCATTTAGTATGTACATTGCTTCAGTGTCAAGGTGCTCCTGTGAACATTGGGCCAAGATATTAATCCAGAGTTATAAAAGTGATCAGAATAAAAAGTCAACCAACACTGTACATCACAAAGAACTGCTTATTCTGTATTCTTTGAACGAAGAACATTCACAGGAGGTGTACTGAATACATGCTGTAGACAACCATAGAGTTTAACAATGAAATGAGGACTAAGGACCCTTCTCAGTGAGAACAGCAAGAGACTTCTTGCTGAAAGACACTAAAAAAGAGTGTCTCTTACCTGTCAAAGAAAGGAGCAAGAAGGACAGAGCTAGTGCTGCACTAGCTCATTGGAAATGATTTTTTATCAGGCAATAAATGTGGCTGTTTAAAACATCTGGAATATTCTTTAGTTTTATGTTTGTTGGACAGAATTGTTTGTGCAAATAAATACATACAAGGAAAAACTTTTGTGATAACGCTGAAATAAATGAATGGCAGAAATTATGATACGCCACATTATGTTGCTCTCCAAACAAATGGAGAGCAAAAGCATGTTGCTTGATTTAATAATTTTAAAAAATCAAAGAATACTGAGTAAATATTTTTTGTGGCACATTGTCACTTGCCTTAATCATCCTGCATTTCCACCATAATCCTAAAGTCATGATGGCATCATAATCATTAACATCTGAATGGACCTGCTTAGCCTTCCTTTTAGCTGATGAAATAGCATAAATACTTCAAAAGAACTAGTCTATTGATTTATTCAATAGTGCACATTAGGGTGAGATGAAATCTGAAAGTTGCCTATTTCAATTGATAACACAGGTAAAATTCTCTAAGCTTACTATAATCTCATCTAAGTCTTTAGAGTGTCTCAGGTCACATGGAGGCAACTCTTGTGTTTTGTGTAACATCATTTGCACCTCCCCAGTGACCAGTTTAAACTCTCTTCTTCTTATATTTAAAAGTTTCTTTTTTAATAAACAGATTATTGATTTGACATTAATATCTATGTCAGAAGTTATTAAGCCTTACAGTATTTGAAAAGAATGCATACAAATGGATATATCTTTTCGTGTGTGTGTACATAGCACATATTTTGTAAAGAAAACTGGATATCTCTATGAGGAAGAGAACATATGCTTTCATATCCATTCCCATTAACTGTTATCAACTTTATATGCAAAAATTGGCTCTGGATTATATGGAAGTGGGTGAATTAATTGAAGCATAAAAAATCACCCTCAGAGACTTCTACCAGAATTTAAATCCACCTAAAATATATTTATGGGACTGATTTAAATTTCACTTCCTTTCACTTTCTTTATGTTTTAATTGTCCATGTGAACAGTGAATTGAAGTTGTGATTGATTACTTAAATAGACTAACCACTTAAAGAACTATAAAATAGGAAAAGGGCTTTGTAATTACAAGGTTTCAACTGCAGGTATTAGTATTCAGGAAGTGTGAAATTTCAAGGGAAGATCAAGTCTCACAACCATGAATTAGGAGTCTTTCTGAGTATAACTGACAAGGTAATTGTCAGGACCAGTCTTGAAAACCACAACTGTGAAATACCCTAGCTGTAACAGTGGTTAGTGCCTCTCAGTTGTTCTATGGCTATATCTAGCTTTATTTCTATATGATGTTTATTTTGTGTTAGAAAAGCATTACAAATCTTGACAGTTATAAGGTGCAAAATTACTTACGTCCATTTATTTCTTAACTGTCTGAGGTAGAAACCAATTTCTTTCAACATGCTTGAATAGCACCTTTTAAAGAGGACCTAGATCATCCCTGGATGCATTTTATATTATGTCTAAAGAAATAACCTCCAACTATATTGTTACTATTGTATTTAATTTCCTATGACCCTTTGACATATTTTGGATAGCGCTTGGATAGCGTTTTGTAACAGGAAATGTAAACAGACTTTAATCCCAGGATGAAAGCTATGGACACATAGATACAGAGACATGATCAGTTTGTTGATGACCTCTAAAACTATAACCATGTCCAATTCTCCATGTAAATATAGTTCCAGAAGCTGTTCAAAGGCACCCACTCATGACAATGTTAAGACCTGGCTAAAGCAGATGGCAGAGGGAAGAGATATTTTTCAGTAATCAGAGTCACCCTAGAAAGGTTTTTTCTATGAGTACTTGAAAAGCAGAATATGAGAAAGAAGCAGTAAACTTTCTAATAAACCTGTACACACTGACAGGATCTCATAACAGAAAAGTAAGGCCAAAACAATCATCTTCAAGCGCACTAGTGGAAAACAGCAAGCATGAGAGATTATTTGTGGCATTATCATCTGATCATTCTTTGCTTACCTAGACCAAACTTGGGAAAGCCAGACACACAAATTTGTGATCTTAGAAAGTTTTTTTCTGAAGCCAGCAAAGAAATATAAAAGGAAAATAGTTCTGCTTTTATAAAGGGTTTTATTCCAAACTTGTAAAGCCTTTTTGCCCTGGGCATGGCCTCTGAGCAACTGAATGTCCCATACTGTAGCTATCAGCTTGGCTTTTCAGCCCGAATCATCTTTCTTTCAGGAGAGCTCATAATTTTCTCTTTCTTAGTTGGTCTCCTAAAAATTGTGACACCCTTTTCATTCACTATTGGCCTTGTACACAAAAGATCTAAGGGAAGGACAGGACATGCTCCATAAATCACAAAGCAATGGTATAAGATCTTGCTCCTCCATGTACACAAAAAATTACAATAAAATTGAATGACCAAATTCTCAGCTCCTTCTCTGCTTGTTTTGCCTTTTGGTGACTAAAAGAAAGTTTTATTTTGTTTTGGTATACTGTTATTCCAGTGACTTTCTGCTGAAAATACATTACTCTGGAACGGCTGCTGCCTTTGTCATTTATTAGTTTACAGGCATTCTGACACAGAAATTGGGTATTCAATCACCTCAGTTTGTTCATGATGCCCTGCCACATTACAGGCAGATGTCAAGTTTATATTCAACAACATTTCTTCCTTTCAGTTTCCACATCAGCTGTTTTTCAGAGGTTTGGGGTTTTGGAGTTTTTGGTGGGTTTTGCTTGCTTGCTTGCCCATTTGTTTGTTTGCCACACTATGGTTTAGTTCAGTTTCAAATTTCTATGAGCACAATTCACAGTTCTTTCCTCTGAAAAGCAATTTAGAATGTTAAACTCTCTGAACAAAATCCCATTATTCTCAGAGATGAAAAGGCCATGAGGTTTGCCTCAATTCCAGTAATCAAAGGAGGTTAAGAGGGTCCTTTTAACTCTGGAAGGAGAGTCTCACTGGCTGCTGTGCTGCAGCATTGAGCTAGTTCTGCTCTTGATAAAGCTTTAATATAAGCTCTCAAGCAAAATACTTCTTCCTTGATTTTCACCTTTGTGATCATTAACATACAGAACTCTATCAGCACTGAGACACAACATAAAATGTAATGTAGATATTCCTGAAAGATATTTGAGGACAATAAAAAAATCTGACTTATTTTTAGTGGATAGTAATGGGGAAATAGACTTTTCTTATTTTAGTCCAATACTACAGTGGTATGTGTCCATACTTTCATTATTAATGTACATGAAAGCACCACTATTTTTCCAGACAGGTATTTTCATTGTATGAATTGTTCTCTCAGACATATATCTTAACAAGAAATCACTGTTCCATTAATATTCCAAATGGATAAAATTCAGTCTAGTTTGTAATTAGAATCAATACATTTATGAATTTTAACTTGAGGCAGTTGAAATTTTTCTTGAAGCTAATCTGACAATGTTTGATACAAATTTATGAGACATTCTGTAACAAAATCGTAGAACAGTTGGGGCTGGAAGAGGCCTTTGGGGATCACTCAAGCAGGGCCACTTAAAGCAGGTTGCCCAGGACCATGTCCAGGTGTCTTTTCAATATCTCCAGTAATGGTGACTCTATGGGCACTCTATGCCCCTTCCTGGGCAACTTGTGCCAGTTTCTTCATGTTGAAATGGAACATTTTGTGTTTCTGCCTGTGCCCATTGCCTCTTGATAATGTGTTTAAAGTCAAAATATGTTTAAAGTCCTTGTGTCATTTGAACTTGAAACTCAAATTAAACATAAAATTTGAAATACATGCCTCAAACAATAAAACAGAAGAAAAATATTACCTATGAAACTCATCAAGGTACATATTCATTCAGATTTTGTTTTAAGTTCCTAAAATGCAGATGATGTAAAACCTGGTCTTTTCTTTTTTTCATCTACAATTTGATTCATTTGGTATAGCATATAGGCTCAAACCCAACTAATTATCTCTGTGCTTATTCTCATGACAAATTTTTAGTAGCACTAGAAATTAAGAGAACACTTGTGATAATGGAGCAAATAACAATCTGGTCTGTATTAAGAGTGTGCCAACAACTATATACAAAATAAAACAGCTTTATACAAGTGCCATTCCCCAAACAATCAGACCTTCCTAAAAACAGAGCTTATGAAGTTAGCAGACTGACAATTGCTCAGCATGTGCATCCTTAGCTTGACTATTTTTCTCAGATATGACTTATGTAGAAATATCGCATGCTAAATAAGAGGATTATCGGCTTTATACATCTAAGATATTTAGTCAGAAGTACAAAATATAAGAAATGGTTGAATTTTATTATTTCCAGCAATCAAGACATCTATTTTCCTCTTCAGAAAAGGACTTGCAGGATTTTGGACTTCCTTGAATGAGTAAGAGAATGAGATGAAGCAGGTAAAGCACTGATAAGCTGTACTTTAACCTTTTCAGGAACTAGAACTTAATACAGAGTCATGGAATAAATATTTAAGGGTGTTTTTTTGAGATTAGAAATCTAAATTTAGATACTTATTTTTTAAAAATATGTACCTCTGAAAGAAACTTATATGATTAGCAGGGTTTACAAAATATCAAAGCAGTTTCCAAATCCCCTACAAAACTACCAAAAAATGGTCCCATTTCAAAGTAAATCAAGAAAAAGTGATTATCATTAAAAACATATAAAATTAATAATATATCTTTTCATTAAGGAAGTATGAAACAAAACCATGATTGAAAGCATGTTTCCATGGCTTATTTATAAAAATCAGCATGTAATCAAGAAAAGCTCTAGCCATTTTTTTTATTAAATATGCTTTCTGAAATTAGTTTCTCATGGAGATCTTTAGATTATATTCCCTGAAATTTAAGTGTCTGTTAATATGAAAGTGTATGAATGCCTTCTGACAGGTCTGGTAACCATGGAAATTTAGTTGGATACTTTGATTTGGTGTCTTTAAATGAGGGACTGAAAATGAGACGGAATGAACAGATCTATAGCAGATGTATGTTTTCTGCAGATTAATTTTCCCTATTTACTGATTTGAAAACAAACTCCAAAGTTAATTTAAAACAATTATTTCCACTGACAAGCAACTAGCATAAATCTTTACCAAAGGCAGCCAGCAGCAGGAAAATCAATTCATTCAAATATGTGGGCAGATTTGTGTGATAAAAAGGATAAACCTAATACTAAAATTTCAACAGAAGATTTTTCCTGAGGACAATTTGGCTACTGCTTACTTTTAACAGTACCTAATACTAGGTACTATACTGAAAGATTTCAGCTTATTTTTCAGTGATTAAACCCACAGGGGTGTATATGGAAGTAAACCTCTAAGTCTTTCTGGATTCCCAGTCAGGTCCAAGAGACTTCAAATGTACAAGCACCATCTCCCATGCCACTCACAATGGAGTTTGTGCAGGCACAAGGCTGCAGTCCCAGGTCTCACCCTTCAGGTCAGCCTGGTCCCACTGTGACATCTCTGAAACTACTCAAGACTGAAATAAAATTTTTCTTCAGAGACTTTTCAGAAAATGGATGTAACAGAGACAAGAAATATGCTGCTGGGGTGATGATCCATGGACATGCAGAGGCTCATACATCCTATAGAAAGGGAAAGCATAATCATACTCAGGAAATTAGGGTCAATGAGGCACGAGAACAAAAATTCAGGAGGTTTTCTGCTGTCTGGATTGTACTTCTCATAAAACAAGTTTTCTGTGCTTTGTGCTGAAAATTTTGGATTAGGGAAGACAGTTTCAGTGTCAGTCAATGGTTTTTAAGGTTTTTTGTAGTTCATTTTCATCACAGCTAGATACTAGACATGGCTTTCAGCAGAGATATGTGGGATTATCAACACTTTTATTTATCAGGAAAGTAAGTTTTATTATATAAATTTGGTAGGAATAATAAAGGGATTAGTAAATTGGTGTATTTTTGCAATGATTGCACTTCATTCTCCCTAATAAAGCCATCTTTAGCTGAGAGTGCAGTACTAAAATATCTATGAGTGAACATTAAGCACAGCACATACTCAAGGATGAACTGGCAGTGTGATTCAGTGTGTAAAGGGTGTTTTTCAATTTTCTGCTTGATTAAAGTATCTTTTCTCTGGTTTTACTCTCCTGCCACTCTATGTTCATTACATTAATGTAGCAGCTCAGATTCTGAGTCAGTGTTGCTCCACTGTACTTAACTAGATGCTTTTGATGTCAGCAATTTCCAGAAACCACCTCATCATTTATTCGTGAACTGGTTCACCAATAAAATAATTCCAACAAAAAATTTACTAATTAATTTTGTCTATGACTGGAATATATCCTACTATCGGAGTAGAATGTAAAAATCTCCTAATGGTTATATAGTTATGTTAATAAAGTTATTTATTTCCCTATTTATTAATCTTCTTTTTTTTTGAAGTTTAATCATTGGCTCAGAGACTTAAATTCATCTTCAAAAATATCCTTTCTAAAAATAAATTTATAGTGAATATTTAGAAATATACTCAGAAAACAGCCAAATGCAAATCATGTCTTTCAGAGTAATGACTGAAAATTACTGAAAAATGCAACAAATAGTACACTTTGAAGGGAGAATTCTACAATAATTTTAAAGATGAATCCCAGTCCTCACATCAGGATAGTCACAATAAAAATTTATTGTCTAACTCAGAGATAATTTCAGCATTTAGATTAATAAATTCTCATAGATTTTAACATTACTAGACCTCATACTTACTGCAGTAGGCCATGACATTGTAAAATGGAACAGTTTTGCAGAGTCTAAGTCTGTTATTGGGCCTTCTGACAGTTCTGGCCAAAGCAAACAGGATAATCACAAATGAAAATGGTGCCCTGATTTTCATCTGCATCTCCAGGGGGGGTATCCACTGTTGTCATTCACTTGTTCTTTAAACACTTTGGTGCTACCAATGTAGGTACAGAAACTCAGAATTTATGGATATCACAAGTGTTCCATTTTCCTACACTTTCTGAAACTTATCTTGAGTCTCCCCTGAGGACACAATCCCTGCACCTCCTGAAATTACTCACATAAGACAGTTTTCTCCTTTACAGATGGAATCTGCAATCAGTGTTAGAAGTGTCACCAATAACATTTTTTCTTTTCATATATCTTTAATTCAAAGATCCTGCAATAATCAATTAAACACAACATTCTTTTGTTGAAATAGAGGATATGTTCCTTAATTTGCTGGAGTAGGCATTTTGCTCAAGAGAATTAACCTCTTCAGTTCCCTGACTAAAAAACAAAAAGTATGAACTTCTAAAGGGAATTCTTCTTCAATTCCTTATCATAATTCTAAGTTTCGCAAAAGAAATTTTTCCTCCATTGAATCTGCTGAGGTTTGGATCTGGAATACACTCTTTGTATACAGGCAGGTACATTCAACTCTCACCTGTGACCAAATATCTAAGTAAGAGAGACTTTACACCTCATATAATAATTTTTAAAAACCAATAACTCTTTTCCAGTCCTTCATCCAGTCAGATGAATCTGACCTTGGCATAGCAGTGAAGGTTTTTTGAACAACAGGTAGCAGTTTCTAAATACATATTGTCCAGTGAGTCCAGCAAGGTATCATTCTTCATTCTGCCAGTGAGTTTCCCTTTAATAGGCAGAAAAGATTTATGATTGACAGATGATACATCCAAGTTATGAAATATTATTTTGTCGTTGCAAGCCACATAACGGGTCTACTGGAAAACAATGAAAAAAACCACAACAAAAATGCTCAGTCTAGCCCAGTTAGAAACACATCATTGCAGATTAGAAAAAGTAATTTATTACTCTTTTTTTCCCCTACAACAATGATTTTATCATTAATATCATTTAATCATTAATCCTCTCATTTGCATATGGATATCATTAATGTACATAGATATCCTAATAAGACAGGGAAGACTACACCCCATTTCCATAAGTTGTTGGACTGCAAACCTTGGCTAGAAAGGATTACCAGCAAGGTGGGAAATCAAGGGAAATTTTCCACCTAATCACTTAGGTTAGAAGGGGAGTCAGTTTACAGGGAAAAATAAAATTATATTCTAGAGTAAGGTGCCAGCGTTATTCTCAATGTTAACAATTTCTGGGCTTTGGAGATAAAGTCCTTAATTAATTCATTCAAAAGATATCTTGAAAAAAAATCTTAATTAGATTAAATCATTATTCCAGGAAGCAATATGCCAAATTACAAAAAACTAATTAGTGTAGTGAAGAAATCAGCCTATCCACTGATTTACAGGCAATGTGGGCAGTCTTTTATCTGTAATTGTCTCTGCCAGCATGAACAGCATCTTTGTGGAGTTTATCAGAGACTGACAAAAACAAGAATAGTCTCCCTAGCATAGTGAGAACTGTTGATTTACAATAGGGAATCATTCAAAAATACTTACTAAATATGTAAGGAATATTGACATCTCAAGAAAAAAATCTTTATTTAAAATATCAGTTTGCCCTTTTAACGCAGTGAAAAGAGTAAAGACACCTTCTTTGTCCTATTAAATATGATTTTAACACTAATGGTAATCATTAGCTTGGAAGACGGAATGGAAAGTTTTCAAATTCTGATTTGTTTGTACATACTTTAACAACTTGAAATTAATTTTCTGAATTTTAACTTTTCAGTAAACTAGAACTGTTCTTCTGCAAGAACAACACCAGTTCATTACCAAACAATAATTGGTTGTGTTTCATCAGAAGTCATGTTGTTAAATAAAATTTACTAATGTACTTTCATTTCATTTGTAAAACACCAAAGCAAAAACAGTTTATCACTAGACATGAAAAATTAGTTAAACATTTTAAAAACACACAGACATTGACAGTATCTTGCCCACAACTCTGTGATGATGGTCTCATAGCGAGTAATTCACAAATCATCAACTTGAGAAGTTTGACAAATTTAATATTTGTTACTCAGCAATGAGCTGAAAAAACCCACCCTTATGGAAGGGAATAATATAGTGAGCTCATTTCTTGGGGGTTAACCCTGGTGAGTAGCTAAGCACCACAGGGGTTCTCACCCATTTTCCCCAGCTGGGATGGGGAGAGAATCAGGAGTGTAAAACTCTGACAACTCATGAGTTGACACAAAGGCAGTTTAATAGGTGAAGCAAAAGTAAAATAAGTTATTAAGATTACTATTTCTTATCAGCAGGATGATGTTTAGTCATTTCTGGGCAAACAGGGTTTCATCATAAATTACAGTTACTTAGGAAGACAAATTTTGTGATTCCAAACATCTCCCCTATTTCCTTCTTCCCCAGCTTTATGTTCACTTGGGGTCAGCAGTGTGAGAAGGCAAAAATGCCTCGATGCTGTAGGAGTACTGCGCAACAGTACCTAAAACATCCCTTTGTTATCAACACTTACAAATCCAAAACACTTTCTCGTTCAGTAAGGCTATAGTTTGTGTTGCTCTAATGGTAGAACTAAATCAGATAAATCATTAAGGCAAAAAAGCTCTTTTTGGGCATTTTACAGGTATTTAGGCACAGAAAAAAATAATTTTGCAATATAATTTGAATATTTGTAATCAGTTCTAAAAAGACAAGAAAACCAGGGCTTAAGTAAGGAAAGTTAATGAAAATTTGTCACTATTATTTTTCCCACCAGTGCCTGGTATATGAAAACTATTCTCATATAGTTATTTTCAGTCAGTGTCACTCATACTCATTTGGTTGCTAGCTGTTTAGTATGGTGGTTGAACTTCCCTGGAGCTTTCTCCAAACCTTCCCTTATAAACTCCATGAGCTGCTTAAGAAAAAGGTGTGACAGCTCTAGAGAGTTGATACTTGACTAAAGTGCATTCAGGCGCAATATAGAATCAGCAGAATCTCACTGATTAGTGACACCTAGCAAGGGATGAATCATTTCTAGTGTGGGAATGTGCTTGCCATAAATCATGCCAAACTAGGAGATAAGGCAGCTGAAGTGGATATGAATCTTAGGTAGTTTGGAGTCTCTTGAAAAAAACACCTTTCAATTCAAAGAGAGTTGCATTTCGTGTGTTTTATCTTTCAACAAGAGCAATTAAAGCAATGGCATAATTTATGGAAGCTTAAATATTCATTGACTACTGTATATATACCAGTGTCTGAACCTCAGTTTGTTCAAATACCCCTAATTTAGGTGTTCAGTAATGAAAAAAGAAATGTAAAACAGCAAAAGTGGATATGGCCAACAAATCAGAATGTAGAAGACTGCACTCATGAGTTATAAAAGATATAGCAACCATAAAACAGGTGTTCAGCATGCACTGGGCCTTCTAGAGTGAGCAAAACCCTTGCATGATTACCCATTGATAAGTGTGCATTGAGTCTGTAAAATGTTATAGCTATTAATAATATAGATATAGATATAGATATAAATATAGATATAGATATAGATATAGATATAGATATAGATATAGATATAGATATAGATATAGATATAGATAGAGATAGATATAGATATAGATATAGATATAGATATAGATATAGATATAATAATATAGATACCTCACTGTTAAAAGGTAGCTATATGGAATGAGCTTGAAAACAAAGTCTTCTAATTAAGGATGACACTTTCTGTATTTATAATACATTGATTTTTCTCAAAAAAAGCTCTGCCATGGTGGTCTCTTGCTTTTTTTTTTCTTTCCTTTACTTGGAAGTACTATGAATCTGTATAGCTAACTGAAAGAGTTTGGCCTTCCAATTGCATGTCATAGCAATAGCTGTGACCTGCCCAATAGAGTTGATTAATACATAGTTCTTTTCCCATGGGTCAATGTCATTTCACAAAGTTCAGATGCTGGCAGCAGGTGTCAGCTGTCTTTTCTAAACATTACCACTTCATTTGATATCAGCCCACACGGTAGCTGGATCTGAAATGGTGTTCCAATTAAAAGTCTGGTGGTCAACAAAACTTAGCCATGAGCATCATGAACATTGACAGACAAATTCCACTCATAGGCTCAATGGTAGAACATACTCCCTGCTTTTCAACAGCTAAGTAAAATCTGCAAAACTGAAGAAATTTCTTCCATCAAGTGTTGATTTTCATGATGTGGGTGATTTCTGGGAAAAGCTTAATATGATCTATCAAGCATTCCTCAAATGATCATTCTTCCAACCAGCTTTACTATTTTTCATGCTGGGGTGAAGGAACTCAACTGCTAATCCAAGTGCATATGTAAATGCAGTCAAAACTGTCTTGTTATCTGTTTTTCAGCCTATTCCAGCTGCCCTAGATCAAGCATTTAGAGGCCCACAATCAGGCACACTGAAGAACTACATTGGAACAATCTGGGGAATACTGTTTTTTCTCCTTATTGTTCTGACATTTATTCTCCCACATTTAGATTTTCCCACCTAGTTGTCTCAAGTAGATTATTTCTCTGTGTGTTCATTCAATGAGTTATGTTAAATAAGACCTCTGGAGACAGTTTTATAGAGGGAAGAAGAGCTGATCATTAATTATATAAATTATAGGACACTTCAGCATGGTCAGTATTCTCAGACTTCTGGAGACATCTAGTGAATATTTAGATAGAGTATGTTCACTATTGGCATTAACTCTTCCACAACTGCACTTCTGTGTTTGTCTAACAGAGTCAGACTTGATGCCTGCCCTGTTAGAACCTTAGTTTTGAAGATACGTGCAGGTAATGAAGAAGACATTAATGTCTCAACCTACTTGATCTGTTCTGGTAAGTAGTCACTAATCAGAAGTCATACCAAATTCTTTTCCTGTGCCATGGGACTCCCATGATTCAGTACACTGAGCATTAACTAGAGTCTAGGAACCCAGGCTTCTCATTACTGTTATGTATTTACCACATTTGACCTTGAATCTTTTACCCTTATTTAGTACTTTGAGATTAACAAAGAAATACCATCCATTAAACACTGTGATAAATTATAAATTCAAAGGATAATCAATGTTTTGTTGAGGTTTTCAATGGAGAAGGGCACATTTGACCAATTTTTCATATGCAGTACTGCTTTAGTACTCCCACCAGCTCCTTTGTTAGAGTGCATTATGACATTAAATGTAATTTCAGAGAATTGAAGTTATCCTATGTGTAATTGACTCCAGGATAAAAAAATTAATCATTTCACAGTCCATGTTCATTTTATTTCTCTCTCTCTCTTGAGTATAATTATGTCTTTATACTGAATAGATGTGAGATCTACGAATGAAATTAAGAGATTAATTACTTTCCCTGATTTCTTTGAGATCAGATACGGCACTTGCCATAGGACAACCTAATAAGATCAAGGCAGATAATTATGTTTGCTGGCATCACTTTTAGATTATCAATAGACAGAGAATTGTGCCATAAGTTTTGAAAAAAAATCAGAGCTCCAGTTTAAGGAGCATCTTTGGTCAGTGTCGACCATATCCTGTACTCTGGAATGTACAATACACTTGGTTCCAGGCAATAGACAAGTGACAGATGATAGGGCACAATCTCATGAAGTATTAAGATCTCTGACTATGTGCATAAAACAGATTATTAGGTTAGAATGGAAAACAAAATAATTTTTTTTGCTAAATTTTTTATAATTTTTCAAATATATTCTGTTGGTAATATTTTAACCTAATTGCAATATTGATGCAATTTTTTTCATTAACCCTAGACTTAAAGCAGCTGTTTGACACAAGAAATTATTTGGGATGCTCTGTATTGTAACAGCCATTAATTCAGTCCAGAAATTTTTGGTTTAAGTTAAAAGTGTTCATTTAAAGAAGTATGTGTGTCTCCTTGCAATGCTAATCCAAACAGGCTAGAAAACTCTTATTTGTCTTGGTATGGAAAAGTGCCACAAAGTTTGGAGGAAAGAAAAAAAAAGAAAGAAAAAAAAGAAAGAAAAAAGATTGATAAATTTTATTCCCCATAAAGAAGGTAATTTAAAGAACAGAGAAGTTTGGACAAAAAATTCTACATGCTCTACCTTGCTCATCAAGACCTCACCTTCCAGGCTGCTACAAATGCAGAAGGAAGGGGGAAGTCACCTTATTTCTCAGTGCCTCCAGAACTTTCTTATTCAGTAGAGCAGAAATAAACTGTTTTACAAGACGTCAGAATATACAGTTTATGAATAAAAATGAAGTAGAGTCAGCTAATATAATTTAATTTTCTGAAAAGTGAAAGTGACAGTGATGCTCATTTGGGATGAACACCTTTATCTCACTTTGTATCTGCAGGTCAATGAGAATCCATTTGTGAGACTGTGAATCCACTTTCATAAATTCAGAATAATTCAGAAGCTGTTCTTCCAGATGAATTTCATAAATATGAAAACAGCTTCACCAGTCTTCAGAATTTTATTGGATGATTACTGGGCAGCTATTAAAATTACATTATACAGTAATAATACTAATTTCTTCACAGCTTTGAAATAAATCTGCAGCAGTTTCCTTGTGTCTTCAAATCTAAGGTGGAGCCTGAAGAAATACTTAGTTTCAAAAAATCTAATTTGTTATTTCTGAGGTCTAGAATACCAAGAAGCAGCCAGTGAGATGATTGACTTCGAAGAACCCACTGCTCTCAAAGCAAACCAGCTGTAAGTCTATTTCTGTTCAACTTTGGTTTCTTCCTGCGAAGACCCAACCCCTCTCTTGACTGAAACCTCTGCTTCTGTTTCATTCCTGTTCATCATCACTACAGCAGTTCAGTTCAGCTCAGGGTTACACTGTGGCTTGTTTTGCACTTTGGATTCAACAGAAATGAAATGCAAAATTAAGGGACAATATTGATGATGGTTCAGTCTTTTTTGTCTACCTGAAGTATTGTCCAGGACCAGAGTGTTTGATATTGGGTTAAGGTGAGAAACGTAAAATGAAGAAGGTAGGATATACAACATATGTTTTTTTATAAAATGCAGCAATTTTAATAGATTTCATAGTATTTGGAGTTAATATTTCACATCCATCTCTCTGTGAGCCTTTATTATGTATGTCTGAAGAGTCCAATATCCATCAGAGTAATTACAAATGCCTTAAGCACTCAGAAAATATCTGCTGTTTTGACTTTCAAAATTATTCAAATTGCTTGAAAAACATTTTGAACAGAAACTGTTAGTACTTTCTGAACATAGAAACTCCTTATCAAAATAAAATCAAAGAAATAACTACTGGAGAAGGAAAAAACCTTGGTCGCCTTTAGCATCAAAAGAAACTTGTTCTACTTCAGGCTGCCTTATACTGACAGGGGTTCTGAGACAGTGGTTCAAAACAAACCAAAAGAAAAGCCTCATTCCTCTGCATAATGTTGCTAGTGAACTGTTAAATTTATTTTAGCACATAGAATTTCTTTGAAGACAAATGTAGCTATTTAATAAAAATCTTCTGCTTTTAGACAGCTGTGTCTATTTCAAAATTTAATATGCCTTTGATTTTTTTCTGGTGTCAGAAAAATAATAAAATCTTGACGGATAATTTTAAAGCCTGTACTTTATTTCTAAAAAATATATAGCTCAGTTGCAAGCTAGTATAGGGATTGGGGTTGGGCTTTAACTTGGGGAGGGTTTTGCACATTTCCAGGGGGGGATATTCTCATCATTTACTTCCTATTTTATAGTGTGACTTTTGGTTTAAGCAGGAGAGCTATTTTTTTTTCTCTTTTTAAAACATAAAAAAAAAGGTTTTTGAAAAAGTTACAATAGTGAAACTGTTTCTGGAGAGTTTTTCTTGTAGCTGCTTTTGTGACATGAGAATGCAGGTCAGTTTGATAGCTCAATAGAACAGCTAAATAGGAATTGTAGACAACTTATCAATTGTGTGCAGATATAAATTGTCTAATTTGTCCATGACAGGAAAAAAAAGGGTTCACTTCAGGAACCAAGCCACTTTTTAAAAAAATATCCTTGGAAACAATAGAGATTATGACCATTTTGAACAAAAGGAAAACCAATGCAGAGAGGCCAAATATTCCCAAGACCAATAGTATCTTGTCTGAAATTGAGTATCTGAGAAATATGGTAGTGGAACAGATCCTTCTAGAAGCTATTGATGCCAAAATGATGTGCTAAGTCACCTGGAAGATGGGGACATAATTCAAGGCAACCAGCACTTGAATAGGCTTCAACAAGGGCGGGTCCTGCCTGACCAACCTACTGACCTTCTACACTTAAGTGACATCAGTGGGCAAGATGATTAGAAAAATGGAACCCCTCTGCTGTGAGGAAAGGCTGATAGATTTGGATTTGTTCAGGCTCCAGGAACACCTTAGGGTGGCTTTTCAATACTTAAAGGGAACTTATAAGAAAGATGGGGACAGACTTTTTAGTAAAGTCTGTTGCAATAAGACAAAAGTAATATTTTCGAATTAAAAGAGGGTAGATTTAGATTAGATATAAGGAAGAAATTCAGGGTTTATTACAAGGGGGTTGAACTAGATGCTCTTTACAATTGTGTTGCCATCCAACACTATTCTATGATTCTATGATTTTCTGCATTTTACCTTGACTGGTGAGCTGAAGCATGAACTCTGTGCTGCACATGGGGTAGGCAGGAGAGGATTTTGCTCACCTGTACCAGCAGAGACTCTGACCTGCCTGCTCTGTGCAGGAACTGATGGCCCCTGGCTAGGGTGAAGTAGGGTAACACTGAGCCATGGGCAGGAGTAGGGGGAGGCTCTGATAAAAATTTTTTATAACTATAAATAATAGTCTTCAGACCCTGGCACTTATGGGTAAATTCTGTTTGCCTTCTTTACACCTGTAACCATGACCCACTGGGGTCTGAGTACAAACAGCCTATGAAGTGATTACCAATCTCTGGGTTTTGGTCAACAGTCGAAATAGAAGTACTGCATGAGCAGCTTCAACTGACTTCTGGTAGATGTCAGAACCTGAGAACTGGTTATTCAATAGCAACTGGAAGCTGACATTTTCCTGCTGAAATACTAGTGGCTTTTCTTTTAGCTAAAAGTAATCACTATTTAAGTTGCTCTATTAGGTTATGTTAGGAGTTTGCTTTCTCATTATTCTCATGCCTTTTTCCCCTATTGAACATGTGCTCCTTTTCTGCATTTTTAAAGCCCATTTCCTATGCATTCTTAAGAGATGTACTCTATCTGTTCACAAAGAGGTCTTAATTTTATCATTTTTATCATAATAATTCGTTTACATGTGCTGTTTAGTTACTTTTTGGTTAACTGGGTGTTTAGGTCAGCAATTTGTAAGTCAATGATGGCCTAATGAAGAACTCATGTTTCATATTCATTCCACAGTCAAATATGCCTCAAATTTTCTTTTCAAGTTTCTTCATTTTTATTTGCATTATCTTAATTTTTGAATAGCTAAAAGCCTCAGCAGAACGAATAAATATATCACTTGACATCAACAGCATGGGGAACCTATTAAGGGAACATGAATAATGAATCATGACTTAGTCAATTGTGAAAAAGTGGCCTTTGCTTACAAGCAGTGATGTGATTATTCCTGGGACCACAAAAGAGAATTCTCTTCCTTCCAAACACCGCTTGCCAGGTCCTCTTTAAAGCTGTATTTGAAGTCAGATGATTTTCTTCCTGAATCTAGCAGAAACTGCTTTTCTCTCTGTTAATGATGTAGAGCAGACTTCAGCTGTGATAGATGACTAATAGGGTTGAATCCTGAGGCATGTCCTCACATTGCCTAAAACTTGCCAAGCATTCTCTCCTTTTGGGGCTTGGAACCTTCTGTTCAAATATCAGTTGCTGAAATACCCTTCAGCAGCGGTGTTTCCACTGAAATGACTGATAGTGTCTTTTCCTTGTGATAGGCAAAAACAGCCTTGTGAAAGATGCAAGGAGGCATGGGGTAAAATTGTAAAGTTTATACTTTTTAGCAGATAAATATAAATGAAGAAGCTAAAATTTATTAAATTGTATTTCTTTGATGGTGATCTTGCTGAGCACAGAATACTTAATTCTGAAAATCTGCTGGTGGAATATGATATGTAATGCACGAGAAATCAATTTGGCCTTTAGAGGAATGATTTAAACTAAGTGCATTGAGCTCAGGAGAGCACAGAGGGGAGGGTCTATGCTATTCCTGAAAGCGTGAACTAACAGAAGAAGAGGGTGTAGGAAGCCAGGGAAAACTGCTGGGAGAACTGCTTCAGGTCTTAGATAAGTTCCCTTGCTGAAGATGAACAGCAGTTTGGTAAATTCCAGATTTGAAAGGCATACATTTTTCAGTCAGGCTTCTCTTGAGGAAATGTGAAGCTTCAGTGCTGAATGGCATTACTGGTTGCAGTAAGTTTCTAGGCTTGTTGTCAATACTAAAAGGGTTTTGGATTGTAGTGGATTGACCTTGGCTGGATTCCAGGTACCCATCAAAGCCTCTCTATCACTCCCCTCTCCAGCTGGACAGGGGAGAGAAAATATAACAAAGGGTTCATGATTTGAGATAAGGACTGGGAGAGATTGCTCATCAAATATTGTCACAGTCAAAACAGGCTAGAATTAGAGATATTACTTGAATTTGAATTTGCTACTAGCAGAATCAGAGCAGGATAACGAGAAGTAAAATAAGACCCTAAAAACACTTTCCCCTCATTCCTCCATCCTTCCCAGCTCTATCTCCTCACCTCCTCCAGCAGTGCAGGGATACAGAAAATGGGGATTTATGCTCAGATCCTCACCCATTGTTCCTGCCTCTGCTTAGGGAGAGGAGTCCTTCCCCCTCTCCAATATGGGATCCTTCCCATGGGAGACAGTTCTCCATGAATCCAACATGAGTCCATCCCACGGGCGAGAGTCCTCCCCAAACTGCTCCACTGTGTGGTTCACTCTTCCCCAGGGTGCAATCCTTCTGGCACAGCCTGCTCCAGTGTGGGCCCCCACAAGGTCACGAGTCCCACCAGGAAACCTGCTGCAGCATGGATTCCTCTCTACATGGGTCTGCAGCTCCCTGCCAGGAGCCTGGTCCAGAACAGGCCTCCCACAGGTTCACAGCCTCCTTTCCTGCATCCTCCTGCTCTGCTCTGGGTCCTCCACACTCTGCAGGTGGATCTCTGCATCTCTGTGGACCTCTGTGGGCTTCAGGGAAACAGCTACTTCACCATGGTCTTCGCCACACAGGAAACACCTCCAGAGCCTCCTCCTCCTTCCCTACTGACCTTAGTGTCTGCAGAGTTTTTCCTCTCACAGAGTTTTTCCTTTCTTCTTCTTCTTCTTCTTCTTCTTCTTAAATATGTTATCACAGAGGCATTACCATAGTTTCCAACTGGTCCAGCCTTGGCCATTGGCAGATCTGTCTTGGAGTCACCTGGCATTGACTCTGCTGGACGTGGGAGAAGCTTGTGGCAGCTTCTCACAGAAGACATCCCTGTAACCCTCCATGCTACCATGCAAATCCAACGCAAGGATAACAACAATGATACAGTAAATACATTTACAGCCAGACCCCATTTCCCAGCTTGCATTCCAAATAGTGAAATTTGGAATCACATATAGGTTTAATATCTGCTTGTGTCCCTAAAAGCTGGGCAGAAAGCTGCTTGGACCTGGTTGCAGCCTGTCTGTATGCAGTACATGTAGCCATTGCAGGTGCATATTCAAAGGTTAGGACTCCTCTTTTCCTGTTTACAGACAGCTTTTCTTTCTCTCAAATTCTGGGTCAGACATTTCCTTTCTTTACAAATGTCTGGGGATGCTAATTTGTTTCAGAGACAACATGACAAGACGCAACTGATGTGTCGGAAAGACAGCATGAAGAACAGACAGGTGCAGCAATTCTTCTTCTAATTACTGCTTCTGCCCATGATCTGTAGTTATCACTAAGAAAGTCAATGCCTTTTAAGTCTCAAGTGATAGACAAATATATAATCATCATTTGTATGCAGCCATACCTCCAAAATGGACCTCAGCTTAGTGATCCATGACTGTCATTCCAGTGAGTCACAGTTGCTTTACTAGGATTCTGTCAAGTCAAAAAGTTTCAATCCAGGGATAATACTGCTACCTGCTCTTCAGTAGCTTATTTCAGTGACACCCCACAGTTTCTACTGCTCCTGCAATTACTGAAAACATCCAAAATACATTAAATTTAGAAGAGGAACCAAGAATAGATTGTAAGTGACTAATAAGTCAGTGTCTTAGGCAATTATTCACAATTCTTCCACACAAAATTAATGTTAACTAGGGCACATTGGGGTCTATCTGTTTTTTAAGTATCAAATAATTTCCAAATGATCACCTATACTTTTTCTTCTTAACCAAGATAATAATGCCTTTTCAGTACAGGTAAATAGCTTCAACCTACCGTTACTTGGAAGCCCACACCAGCACGCCTCTCTATGCCCTGGTGGGTTTCCTAGACGTGTAGCACTGCATTTCAGACTGCACTTATGATCATTTACCTGATACTGAGCAGTAGAAATGCTCTGCTTTGCAGCAACTGTCTGGATCTCTCACTTTGGCCTTATCATTGATGAGGGGAGCAAAGCCCATGGGGATGTTGGATAGTCTGACAAGTATAAATAATCAGTTAATCAAATTTTCTGTTTGACTCTTCTTTGTTTCCTTCAGTAATGAAATAGCAGGTGACAGTCAAGAGGGAAATAACATATTCAGTGTGATCATGTCACAGTAAACACTACCTGTGATTGAGCACTTGAGTAATTGCAGTGTGTAGCACAATTTTTACGGGCAAGCCAATAGCCTGATTATCTCAGCACAGTCCTGGTGATGTGCTTGTTGCTTAAATAATTTCAGAAGTAACCTAAAATTATGTTTATTTATACAAAAACCCTAGAGGGATGAAATAGACAAATACACTATATTGGAACAGAAGTGAAAATAGATAAAATGAAACAAAATAAAACAAACCCCTATCACTCCTTAATTTGGACACGGAGTCAAAGCACAAGTACAAAATATAAAGAAATTTATTAAAAATCTATAGAAAAAGAAAGCTTGCCATCTAGCATTAACAAAACTGCTTCTATTGATAAATTGGATCCCATAGACACCATGTTCTTTTGGAGAACCTGGGCCATTTTTCAGCTTCCTCTAGACCTAAATTAGTCCCTTTCTTAGCAAGTGTTTTTGGAAAATTAAGCTTGAGTCATTCAAACTTAGATCATACGAAAAATAAATTATATGACAAGATTTTCCATCTCAAATTCAAAGCCCGTTATCCTGACATGTAACATATAAGGCTTTTAGCACAACAGAAGGACAACAGAGAAGTTTGCATTGGAGGTGGTTCTTCTGAAATGGAATTCCCAGTCTAATTCCACAGAAGGAAGATGGTGGTCAAGTGGACCAGCATGGGTACTTCATTCATCATATGCACAGGGAATATGGTGGGTAATTTTTGTATTTAAGATGGACACAAAAACAGTGGAGAGGAATGTGCCTTTCTCTTAGGAAAAAAAAAACAACCACAATTAAGCAGGATATTTGGGTAGTGAATATTTTCTTTTAAGACTTTCAGTAGAACTGAACAATTGACCTGAAAACCTGTCACAATTTTGACACTACAGTTTGCAGTGTCAAAATGGCAGTCTTTCCATTCTTTCTTTGTTAAAGCTACTTAATACCAAAACTTTAATGTATGGCTAGTCATTTTCTCAAATAAATGATCTCCCACTGTCTTTTTCTGAGCTATTTTTGCTTCTCAATAGAATCAGATTTTTAACTGTTTAATCATATATATTACCAATTTATAAAGTTTCATATTCTTCCTTTTACACTGGGGAACGTTACTTTTCTACCAAAGATGGGCATACCAGTTGTTTCCACCCTGCAGAAGTGTGATCATTCTGCTTTTGGGAAGAAATGCCTGAAAACATAGGAATTGTTCCCCAAAATATGAACAAATCTATCAGCACCCCTGGAAAGGTAAAAATGTTTAGGTAACACCTTTTTGATGAAGTTCCCTGTGTTTGAGGAGATAGAAATATTACAGAAAAATTTTGATCACAGTTTTTAAATATGGCCAAACTTTAGGCTGAGTGATGACAGTTAAAATAGGAGTTCTGGGGTATCAAAGATTTTTTATGTCTACAAGTGAGATTTCATAGTTTTGAAAATAAGTAGGAGTGTATAAAGCAATAGCCAGATTTATATTCTATTTCTCTCAAAGGGAAAGAGCCTCCAGTAAAAAAAAAAAGGACAAAAAGTGACCAAATTGTTTTAGTGGCTATTGGGTGGGGTTCAAGGAAAGCTCTAGATTGACATAATACAAAATTGAACGAGATGACCCCTATAACAATCACTTATTTTCAAGGTAAAGTCAAAAGTCAAAGGCATTTTGGCAGTAGCATTTTAGCCTCATTTAAATCACAGGGAAATTATGAATCAAAACACATGGCCTGTAGCATTCACATTCTTACAGGTTTGTAATTTATCACTTGAGATATCAGAAACTGAATAGAATATTTTGCAATCACAGGTTTACCTGTGACCTGATCAACGATTCTGTAGTGTCCAACCTGAAATTAAAGTTCCAGTTTAGCACAGCTATTATCTTAAATTTTTTTATCATCTTTTCCATAAAGCTCTTGCCGAAAGTGTACAGACCTCCATCATCAGGCAGGAGAACTGACTGTGCTCTCAACCTTTGCTTCTAGTTACATATCCACTACAGTAACTATGTGTATGAGATAGGTGAAGTTTTTTCATTGTAAACTCACACATTATTCATGTTAATAGGAAATTAAGTGTTCTAATACCGTAAGTGTACAGGCTTTATAATTCAACTACATTTCTTCCCCTGCCTTTGTTTCCATTAACAGTTCATTCCTTTCCACAAAGAGAAAGGCACAATTTGAAAAGAGTGGAATTACAATAGGGTTTAAATCACTAGTTTGATTACAATACCTCTAAAACAGGGGTGAGCTTTAAACAGCCCATCTTCCCCATGGATCACATCCATATAATGCTCGTATTCTAATTCCCAATGCTGATAACATTCGTTAGTTGAAAGAAGTTATTTCCAGGAATGAATCTCTTTGTTGTGTTTTAGCCTTTTGCTTAGTTAAATGCTTGATAATACTTTTTAAAATGGATCCTTTAGGATTGCTTTGGATCACAAAAAGAACATTAGTTCATTTTTATCTCTTCTTGGCTGTGTAGGGCAATTAGCAAAAAGTCTTGGCAGACAGTTCTTCCGTTCAGAGTGATTGTCTAAAAGGTACCATGGGAATTTAACCAAGCTTTTACAATACACACATGATGCAAAAAGGCAATTCACCACATACAGCAGCAAAAAAGCATTTATCACCAAAGCTGTCTGGAATACGTTCAGCTGCCATCTGCCAATTAAAGAATAATCTACTGCTCATCTGCAGCAGACAACACCTATTTAGCTGGCAAGCAGGCCTAGAGCAGAGGTGCTTTGGTAGTTAGGAGAACAGTTAGCTCAGCTGGGAATGCGAAAGAGACCCAGAAAATCTGTCCTTTACAGCCTGGGACTGTATGACTGTGGTGGTGACCAGCTACAGGGCTCTGTCCACATGACTGGCTAGAAGAACCTTCCCCAGGGAGTCAGAGCCTTTGGCCATGACCCACTCCAAAGGAGGGAGGCAGCCACGCACAGCTGGGACCTGGTGCTGCTCCCTGGGGTTGGAGCTGCTGGTGGCCTCACCTGCAGGAGCTGTGCTGTGGCTGAGGCATTGTGTCCTGGTACTGGAGCCGTGGGACTGGATAGCATTGGGAAGGAGGGTTCTTCTCTGCCCTCAGATGTGAATTTGCATAGTCAGTAATAGCCAAGGAAGGGGAACTAGTTCCCTGGAGACAATTCAAAGTCATCTGAGCCTGGAACATCTATTAACACCTAGGCCAAATGATGGAGGTTCCCATCTGCAGGGCAGGAAGGTGTTGATCAGGGCTGCACTCATGGGATCCTTATCAATTGCTGTCAGACATTGCAGAGAGGCTCCCAATGCTCACACCCCAAACAGCTCACTCTCACTGTTCATGGGTATAAACACAAATGACTGCAAATGGAGACGTGGAACAAAGTCAACAGGGCACTGCAGATTACTGTGGCCAAAGGTGGAAGATGTGAGAACCCAAATGCTGTTCTCAATTGTACAGGTGTCTGAGAAGGGTTTGAGTGGGAGCTGCAAATTAACAACTCGCTGCAAAAACTGTTGCTGTAGTTGATGCTTTGGCTTTTATAACTATGGTCACCTCTAGGGGAGGTGTTAGCAAAGATGGGATTCCAAGAATAGAAGCACATAAATTTTTCTGGACAAATTTCTGATCAGATTCCAGCTCAAAACTCCAGACCCCGGAAGAGTTTGGCCCTTAAAGTACTTATCATCATGCCCTGTGATACATAGAATGCCCATCTCACATATCTACATTCTCTAAAAGTGCCTCTGGATGCAGAGTTAGCATCTGCTCCCGCAGTATTATTTGTTATTTATATAAAAAAGAACAATTTAAGCTGGAGAAATCAAGAAAGCAACGAATACTGAATATGATCATCTTGTGGTTACTTTTCACAGCCAGGACAACAGGGAACAATTCTCAGGTCAACATTTATATGAAATGGAGCAGCTCAAACAGGAACATTTGAAAAATACTGGATGTTTTGTATTCCCACCCTTTCTCACTCTGAATATTAGAATAATTTTTCCCCCTTATCCCTAACCCTTTTTTTTTTTTCCCTAAATTATGTAGCTGTCCCACAAGTTTCAGATCTTGCAAATGTAGCTCAGGGGAATTTTGGGCATTTAAAATAATTCCCATCTCTGAAGTTTCACGCAGCATTCATTATATAGCTTGATATAACTAAAAAACAACATGCAGAACTCTGTCTTATATTGTAAAATATGGAAATATGAGTGATGAGGTTAACTATGAAAACATAGGAAGTCTTAGAAAATGACAAATGCTGATCTAGGTAATTGGATGCAAATACTAAAATGCCTTCTGCAAAGCACAGGTGAAAACAAGCGTAGGTAATTATTATATTTTGGTTCCCATCCCTGTAGCTATAAAATGCATGCCATCAGGATCATGAAATTGGAAAACTAACTTATGTTCTAAATCAAAGAAACAGGCCGTGGTCTGAACTCCTCAATTTAGAAGACATGGTATCACAAACAACATTTATGTTCTTTGACAATGTTCACAAGCATTAGAAAATTGAAGTCATAATGAAACTGCAGCTCACTCACAATCTCTGGCCCTAGGATGTACATTGTTGATGTGTGTGTTTTGGAAGCCCCATCTGTTACGAGCTAGGCTTTATATACTGAATAATTGCTAAATTCCAAGGAGACCAGGTGGCAAGGCAAATTAATTTGGAAAGAAATAGAAAAGTCATGGGGGAGGGAACCGAAAAATTGTAGGAGAAAGTTAATTCAGCATTTTCTGAATGTACTGAATGAGGACAAATATAAAGAGAGAAAGAAAATATACAACAAAACATAGAAAGGAAGGGGAAAGGCAAGAAAAGAAGGAACATTTTCACATCAAGACATGTTGAGAGACATATTTCTTGGACCCCAAGAAATGAGAATGTAAGGGCATGAAAAACTGGGGGATTTTACCGTGAAAGTTTCTCTTCAAGAATATTCATGGTCTCATTAATTATTCATATATTTGAAAATTCAGTCCACAATGCCATGTGTAAACCAAAACAAGTTTAATCTTCCTTTTTGTTGAAAACAGCTCTAATGTGGAAAGAAGAGAGGAGGGTAAAGGAAGAAAGACAGATCTATTTTACGTTCCCAGTCTGAGCGACACAATTCCAATTTTTTGTGCGAGAAGCACTCACAGAAAACTAACCAGATATATACAAACACCCAAATTGCTACTATAAACACAGGGAGACCTCTGTGCAAGAAATCTCTGGCAATAACACAGGCAACCATAAAGCTAGATTAGGTTTCTTTGAAGAGCAGCTGGTGTCAAGTACAGTTAGGTTTAACTGATTTATTAAACATTGATTATTGATTATTATAGTATTTTGGATCTATATAAAATCTAAATCTAAAACTAGATTGTCTAAGTACAGAAGTAAATCTGTAACCTGGCAGTCAAGCCAGTGCAGAGGCTTATGGTGCCTGTAAATTACACATGCACTACTCAGATTAGAACTATTATTATCTAGCTTTGAGTCCAAATATAGTCATTTAAAAACTATGAAATCAACCACAGCACAAAAGAATTTATTAGCACTGTGAGAGCATAGCAAAATGCAATATATACTTAGGTCATATTATTTTGCAGAGGTATGTGCTCAATGTGAGCACCAAAAGGGCAAGGTGGTATGAGGCAGCACTTAAGAGAAAGTTACCAAGCCAGAAACAAGATAATAACGTAAGTAAAACAGACTCCAGGTAGGGATAACACTCTGCTGAATGCACAAGGATTATTGACAAGATCCAAAAAACAGTAGAAAAACCCAACCATAAACTCCCCCAAATATCAAATAGAGCAGGAATACATGTGCGCTGTTTTGACTAAAGGTTCAGTTTCTCTTCGGATGTGAAATGCTGTGTTCTCATATGCAGACCGGCCCAGAAATAAAGATATCAAACAGTAGACAAATATCTGATTTGTGAGGTGTAACTGGGAGTAGATAAAAATACATGAAAGACCACACTAATTCAAATCAAGGGCCTATCTAGCTCATTATTCCGTCTCCAACAGTGGCTGCAAGGGGACCCTAGGAAACAAGAAAACCAGAGAAAGCCTAAACACATTTTCCTAGATTTTTACTATTTTCAGTTCATATTTCATGAGCGTCTTCTTGTCCATTTACTAGCTCCCTAAAGATGCCTTTTCCAAGTGCTTGTCAGGTCTGGCCTTGAACACAAATATACTCTAAGTATAGGGAACATCCTTTATAAAGCTGTTTCACAGAATTTGTGCTAATGTTCTGAAAAACTGCCTAATTTGTTTAGGAGGATCCTAAGGCCCTGCTTTCTGTTTTAGAAAGGACAGTGAATAATTACACCTCCTGAAGTCTTATGTTTTCATGCACAGGAGTCCCAGTCTGCTTGGTTGCTCCGCCTATTTCTCATCAGCCATCTTGCCCATCTGAACTGTTTGTAGTTCTCCTATATCTCCTTTGAGACTGAGGATCCACAACTAAATACTGTACCCAGGGGAAGGGGAAACCATGGATTTTATATGACAGCACATGTATCTACTGTGTGTTGTCTTCTTCTGTCTTCCCACTAAGTCTTAAGAATAAATTCTTCACAGGTGTCATCTTTAAGGAGGGAAATAACACAAAGAGAGAAGAAAGGATTGTAGTAGAATAACCAAGTCATGCATAAATCAAGCACACCCCCTGTACTTCAGGTATCTTTTTAATGTCAACAGTTCATAATTAACCACTGATATTTATGTATTTCTCCAGTGCCCAAACTATCCCATCCAGTTCCTTGGGCTCATTTTGCATCTTTAGCAAATGTATCTGGAACTGGTAACCTGATATAAGATACTAGAATAGATGGACAGCAAGTCAATTAACATGTGACATCTCAGAAATGGATATGCAAGTGCTGCAGGAAGATACATTTACTTATGCCTTCAGCATCTTCAGTTAATTAAAAGGACTAAAAAAAAAATCTGTTGTAACAAACTTTGCATTCCTTCATGTCAAAGTTAATTTCTATCTGCAAAGTATTTTATATCACTTTTATTCAAAGTTGATGGAATATGTAAAAAATATCTTAGAAAATATGGAAAATAACCTACTGTTGAAGGTTAATTTATGTCACAGTTCTGGGTAGCTTTCCTATCACTGCCTGAAGACTAGTCAAATTAAATTTTTAAGGACAGAATAAGAATGATTTTATGGGGCAGAATTTGAAGCACATTTTATCTTCCAGGAAAAAAATGAAAAGCTGATGATCAAAGAAACAACCAATGGAGAAGTATACAAAGGTAATTGTTTCAGTTTATACTTTCAGCAAAACTTCTGAAAACAGTTATGACACTACTGACCAGATAGTCCACCTCTGACATCAAGAATTTCAGCAATATTGGGGCCACTTAAAATTCCCTGCTTTGTCTGCTAACATTAGTATTGCCACACTTATATGTTGGAGTTAACGTCAAGAACTGCAGTCCTTAAAACTTACATACTTATCTGAACTCTTCTTGCCTTTTTGAGGAAAAACCAGATTTTCAATTGAAGTTCAGGATATATTTTTCATACTTTTACAGGGAGACTTACTCATAGGCAGCAATAAAAAAAAAAGATAGGGCTTCTAAAGTGATACAAATTCTAACTGACCATGTAGCAAAGCCGAGTGTTTATAAATTTTCTGATATAGGTTCATCTGACTTGTGCCTATTCTTGTAAATCACAGTCTGTATTCAACTCAAGGATTCTGCAAAGGGCCTAACTCAGCTTTTACTTAAAAAAATCTGAAAATATTATTTTTCATAGCAGTCAAAACTATGTTAGACACAGAGCAAAAATTTCTGAGATGAGACATATACAGTGAAGAAAATAAATACTACAGTATATTTATTTAAGAATTTTCCTTACCAAGATAATAATTTTAAAGGAAAAAAATCTCAGACAAAACTGAAGGAATTAAGTACCATTCAAAATTAAGAACCCAAAAATATTTCCTCTGAGTTTCAAGTAATTCCAGTTTTAAAAGCAATCCACATTTTTATGTAGCTATACATTATACGCGTGTATACAAGTAGTTAGGCATGTATATGGCACACACAGACACATATTTCAAAAACAGATCGAACACCAATTCAGGCTCTTGCTGACAAATGACTGCTATATCAATTTTTGATATATGTCATATTCCCTTTGGCCATGAGTACTGAGTATCTTTTCATTAAAGAAGGTGACTATCTGTTAAAGCATTTTCTGTAGCAGTATTCCTGAAACAGTACTGTGTTTTCATGTTTTGTCATAGGAGAATATTTCCATAATATTTGCAATGTTTCAATTGACACATTCATTCAGTGAAAAAAAAAAAAAAAAACAAAAAAAAATCAATTAATGTGAACATCTCTACAAGGTCCTTGTTGACTCAGGACCAAAGCAGTCAGAAAAGGCATTCTTTTCCTTTTGACTTAAAAAAGTATGAAAATGCTGAGGAACTCAAGAAAAAGGTATTTCTCATAACAATGATAGTAAAAGCGTAACAAAGAAAGGAATAATAAAGAGGAGATTGTATTTGTATTTGAAACAAAATCAAAGTCCCTCATTCCCACTATTATGTCACATACTCAAAAGCACCAAGAATTCAGACACAAAAATGTGCATACCAAGGTGATCAAAGAGCTTTCCGGGTTTTAGAATGCCTATTCGTGTTGTGTGCCCTGAGAAGCTCTGAGCAGATTTGTTGTGAGCTTCATAACCTGTTAATCTGGATGCCAACACCACCTGCCATTCTTACAGCCCTTCTGCCTTTCATTCTGCTATTCTGACAGAATGACAGATTGTTCAGTGTGTCATTCAGTGTCCTGACATTCATACCACTCTGAACTTTTCACTGTGTATTATCTGTGACAAAAACATCTCCAATGGCTATCCAGGAAATCTAGCCCACAGCTCTAGAATGGCAGCTCCCTGTTTGCCCAGGTATTAGAGCATGGCTGCATAAAGCTAACAGAAAACCACGCATTAGTTTCTTCCTGACACTGCCTAACTACCTAAGTGGATTATGGATTATACACTGAAGCAAGATCCCTCGTGCCCAGAGTTTTGAAATCGATGTGCCTAGACTTTTGTCTTCTAAGAACACATTTCAAAAGGTCAGGGGAATTTAAAAGTCAACAGAGCAAAGTTGTATTATAATAGAAACTGGCATGTTTAGTATTTCAAATGGAAAAATCTCAAAGCAATTCGGTAAAAAAGAGTGACACCAAGGACATGAATACCTCTCCTTCATCATCCTCTGTCCTTGCAGGAAGATGCTTGATAGTAGTCCAGTGGCTCTCTGAGTCACCACTAACAATGTACACTCTGTTCAGTTCCTGCAAAGGTTTCTTCTGCCTCATATGGCCACATTCTCTATTCCCTGTTCCTCTTCACAGTCCCACAATGAGATCTGCAGGATCTCATGTCTCCCATGTCCTTACTCTTGCTCTCACTTTCTGCCTGCCTTTTCTAACTCATATACCTGGAACCTTTCCCTTAGTAAAGGAGGCCTCCACATGCTTCAATTGATCCAGGGAGGAGATGTGCAAACTAAAAAAACAAATAAAACAGATACCCTCCGTCACAAAATCCAATTTCAACTGTACTACTTACCTAAAGAAATGCATGGCTCCAAGGACTGACATTAAGTGCAACCTCTACTTTGTAAGTCACAGCTGGCTTCAGATGAAGGCTGAGTTTGGTAATCAGGTCTGGGATTGCACAAACACGGTAAAGAGCAGCAAGACCAGATCTCCCGCTATCTCCATGGCTGGGGAGCTCAGAGAGGAGCTTAATTACAGAGACAAGAAAAGACACACACATCTTTTACCATTCATTTGATTTTACCTACTGTGCAGTTTTCTCCCACTATGCCTGGCTCCAAGGAACCCTTCTTTAAAACATATGCTTGAAAACTGTAACCTCCAGGAGCAGCAGAGGTAGGGAAGGAAAGAGCAGAGGAGGAGAGCTGACCAGGGAGAAAAAAAGATCAGTTTGGCAGTTTAAGTGCCAGTATTTTTCCATACAAAGTATGGAAAACTTATTATCAAATGGAATTATCTCTGTATAAAGCATAAGGTGACATGTTCATTGATAATAAGGAGGAAGTTCAGATCAGCACATGGAATATTTATAAACATTTATGAAGAAATCTTTTATGACTGACTATAGTGCTGATGAAAAAAAATGAGAGGTTTTCATGATCTTAACAGATCAGGAAAAAAAGAAAAGGTATATATTCACAGCTCCCTCTTTGTCACAATATTAGTTGTGTTCAAGCATTGCTGGGCAAAATATTTCACACTTTTGATTTCAGTTCTGTATCTACCATCACAATCAATTATTTTAAATCTTCCTCATGGCTGGAACAACTTCAGAATGATTCTTTCCTCCACCTGGTAGATGAGAGCTGCTATTACAGAGTAAGGTGAGAATTACAAAAGCATAGTATCTTTTCACCATGGTTTGTAATTCTTTTGCAAGACCCGGTACAGGAAAGAGGTCAGAGCAGAGCTGAAAATGAAAGAGGGACATTGTACTGCATAGGCTTCTAGAGAAGCCTCAAATTCAAAAGCAGAAAGGCAGTAAAAACTCTTTTATTTTTTCCCCCTCCCAACCAGAATGAGCTTCCTATATCACACCTACAAGTTCAACAAAGAAATGGGATCAGGGATTTCTTTTCACATCTCAGCTTCCTGTGTGTAGCTGCAATGAACAAAGCTAAGGAATGCTGAAAACCTACTCAGTCTGCAGTCAGCTTATTTCAGAAGGCCAAGAAATAGGATTGACTAGAAATTTAGCTTCTGAAAAGTCCACAAAAACTCTTCATTTTAAGACTCCACGTATGAATCATCTTGGTGCAACAAGAACAGTGAAAAAACTAATAATAATTCAACAGTCTAAAGACTAATACTTCATTAGGTAACACTTAATGAAGTATTAATTCAAACACTTTATGTGTTTTGACCTGAACAATTCTCATTAATGGATCTACTTTTATTGCTCTGTTAGCATCACACCCTATAGGGTTCTCAATATTATTTTGTAAGTTTGCATATTTACAGTTCGTGATAAGATGATGATCCTCTAACAGTGGTTTGAGAAAATTTGGCTTGTATATCACTACAAATTGCCAATCAAGTCAAAAACTCTTGTTCTCTACAACTCATAAATATAGATGGCACATATGATAGAAAATGTGCTCTCCACACTGTCATTGGATTAGTTCAACTTCACATTTTTATGTTTTTGCAAAGTAGAAACATTAACCTGAACACACAAATTAGTACTCAAAGTAATATTTAGCAACCTGTTTTGCTTAGAGGAAATCTATGGTACATTATCCTAAGTATTCAACATGTTCTAAGACACGGAATGAAACGAAATACAAATATAAATTTCATAATGTTGAAAAATATGTTGAAATTATCAGATAAAACAAGAGAAGTAAAAGCTCAAATAGATAAATGGGAGTTGAAATGTGCAGTGATTCAGTTTTTCTTAGTACATGTGTATTAAGCTTCTGAAGTACTTTAGCAATCCAAAAGAGCAAGAAGAATACTGTGAGAAAATTCAGAATATTTTTGACAATATGAAAAAAAAAAGTTCACTTTTTTTGCCTTGTGAATTCTAGGGGTTTTTTTAGTAAGGAACTTGAACTACTTTAAATTTACCTTATTTTTCTCTATTGTGTTCCAGAAACACTGGTGAGAAAATTGCTGGTAAAAAATTTACTGGTATCATAATTTGGTATGACACAATCTTTGGTCATTCCAGAATGTTAAGGTGTGTTAGAAAACATGGAGAAGAAATTATGGAAAGCCATACTTCCTCTCCTTATTCTGCCATGGTTTTATCAATATAAGCCCTGTGCTGTTCTCACTGCAGGTCCCTCTAAGCTTGATATTCAGCTTTTCAAACATCAAGAATAAGGACCTGGACCAGTCAGAACTGATCAAACAGAACTGACTACAATGGCAGTAGCACACTGTGATTGTAACACTGTAATTCATCAAGAATCAATTTTCTTAACCTCTGATTGCCATCAATTTTTTATCTACTGTATCTACTACCTGTATCTTTTAGAGCAACTCTGAAGTTCCCCCAGTTTTCTCAATTACCCTCCTGCTTTTTATATAATATCTCTCATAATCAAAATGCCAGATTTTCTAATTAGTCAAAATTTAACATATATATTTGGCACAAATGAAGACAGAAAGACCCTCTCAAATAGGTTAACAACTGTAATTTACTTCTTTCTTATAGTCAGCCTGCAGTCTGGATGCAGTAATTTCTAGCTGACAAGACACTTTTACTCCCAGCTCAGTGTATTCCAGCTTTTAATTATGCTGTAAGAACAGTCTTTATGAACAACGGGATTTAAAGCACCAGATGCAATTTCTGCCTTTTCTGTTATTAGCATGCAAATCAATCTATAACAGAGCCAGCAATTTATTTTTTGCATTTGCTATATCACTTAACATGAGACTACTTACTGCTTGAAAAGATGGAGGGAAGAACACTGTGTTCTGTATCACTGCATAAATGAACTTGGTGAAAACACTGTACACCACACCATGAAATGATAATTCTCAAAACTCCTATCATGCTATCCACAATTTATCCTTGGATAGACTCTAGACCAAAACCTGATTAACTGAATTGAAAACAGAAGGAAAAC
Source organism: Fringilla coelebs (assembly GCF_963513975.1). Classification (NCBI taxonomy): domain Eukaryota; kingdom Metazoa; phylum Chordata; class Aves; order Passeriformes; family Fringillidae; genus Fringilla; species Fringilla coelebs. The sequence continues at coordinate 27,719,191 of NC_140033.1, forward strand.
CTACTGGATAGTTCTACCTTAATTTCAGGCTTTCATTTCTTTCACGCATAATATGAACCTAACCTTTATCAGTGCATGGATTAGAGTGTTAAATTGCTAGAGGCTTGTTCTCACCTTAAGTCAGGGGAACAGACATGCCTAGATACAGAAAATGTTTCTGGAATAAAGATCATTGTGCTGCAAAAATTAATTCCTTACAATTAATGGAAAGAAATCGCAGGACAAGATTAACTTGATCAAATATAAAGAGCTACAGCTGGTCAGATACATGCAACCTTTGTATCTAGACAAGACAAGGAATTCTTGCAATAATGGTGTTATTGATTTAAATTTCAGTCTCTCAAAACTACCCTGAGAATGGATGTTCTGCAATTCTATTTAATTATCTTCTGGCTAATTTTGCTTTGCTTCTGCTGTTAAACCTGAACATTTTTAATTACTAGGAATGGCTCCTGCTAAGTATTTGTTTTCTTTTACTCATTACGACTCCAAAATATATGTAATCAATTAACATTTAAAATTTCTCCTAACTGACACAAATCAAACCAATTCACAACATTTATCTATACTTCCCAGTTAAAAAACCATCCGTAGTTTGAAAAAATACCCATAGTTCCTCAACACTGTTGCATTATACAAGGAATTTAAAGAGAAATGTTTGTGATAGGAATGTGAAAAGTGGACCAAAGGTAACCAGCTATATGAATCTCAATTTTAGTGACCAGCAGCATGCAAACAATAACACAAGTCCCATTTTGCCACTGGGACATTTCTTCTAGATCCTGAATTTCCAGCCTTTATCAAGAGGAAGACTAACATATTTATTGCCATTGATATTCGAAAGCTATGTTTAAAAAACAAAGATGGAAATTTCTGTGGTTTTAGTTTCATTTGCTAAATCCTAAATAACTAACATTGAATATTAACACATGAATATCCATAACAGCTGAAACTAAAGACCTGCATAGCCCAATATCTAATCTCTAAAAACTGCCAGAAGCAGACGCTTAAGGAAAAGATACAGTAACACTTACTGCTTTCTATTCCTTTGGCAAATTGAGCTATATATTACATTTCTCAGCTAATATTTGGTAATCTTCTATCTGAGTTCCTTCAGAGATCTTGTGCAAATACCATTTGGTTTCAGGCATTGTTGTAATCTGGTTTTGGCAATTGTTTATATATATTTTAGTAATTTGCTTAGAAATGTTTTGTTGTTACAGTTTTATTTGACACAATTTCTCCAACTTTTCCAGAGAAAAGAAATCCTCTACTCTGGAAAAGTCCCAGTAACTCTGTGGTGGATGGACTTTAATTTTCTGTGTGTGCTTCCTCAGTAACAACCCTGTTAGCCATGAACCCTGCATAGTCTCCACCTTGTTTCTGTGTCTGTTGTACTCAAAGAACCTTATAGTTTTAACACCTCTGGCTAGTCATATTGAAAAATATTCCTGGATGGTTTGTTATGACTTTAAGTTGCCACAGCTTACATTCTTTCCTATTTTATTCACTTTGTCATACAAATGCTGCTATCTACACATATAGAATATAAGTGGAATATTGTCTTAGTACAATGCTGGTAGTCCTGCAGAAGAAGTATAAAGTTTTGATTTTTTTAGCATGTTTTTAATCCAAGAATAAAACATTCCTCTTGAATTTGAAACAAACTGTGCTTCAATTTCCTCTTTTATTTCTATGTTTCTTTAGTGGAAACAGAATCTGTATTCTAAGCCACAAATTTTACCTTTTTCTATTGTGATTATTGATGATTTATTTGGGAAAATACATGTAATAGAGGTGCATTCCCTTTCATGCTGTCCCCTTGTTTGAAAGGAAATGCCTTTCTGTGAAAAGAAGTGGTTTTAAAGATAGATAATCAAACAGTAAATGGAAGCCAGATAGTGCACCAGGGATACAAAAAGATATGGAAAAATACTGTGCAAAGAAGTGATTACACCAAGAATTAATTTCTTCTACCTCATTTTTCCCTAATAAAAGCAGGGCTTGTTTTTGTTTGTGTCAGGACCAAGCACACATTATCAATTACAACACACTATAATTTCATTTGTGAATATCTCATGGCAGACCTGGCAGGTTTTAATCATCCATGATCCTGTGAAGGAATCTCCACTTGAAGGATTCATTGTTCTTCCTTCACCTGTTGGATATATGCATATATTCTGACTTAATCTAACAATAAAATACTTCTTCTTCATTGAATTCTGTAAATGCTAAACTAATTTCAGTTTAAGAATGCTGTTCTTGCTTTGTTCAAGTTATGCTTTAAGTTTTTTGAAGCTCATTTCCCTACCGCAACTGGAAAGGGTGGAAAGGGTAACCAATCCTTTCAACACTCACTAAGCCTCTGTCTTGCTCATCGTTAGGAACAGTGGCCTTGAACTCCTCATTAGGGCAGGAAGCATTCAATGCATCATGCTGGACTTTCATTTGCAGTGATCTTTGCTAAAAAGAAGATCAGTTATTATTTGGCTATAGTTCATTTTTGCATCGCAACAGGAGGACTTCTGACACTGTAAAGATAACTTCAAAAATTTTGTCCTCACTTTATTAGATCCTCCCATCTCCCACTGCTCTCCTAAAAGATAAATTTGGCTGGTGATTAGCAGACTTGCTTAAAGAGCAAGAAACCCAAGCACAGCTCATAGTTCATCTGTATATTTACTGTGTAACCCAATCTGTTCTTCTATCTATAAAAATCATAATAATAGTATCCGCTCCTGTAAAGAACTTTAAAGCTTCAGATAAAAATTGCTGTAAAAGCTAAATGCTATTATTAAATCTTCCTCAATAAGCTGAGTATCAGCCAGAGGAACAGAAGGCTAGACACAATCCTTTGCCATCAGAACGACCACACTAAAATGGAGGTTACTGTAAATGACAAAACATCTCAATTCTCACACAAACTTTTAACAAATTCCATCACCGCTTTGACACGCATGCCATGGTATTTTTTATAAAAAGACACTGTCAGAATCTGTCAGTCTTCAGAGAGATTTTCTATTTTGGAAAAGAAAACTCTATTCAATACATCTCCAGGGTTTGCAGAAGTCTTCCTGGACACCAGCACCTCAGTTTTAGAGTAGAATATCCTTGTGAAGCATCCCACAGGCTATACATTAAAAGCTGGGTTGTTGGTATTGAAAACTACAGAGTTAGTAACCTTATAAAGGCTTTACATTACTTAAACTGTGACCAGCTGAATCCCCCTGATCAGCCTGAAAAGAAGATGAACCTTTCTCCAGAGTATACTGTACTGCACTCTGGGAGATCTCTGGGCTGGTATCTGAGGGCTTGCCTAATAAATGCTCACAACACTGTGACGACTTTCTCTTTGCAAAACTAAAAGGAGAATGGGCACCTCTTTCACATGACAAAATACACTTAAAAATTGGTTGACCTGAATTCAAGGAAAGCAAAAAGAAGTAATTGTTTACATGGTGCATGGTTATGCTGCAGCACTACTTGCCATCCAACATTCTGAATGACAAAAATTTCCATAAATGAAAGGGGAATTTGGATGGTTGAACAAAAAACAATGTGCTGTGGCTTACTAAGCATGCAGAAATCACCACTGAAACATAAAGCCCCTGTGCTGCAAACTGCCGGAGGCTGACACAGTGTTTAAGGGACATACCCCAATATGTCTCCTCTGCATTAGCCACCTATTAATAATTGCTGTTGAAGACAGGCCACTGTACTGCACATACCTTCAGATTTGGCTACAATTCTACTCATGAGTTGTGTGCTGAATCTCCTGGAAAGAGTCTGGATTTTATAATAATTATTGCCCAAGATTTTTCCCCCATGCCAGGCAGAGCATCCTGCTACCCACAGGTAAAATACTTCAAACTTCTCTTTGTTAAACTTCATGTAATGCTTGCTGACCCAGCCTTTCAACATTCTGACTTCTGTTCATAAGGCATTTCTTCATTCTGTAGTATCAACCTCTCCTTCCAGGCTGGCATGATCTGCAAACTTGATGAGTATACATTTAATCCCATCATGAAGATTTTTTGTGAAGATTTCAGATAATATCAGAATTAGTGAGGAACTTAACTTGTGACAAGTAACTCACTCTTTAAACAAAGGAGAGGTTCTAAAGTCTTCTCTAAAGCCTGCTCTTGCAGTGATTGTTGAAGCGTTCTGACCCCAGATATAAAGATATTTCATGGGAAATGCAAAGCACTCTGAAATAGTTCTAAATCTTGCTCTGTGTCTACACCGGCAGGAGAGACAGAAAGAATGGGAATAAATAAGAAAGGGGAATAATTAACAAGGGAAAGGGTGACAGTGACAGCTGTGGAGTTAGTATTTACCATTGTGGTGTTGGTGTTTTGTCTTTGAGGGTGTCCAACAGTGTTGGACATTGCACTGTTCTTAGTGCCATGCCAGGAATAACGGTGGTAGCTGGAGACAAAGAGGTCTTTGACTCCTTAATCTCAGTCAGTCCTTGAGTTGCAGCATTTCTTTATGGGAAATACTCGCTGTCCAGGTGTGATTTTCTGAGACCTCACAATATGTGAGAGTCAGCAGATACAGACCAAATATCTAGGCATTCTAGTTCATTGGAAAAGATCAGTGTCTGTTACGGTGAATGAGTGATTGACTAGACAAGACATATGTAGGCTGGGGAAATATCGAAATTGGTATATTTTGAGAGCAACTTGCATGCCATTGCAAGTAAACTCAGCCCTTGTCATATTGAAGAAAACCAGACTGCAAAGAGTGAAGAACCTTTCTAAATAATTTAAAGCCACAGTGATAGATAGATATATATATATAGCTATAGCTATAGCTATAGCTATAGCTATAGATATAGATATAGATGATATAGATAGATATAGATATAAATTGACAGTCTGATCTAGAGGAGTTACAGATCAAGAACATTCATCAAAATTACTGTAGAACCATTTGAGTGCAGTTTATCTAAAATCAAGGCAAAAAGAAGAAATGAAAATACAAAACCTCTGTGGCCTTTTTATTCTCTATCTATTCTAGGTAAGGTTTATCTTTTACCTCAGACACAGTTTTGATTAAAATTAGCATTCTCAAATTGCCAATAGTTTAATTTAATATTTTATGAGACAGTACTTGACCTATGAAGGTCTTATTGTGTTTAAATTTTGTAGAAATATGTGGCAAATTATTATCACTGCTGGGAAAATCTTTTCACATAGAACAGGAATAGAAAATATGCCTGAAAACTGGTACTCATGATTGAGGAAGTGTAGTAGAGTGTTTAAAGCTGTGGGGTAGATTTAGGATGGGCAATTTACTAGGGAGAATTAAACAGTTGCACAATTACCAGGAACTCAATCTTGGTCAAGTGCCTTTCTGCAACAGAGAGAGATGCTTCAATCCTCAACAGCCTCCTAAAATATCCATTAGTGTCTGCAAGCTCAAGCTGATATATGTGTCAATATGACCTTTCTTCACATGATATTTATATGAAATTTCTAAAATACATGGCAGAATTTGTGTCTTCAATACCAGTGAAACAAGAGAGACTCTATATGGGTCGAAAATATTTAAATTACACCCTGCAGAAAGGCAGCTGTCCCTAGAAGACCAAAGGTAAAAAGCCAGTAGGAACAGGTGGAAGTCCTTAAGTCTTCCTGGGCTAATGGAGAGCTGCCTCTACAAACACCAGTCTTTAATCCAAACACTTATCAAGAGTTTCAAAATAGACTCTGACTTTATGTCTATCATGTTGCACCAATACCCAAATTAGAGGAAGAGATGTCTCGGTGTGGTTTACGTTAATATTTTCCTGGGTATGTCTAAATTATCAGGAATTAGGCTTTCATTTAAAATCATCTTTTCCCCTGCTAGTGAACAGACTTCATGGAGCCATAAAGGGAATCACACTCCTTAAAAAAAGGATGACTGGAGTCGAGAATGACAAGCAGCAACAAGGATTAATAACCTATCTACAACTTACTTTGTTTCTTGTGGGCAGTACATAAAGAGTGACTCAAATTTAACAGTCCAGGTATCCTGAGCTGATCACTTTTGACTGGCCAGACAGGCATTTTTAGTTCAGGGCAAAAGTAATGTAGGGCAAATCAGTGACAAATCTTGATGTTAAACACATGTTAGCTCAAACTTGCAATGAGCTTTCATGGCTCAGATGACTTGTGGGAATTTACTATAGTTTGATTGTTTCATCACATCATTGAAACATTTATCATCGATATTTGGAAGGAAGAAGTGCTAGTTCTACAGATAATTCCATACTAAAAGGAAAGACAAAAATAACAACAAGTTTTTTAAAGAAAATTCTCATCCAGAATCCATGAAAGGTTTGACTTTCTCCTATTTTAAAGATGTCTGACAAATTGTGCCAGATTTTAAAGCTCAGAATAAAATTACTGAGGGAATATTAATACATTATAATGGAAAATGGGCATAGAAATTACTTTGGAGGGGGACTCTACATATTTTTAAAATATTAAAATTCTACCTCAGTAGCAGCAGTGAAATTCTGTGGTATTTGTCAGACTTGGTTTTGATATGTTTCTCAGTGGTTTTTTAGAGCACTTTCTTTCCTGCATATTTCACAAGAGAGGTTATTTTAGACACAGGTAATAAGCTTTATAATCTCCATACTATCCTTGTCAGGTAATGTAATGAGATTTAGTTTTATGCAACTTCTGACTCTCAATTATGCTTTAGTCCTTTTACGCCAAACTCAAGTGTCCATGAATGCATCACAAGATATTGATCCTCCAGCTGATTGTGCTTAAGTTGTTTGTGGTAGTCATCCAGAAACCATTTTCAATAATAGCATCAAATCAAATATCCTGCAAGAAGGATTTTGGTTTATATTATGAAAGAAATTGAAAAAAAATAATGCTTGACACTTTGCACTCTGATTTAGACATTAGGATGAAAAGATTTACGCTAAAGTGGAAGGAATTTACCAGTCAAATAAAAATAAGTTTGCGTCCCTCACCAGAGGTATTTGGATACTGATATCCCATAAAAAAGATCATCTTAGAGTAGTACCTTAAGACATGCAGGTTACCACATCTTATGTCTCTGCTCATTATATATTTGTATCCTGCTGGGAGTAAAATTCTATACATACATAACTCCTTCCATTACTCTTTTCAAACTGCACTGAAAAATCTTCAGGAAAATTATGCAAAAAGCTATGATTGAGTTGCTACTACATTCAGTTATTATACTCAAAAATTACCTTTTACAACCACCACCCATTTTTAATTTTTGTGTGGATTCATTCACTAGTTCTAACATGACCATGATATTCTGACTGGTTGCTAAATCATGGTTGTGTAAATTCCAGACCTCTTGATAAAAATATTTAGGTATTATAGAGGAAAGGGCAAAGTCTTCATTTATGTACCTCTCAAAAATGTTTAGCGTCACTTGTACTATCAAAATTAGTTGATAAGCGCAAGTTGGACATTTTTGTTTAATAAACAAGGGGGAAAAAGTAGCCAAATGAGAATAGTTGAAACAGTTCTACAGTGTTTTATGGTAGTAGTGGCTTTGCATTCTAATTAAATGCAAACATAATTAAATCCTGTGAGGTGGATTAGATAAACTGGATTTAGATAATATCTAAAAATTAATCATTAGCAAGTACTGCTGTCTTCTTTTCATTCATCATGGAAACTTTTCCTTCTTTAATCTCCCATTCACCTGAGGTATGCTGGTATCCTACAAATAGGCTGCTGTAACTTCATATTCCTTTTGACATTGACAAAGGGATTAGAGAGAAGATGGAAAGAGGGAAGATCAATGTATGCCAATAGTTTTTCATTTTTCTTTTATTGGAGCCAAAGGGTAGGTTAGGCTAAAATATTCAATTGACTGAAAGGGAGTGTAAGAGAGGTGAGGCAGGGAAGACAAATCAAATATGAACATAAAGAATTGTATTCCTTAGCAGAGAGTTAGCAGAAGTGTGATTCCATCCTATTATCTGTAAAGTATTTGGTTCTGCTGAAATTCTTACCTGTACAGCCATAACTTAGAGCAAATGTTAACTTTGATAAAGTTACCCTGCAGAAGCTGTGTTATTTCAGAAAGGAGGAAGTTCCCTATAATTCCCTGCCATTCTCCCATAACACATGAGCATGGCCTAGTTAGAAAATAACATTCTAACTTTAAAAACACCAACATAACTATATATTTTATTCTGAAGCTCACACAGTTAAGCTGAAGAGTATGATGCACACAGAGCTCAGTGAAGTTGGGAAAACTACATTTCACTGGCTTTGCCAAGTACAGGCTTATCTTGTTGCACTGTTTCACTACCAAGTGCGTGAAAAAAAGAATCAGAGCTGTCTGTTCTCCCTCACAATTTATAATCTTGATGCCCTGCAATGTTAAACAGGTCTAATGTCCATTTTACAAATTTCAAGATGCATCTGTAATAGGAACTTGATTTTGTATTTTTTGCTAACACCTAACTTGCACTAGATAGCTTATTGAATTGCATCTCAGACAGCTACTCTGACCAATAAAATGGTTTAAAACTTCAGTAAAAACTATTGTTGAGAAATGGTCAGTGCTGCAGTCAAGGACAATTGGCTGTTTATCTTTCAGGTGCTTGTGTATTTCCATGAAGCAACAAATTGTCGGCTCAAAGACCCTTTGCAGAGAAAGGGGAAAACTTGCCACAGAAAAGAAAGGGATTAGAAAGTGGGAAACAAATTTGAATGTGTATTGCTAGCACGAGGGGTGCAAATATGCATAGAAGACAACAAAATAGTCATATCTTGCAGGAAGAATGAGGAAAGGTTGAGCTGTAAATAAAGTTGTGTGCTGAGGCTACTCTGTGCCTTATTTGATCAGACTTTAATTGTAATCATAGTAGATATAAAGGCTTTGATGTTCCTGGTTGAAAAGATGAAAATGATCCATAATGTGCTTTTAAAGTATAGACAGTGAACATCTGGAAGAGTTCAGATGGAATCAGGTAGCTGACTATGATGAATCTTCTGATTTATGATGATCATATCTGCCAGAGAGTCTGGCACTCTAGGTGCTATATATAGGTAAAATGAAAAAATGCTATGTGAATGCATCAATTTGTGCATAATTTTTCACTTTTATTACTCTTTAAGTTAACTTCCAGATTTAAAAGGTTCTCCATTTACTTTGACAAACTCAAAAAATTGTTGGAATAAATAAACATATCACATTCAGCAATATTTTGTCCCTAATACATTATTTGAACTATATTTATTGTTCTAATGCATCTTTCACAGGGTCTTAAATTTTATCATACTCTCTGCGTAGCAGCAAAGCCATTTCCATTGCAAACTTGTAACAGTAATGGATAGCAGCCTTCCAGGGATAGACTTCTGAGAAATTTATTTCTCCTCATGTTGCTCAGCCACCCAGCGAATGAATTTGTTTCCATGACAGATGAGGATTGCAGAGATCACTTTTAAAATTATCATGGTACACCATGAAGCAGCAGTAGAGAAAAAAAAAGGAAAATACAGGACCTTACCATTTTAAAAATTTCCTTTAATCCTCCCAGGTCAGGATGTACAAGTGTGAAATGTGTAACTTTTCATTAGCAGTCATTAAGAAACCTGAGAAATACAGTCTAGATAAACTTTTGGTTCTCCATAGTCTGAGTGGCTTTCTATTTATTATTTTTTAGATGCAAGTTGAGCCTGTTCTTGTAGCTGATGTACACTGAAATCAATAAACCTGGATTTCTACAAAATATATTTCAACATCAATGTTGTTAATAGAAAAAGAGTTACAACTCAAAGCCTGATTTGAGTGCATATACCTCTACTGCAAAGATTTACAAAATAGGTTTATTTTGACACAATATGACCATCTATTGACTTGAATGGTCTACTCAGAATGCATGAGATGAAGTATAGATGCACTCTTGGCTTCATGTTTACACTATATACAGGTTGTATCATTAATACAAACACAAAAGACCACAAAGATGAAAACATCTCTATACCTGCAGAGGCTGTCAATTGGTTAGCCTACATTAAGAGATTTTTACACAGATATGGCTTTCCTAACACAGTATGTGGGCCTTTTCTGTCTTTCTGAGTTGGTGGTTGTGCTTCAAAGCCCATTTTGGCAGCTACATCTTAATGGCTTTCTGATGCTGTGTTGAATCATTGATCCTGCAAAGTGTGCAAGCTCTGTGACAATGAAAAAGGCATCATGTCGCTTCTTTCACACTTTCTCTTTTAAAAAGCAGAGTAAAAATCTTTAAGAAAATATTTTCAGTATTTTTCATTGAAGTACTTTTGAACAGAAACCTTGAAAATAACGCCAGAAAGCACTGGAGAGTTGAAAATCATTCCCTAAATTTCATATTACTATTGACATTTAAGATGTTTTTAACATCTCTGTTCCAAAATGCATGTGCATTAATTTAAACTGGAGTTTATAATTGCTATAGCAATCATCAGCTTCAGAGGAAATAGAGTGCAAGGTGATGTAATGAAGCAGTTTGTTATTAATACTTGGATCCAAGAGAAAGGAAGACTAGATTCTGTCTAAATTTAAGTAATGAATGAATCACACCAGGTGCTGTCTTTGCTTACCTAGTGAATGGGTCAGCAGGAGGGATTAGTTCCCCACAGGCAATTTGAACACTGGCTCCAAATGAGCATCAGTAAAAATTTTCCTGATGTTGATTCCTGACAGAAAACCAAAGACCCAAGAACAGAAGTATCATGTAGATAAGCTTTAACACCATCTAGCTTGACCCATTTCTAGCCCAAGAAATTTTTTTCCACAGACTACAGTGAGAGTGTGTATGTGTATGTGAGTGACAGAGAAAAATATAATCTTCATTCCTTCAGCTGTTCAGGTGCTGCAGGCCTACTCTGTTATTGCTCTTAATGATTAGCCTTAGCTGTTCTGAAACATTTCTAGCAGCACAGAAAATCCTTGGCTTAAATAAAAAGCTGGACTCCTTTCTAGTGTTTCTATAAGTGCAGGCCACTTCAGTGATACCAGTGAAACAGGATTTTCTTATCCTTACGTAGGCAAGCTGTGCCCAAAGTCTCTCATGGTTGTTCTTCCCATAAATCATACTTTGTAGCATAATTTCCAAAATAACAAGATTATGTTAAACATTATTTTTGTATGATTGTATGGTGCTCACCCTAGCTAATTAACTCCTTGCAAATTTGAAAGCATGGGGGAATTAAACTTACAGATCTTCAGGACATGAATGACTTTCACATTGGAAATGGTGGAAGAAGGAGCACCTGTCAAAAATCACATCCAGGACTCTGCCCTGACAAAAACAAGGGCAAAAACCTCTTGAGCTCCAGTGCCAGCTTTAATTCACAGACTGACCTTCAATTTTAAACCAGAAGCCCTTTATATGCTTTCAAAAGGATTATTCCATTCTATTTTCTAAAAGGTAATTGTGCCAAAAGAATGTATGTTCAACACTTTTTTTCAAGGCAGAAATAGTTCCCTTGAATAATTTCTCATAATCTGAACTACCTGCACTTCTGCATATGCAACATGGGAGAGGTGTCCCAATATGGAAATAGAAAATAACATTAATTAGTTGCAAAGGCAAATAAGGAGTTTTTCAGCATAAAATCCAGAGAATGGGTTTGCAATGGTGAAGGCCATGCAGTGCATTCCTGTGACAGTGAAATCACCCCTTGTCAGCTGGGCTGCAGAAATTGCCTTTGCATTTAAATAGACTCCTTTGCAGAAATGAAGCACAATGCATCCAACTCTGTAAACTACTGTGGTTCTTATTCTCTGCCATGGCTAAAAGCACTTCACAGCCTTCATTAAGACTGTTCAAGTTCAGTCTGGTATTTGAATCTTAAACCAAAATCTAACTGTAGCGCTAATGTCTTTCCTTTGCAGACCTGGCACTGTCTCAGCTCTTGCCAAATATTCGAGGAGTTTTCTTCATACTTAGTACATTTATCTTCAATACTGGCTCTTTTTCTGCAGTTTTCCACTACTTCGCTCTATTAAAAGTCTATTATATGATATTCATCTATTCTAATAGTCACCATTCCCCAATTTTCTGAAAACTGCCAGAGTATGTAAAACCCTCTTGTTCTTCAAGAAATCCAAGTGAATTATTTAGATGGGAGATGGCACAATAACTACAGCATTGTTCTGTTGTTTCATAATGTACCTGATCGTTAAGCATTGTTCTACATTTTCTCTATTTTGCCAACAGAATTCTAAAATATTTGTGGTTATTAGGTTTGGAATGCCTGATTTTTTAAACCTCTCTTCACCCAGCTATACTTCCATGAAATGGTGTTTATTCTTGTCAGATTCTGGTTGAAATTGTAAACAACAGCATCAGCTGGTGATCAGACCTGTGATCAGTTTTGATAATTTCTGTTACAAAATGCTGATATAAAATATATAAAATTCTGATTAAAAAATTGATATCTCAGCTTCAGCAAATACCTTTGCCATTTTATGTATCACGTCTTCAAGGCTTTGTGGAGGCCAAGACAATTATCCCAACATTATATTCTGCAGACACATTTTCATACCAATTTTTCCTCACTGTGCAGTTGCAGTTTCTCCTGTGACCTTAGCTTAACCCCCTATTCTCACTCTTTGTTTGCAGTGATCTTATTCACCCTGCATACTCCATGTAATTTAATTTAGGACCAATTACTCTGTGAATTTCTGTTCTAATATAGTTATCAGGTTTTTAAGCTCTTTAAGCTGCTTTTCTTTTCCTTTCAGTAAGGTCAGAATCTAAGTTCTCAAGACGCAGATGACAGACCTTTATCAGAGAAATGTGAAAACCACACTGAAATAAAAGATGCTAATATCTCCTGTTTATCAAAATACTTCCATAAAATACATTCTAGATTATATTTTCAGCGAAGTATGTCTTTCTGGTTGTTTTGTCTGGACTCAAAAATATATGATTCAGGACTCTGTGAATAGCGTGACATTGCTGGAATTTGTCCTGGTTCAATTTATTGCCTTTTGAAATATTTATCATCTTACCTTATTATCTGTGTGATAATGTATTCCAAATTGTTTTTTTCTACAGATTCAAAATACTAGACCTTTTTTTTGCTATAAATGGCAACGATGGTGTTTAATTTTCATACATGCAGGTAATTTTCCACAAAAATAATAATTCTAAGCTTCTCAGCCTCAGATAAGGATTCCTGATTCATTGTTTACATAAATTCCCACTCCTGCTATTCTGCTGCACAAAAATTTCTCTTGATATCAGAACCTAGTCTTTCATAGGTTTATGACCTCTATAGGACCAAGAGCATTATTAGCATTCATTTTGCATGACCAACATCTTAGCATATGGAAACATCATCCTCATCATCAAAGCAATTTCAGTTTCTGTTTTTCTAAACTCACATCTAAATTAGCTCAAGACGGACCAGAAGTAAAGGATTGTGTAAAGAAATAACTGGAAGATTCTCATAGCATTTAGGAAAAACTTTGCAATGAAAATTCAAATTAGAGCTTTAGAAACTAAAGATTTGAACATAGACAATATGCAGCTTAAGCAGTGCTGTAATTGAGTCCCAATTAATTGGAGAAGTAGAGATCTCTGTACAAGAAGAGTTTTGGGATATCACAGACAGTTTTTGAGATATAAACTTTGCTAAATACTCATTCACATATCGCAGTAGTGGTCAGTTCATATGCAATACTAAGCATCTTCACTATGTTAGTCCTTAACACTGCTGACTAAAGCAGGTATGAGTATCCAGTGCCACAGAAATGATACCACAAACAAACAAATAAAAACCCAAACAAACAAACAAAATAAAACAAGTCCTGACTGTCTTGAGGGAGTTTGGTTGCAAAGCAAGAGCAAATAATTAGGGAATAAAAGAGAAACAGTGAATCAAGCCAAACTTTATTCTTATTTGAATTCACAGATTTAGCTTAGTTTACATGGGAGTAGATTGTTTCCCAGTGTGTAGCACTGAATCTTAATAAGGTGGATTAGTAGATATAAACACACAGCTGTGTCATTCTGGCATCTGTGTTTTTTGTGGTTTTTGTGTTTTTTGTGTTGGCTAATACAGAAAAAAATGTATAATTTGTTTATACTTGAAAGATAGCCAAACATTAGACTAGAACACTTCTGTTTGTTCCAGAGACTCAGTTTTCCTTTGATCCTAGTGATCTTAGCCTACAGACATCAAGGGCTACCTTGATACTTATTCCACAACAATCTACCATGCTTAGCAGCGGGAATGGAGAAAAAGGGACAAGTTTTCTGAAGTTAAAAAGAAACAATTGGATGTAACAGGGACACCAGTTTTAATTTTTTAGAGTCCTCTTATAAGAAGTTGTGTCAAGTTACCTATAAATAACAACGAAACTCTTTCAAATGCAATACTCATAAACAAAATATTTACCCTGGTTTTTAGTAATGCAACAGATCAGCAGCCAATTGCAAATATAGCTTGCATATAAAATAAATTTTAAAACAGTATTCACATACACAGTGGGAAATGAAATAGAAATTCTTTATGGATTTGGTGCTATCTCCTATAATACTAAAAACTCAGGAACAGAAAGAAGGAGAAATAAGATAAAATAACTAAAATAGTTATGGAAACACTATATTTAGATATCACTGCAGCAGATTTCCCACATCTGTAAATCTCAGCAGTAGAAGATCCTATAAAATGATAGATATAACACTCAGTAATGAACAGATAATCTGAGAGCAAAGGGTTGAATCTTTTTAGCAACTTTGAGCTACACAAAAGTCCATGCAAACTTTTTGCAATCGTAAGAACATATGAATAGAAGTGAAACTCAAAAAGAATTGTTTTGAGGTCCTAGCCTGTCCTAATATTTATTGGGGAGAAAATTTTCAGATTCTTTGGGAAGTATGTAGAATTTATTTTACCCAAAGATGTGAAAATACTTGTACTGGTTTGGGCTGGGATACAGTTAATTTTCTTCATAGCAAGTGGCATAGGGTTATGTTTTGGATTTGTGACCAAAACCATGCAGATAACACAGATATTTCATCTATTGCTGAGCAGAGCTTACACAGAGTCAAGGTCTTTTCTCCTTTCCTCCTCATTCTATCCAACCAGCAAGGAGGCAGGAGAGTTTTGCAAGGGACTCAGCCAAGACAGATGACCTCAAGTGACCAGAGGAACACCACAGACTACCTTGATGTGCTCAGCAGTAAAATCTGGGGGAATAAGAAGGAAGGGGAGACCTTTGGAGTAACAGTGTTCCTCTTTCCCAGTCACTACTACTATGGATCTCTGTTTGCCTGGAGATGGCTGAACACCTGCCTGCCCATGGGAAGTTGTGAATGAACTCCCTCTCTTGCTTTGCTTGAGTCTTCAGCTTTGGCTTTACCTTTTCACCTGTCTTTACCAAAGCCCACAAGTTCTTTCACCTTTACCTTCCTGATTCTCTCCCCCATTCCTCCCTGAGGGGATCCACTGAGCAGCCACGTGTTGCTTATGTGCCCACCGATGTTCAACCATGGCAATACCGTATCCCAAAGGGACAAAAAATATGAAAAATATACATCTGTGCAGTGCCCACAAGCCATGGTCATCAGAAACAAGTGAGGCTTATTTTAAATTATGCTGCTGGAATGTGAAGTTATTACAATATTTTCAGAACTGAAATATTATGGTTAATGGCTTAAACATTGTTATGAATTACTTTTTGCCCATTATGGCAAAACTGTATAAAGAAGCTGCAACCACTGAAGCTCCCCCCTCCTTGAGTATGTCTCCTGAGGAGAACTTTCTACTGTGAGTTAATCCACCTAAGGGAACTTGAGGTTAGATAATGGTGACATTATTTTCCAGTTATCTCAGGTGCCTGAGAGAGAAGAATGTATCCAGAAGAAAGCCAACCCAGAAGCAGTCCCGAAAATCATCTCTGGCTGGGTTCAGGGTAGGGAGGCCACAGCCCACAGGCTCATCTGCTGGGGTCAGGTTTGTACACACTTCCCCACAACCAAGGGGAGAGGAGGAGAGTTTTTGGGTGTCCAGAGTAACCCATGGTAAGAGAGAGTGAACACCCATCCTCCCTTACACAAACTGGCTCAGTTGTAACTGCACATCCCCACCCCCCCCCAGGAAGGCCACAATCACATAGGACATTTCCATGAGAAGCAGCTGAGTAGATGTCATAATCCATCAAAGACCCCTGAAGTACTTCCCAGACTCATTCCTGAGGCCTTGCAGCAGAGCACTGCATGTGATGCAAAGTGATGCAACAAATTCAGGGTCACTTGCAAGACAGTGTCAAACTGCCTCCCCAGGGGAGGTACCTGGGTATTCCCACCTGGACCAAATGTGTATTAACCAGTTAAACTCTATGTTTTCCAAGACTCTCACTACCAAGAAGACAAGAGGAAGATTAACTGGACACTATAGGGACCCATCGAGTGGTGATATTTTCCTCTTAATCTCCCTCTGTTGCTCTCTTTCTCTCCCCACACATCTTTTCCTAGCTCTCTCTGTCTCCCTCTCTCTCTCTGTTTCTCTCTCTCTCTCTCACACACACACACACACACACATTTACTGTTAAATAAAATCCATACTTTTGACTTTGGCATATGGTCTCATTTTCACCTAAATCCAGGAAGGGGCATCTCTCTAAAAATTTTAATAATCGGATCGTAACAGCCATCAGCAATAAAGCTGCTATTGCCTACTGCTAATTTGGATTTAGCTCATGAAATACTTTGGTCTAATGGTCCTGGAGTTGGGGTCTATTCACAGAACAAACACAAAATGGGAAATTGCAGTGCATAGTGTAAAATTTCCCCCAATATATCTCAGCCAAGATTTACATGAGTTACCTTCCAGGGTTATGGGAGTTATTGCTCTCTGTACCCTTTTGGTCAGTCTTGTGGTGTGCAGTGAATAAAGACAAGATGACTGCAAAGGATGATTTTGGTTTTGGAATTAGGTGGTGAACTGCAATTGAACACCTGCTTTCAGTGTTACATATGCATATAAATGAATACATATATGCACACATATTTACCTAAATATGCATATATATATATATGTACATTTTGGGCAAATGTATACATACTGATACGCACACATGCACACAAATGCACATGCACACACACTCATATGCTTATGGAATTACAAGGAAATTAAAATACATAATGTACATCATCCTAGTGGGGGTTTTTTATAACCCCATAACCATATCCTTAACTTCAATGGATACCAGGGATAGTCAAAAATATCTATGACCACTAGACAGGTTATTTGTCAAAAAAATTATTTGAGATCTGTTTAGGTGATCTTTGCTAGTGTTCACTGGCTGAAGCCACTTAACATCTTTGTGTAAAACAGCTTTGATTAGAAGTGTCAGGAAATGTTGCACTCTGAAAATTACTTTAGTTATCTATCACATTATTTATGTTTATTGGTATGCCAAGAGTCATTAATTGGAAACAAACTAAAAGCCCAAGAGGAGATCCAGTCCCGGCTATATAAGCTTGCTATTGAATTATACACACAGTGCAGGCAAACTAATATCTTTCTCATTACATGACTAAATGTGATGGCAAGTATTTATTGCACCTTAAGTTTTATTCCCCTGATACCCTTATAAGATGCAACACCTGAATTTTACACAGCCTTGAGGACAGCAGACAAACATATGGAAATAGCCTGAATACAGAAATATGTGCTCATAAAAGGTATTCACTGCCAGTGTCGACAAGGACTGGAACACTATTCATCCTAGAATCATTGTAAAAGTTTGGTGCTGCTTGTTGATGGTTATTTTCAATGAATCAAGTGTTTGAAGCTTGATTTATTGTTAGTTTTGACACCTTAGTACTAAATAAAATCCAATCTAAAACTAAATTACTTGCCTTCTGGACTCAGGTCTCACTAAACAAGTCTATTAATGACACAAATGACCAAACTGGAAAGGAATTAAGCTTCTTTAGCAACCATTATGCAGTAATGTAAACATTCAGTTATTTTTCTTTAACAAGAAGAGTAAACAGGTCACAAGTATATAGGTCAAACACATAGAAATCAACCTGTATTTCTTATAACACAGATCTAGAAGGCTAATTTTTCTTGCAAGTAATGATTTTATTCTGTTCCATTATTCATTTGGCTGTCTGAATAAGTAAGATTGGATTTCCTTGTAGAATTGTTGATTTGTTTAGAGATTAAGTTCAAATATTTGGTTAAAATTACCTGGAGCATAAACATTATTTTTCATTTCAGAATAAAGCACGGCTTGGATTTTTGTCATTGTAATTTATTTAGAAAAACTGTATTATTGCTTCATAATTTGAATGTATTTTCATTTTAGAGAAGGATGTCAAAAACTTTACAGTGATTTATATTATTGAGTCTGAAGCTTTTTTATATACCCAAATACCATTTTTACATGAGCAATGTTCATTATCCCTTTTATCATGCTGTTGAAGAATGGCCACATTGCTGTATTTTAATAATACCCACCCCAAGGGAGGGAAACCACAGAGTTGTTGTCTGGCTCTCACACTTCAGCTTACCAAGTTTGACTTTTCTCAGTTACTTTTTTCTGCTAGGTAATAAAATAGCTTAAATGTAGAGCAACGTTTCTGTTATTACTTAAACACAGATGGATTGATGAAAAAATTCTAAAATCATGTTCAGAAACAAGAAACTCTTTTAATCCTCTTAAAATGATATTTTAAGGGCGTATATATACCCTGGAATAAAAAACCAGCGAAGATGAGTTCAATTCACTAACACCTTTTTTCTTGCCTAAAAGGCTTCCTTGATCAAAATTTCCATGAGGGATCAAGCCAAAGAACAGCCTAGCCCAAAATCCCACAGCAGTTAATAGCAGATATTTAGGGGGGGAAAAAAAAGTAAGAAACAGGGCAAGTATAGAATGGTCTTCCATCTGGTAAAAGCTCCCATGAATCAGTAGGTCATTTTTAGCAGTCAAACTCCAGGGTTTTGTTCCAAAAAATGATCTATTACATTTTTGAGCCATTTAGACCTTTGACTTTCTTGTTATTCCGAGGGGAAGAGGTCCACAGTACAATAATAGTTTATGTGAAAACAGTATTTCCCTTTGCTCTCCCGAGAAGTTCTCCCTCCTACTTGTGTTGGCTGAGCCTCATATCCTCCACGTGTTACAAGTAGTGAGTAATCACTCCCAACACCCCGACACTCACTAGAGGCTTACTTCCACCATATCAGCTTCCTGAAGCTATTGGCTGTATGAAATGAGGTCACATCTTTTCTGCAGGTCTCTGATTGCCTCTCCTCATTAAATTGTGACTAAGACTATTTTTTTTCTTTTTAAGCCTATTATGTTTACCTGTGTTGATCATATATCTTGCAGTCACCCTTCTGCTTTACTTCATTATTCTCACAGGTGTTTCACCATGCAGCTTAAGTTAGTTATTTCTGCAATTACTTTTTCTATCAGTTATATATATAGTTCCATGCTCGCTACTTCTATATCTCTTTTTTACCACTATATGCTTCTTGACTAGCATATCTATAGAACTGATCACCATGTGATCCAAATTTTTACAGACTCTCCACATATTACTGGCTCATAAACTTGAAGATATTCCCCTGATTCTAATACTGACAGATTTCAGATGGTTTAGTTTATTATTTACCATATTACTTAGCTCTCTTCCTCCTTCCTGATATTTCCATCTGAGTAATGACAAATTGAAATTTCCACTCTCTAGTTTCAGATGTGCTATCTTTTGGAAGCTGTTAATCCAACCACAAAAGAGCATTTAAAGTGCATTTTCTTTGCAACATCCTGCCTTAGAACAGACGCCAGCAGAAATATCAAATAAATTCATGCCTTAGTTTTTTCAGAAAACAGAAGTAGTCCAAAAGAGTTAGTTCAACTAGCTATCCTATTTCTTCTTTTTCAATTAATATCTTAAAGAACTTCTTCGTTAATTCTTGAACTTAACAATTAAAAAATGGAGCAAGTGTATCTGTTTAAAAGCATACAAACTACTAACAAATCTTTTTCTTTCATGTGCCTTATTTCCTATCATTTTGCCAGAATGCAGACAAACTGCTCTTGTTGCTTATTTGTCTCATTTTACAAATGATACAAATAATTTCATTTGAATGCAGGAAAAGGAACAAAAATAAACAAAATAACCTTCAGTAAGGTGTTGGAATAGATGGTCAATAAAAACATTTCATTCTCCAAATGTATTCTGAATTACAGAATTATGAAAGCTGACTGTAAGTACTATAAATCAGCAAGTGTTGCGTACACAACCCCCTAAAGAGCAGCGTTGGTGTCCCAAACCTGCTCAGTGTGGAGCTGGGCTCCCAGTATTCACACAGCTCTCTGAGCTGGTCCAAAGCTCCCTGTACCTCTCCACCTTTGGACTGGCTCTCTGCACTTCTGCTCTGTCTGCAGAAGCATTTCACCAAAAAGAAAATGCAGCACCACTCCTGTAGCAGAGGCACAAACTGTTGGGCACTTCCTTTGCTTTAGGTTTCACACGTGTTGTGCATAAAACAAAGTGTAGGACTCTACAAGAACAAGTGAAACCACTAAGAGCTCTTCCTCTTGACAAGGTTATACACTACACAAGTGTAACTAAGGAAAAAAAAAAGCTGTACATTCAACAACTTTTCTTGTAAATGTGTCACATATAGGGAAACTGATAAGAGCTTATTTTGATCTCCTTGGTCCTATTTGCATGATATATGTGTACACATACATTTATAAACTCTTCTGGCAGGGTTTGATACATCCTGGCTTTGATTCTTATTTTACACTATTCACAGTGTGAAAAACATATCCCTTTTTTCTGTGTGTGTGGAAAAAGTGAGACAACTGACAGTCCTCGTTAAGTGTCTTACAGCTATGATAGCTGTGAGGAACTAATGACTTCTCACCTGGAGTACTGGTGGTTACAAGTCCCAGTGTGTTACTCAAACAAATAAACAAGCATGACAGGACAAGCTTTGTCGAGCAGTTCATTCCTCACACTCTGTGAATATAACCCTTTTACCCTTTATTCCACCAGGATTCCTACCCAAAACTCACTTCTTTCACTAAATCTCCTATAAAATAATCCTAAGGATTTGTCTCCCAATATACTAGAGATAGTTCACAGCATTAATGTAAGACACACATACCCCAACCTTAGCAGCAGATAATTTTAGATTAACATGCTCTGTTACTTTCCTAACAGTGGTACAGGGTGACCCATTTCTCTACTGCATTTCTCCATTTGCAAAACAGGGAACTGTGTTGTGCCTTACCAAGCCTATTCCACTCTGTGTTCCAGCACTGCTTAAAGAGGGATCACCCTGGGCAGTCGGGCTCTGCAGCTCCCTGTGTTCCATGGGCTTTCCAGGGATGGACTATTTCTAACAAGAAGGAAATCAAGGAGAGTTTAGAAGTGGCCTTTGATGCAAGACATCCCCATGTGCCTCTGCATTTTGAAATGATGTGTAACAGAACCCTTATAGCAAAAATATTCTTGTGTTTGAGGTCAAATCATTCACATATGAAACTCTAACATACTTTTCTTATGTGTTTAATGTAGTGCCCTCAGAAGGAAAATTAATTGCTTTTTTTTTTGCTTAACTATTGAGGAACAGCTTAAATAGAACCACAATCCAATAAACTAAATGAATACACCACTTGGAAAACTGGAACGTACAACCTGAAATTCAGGTTGAGATGCTAACAGTCAAAATATCAGGAGAAATCATTAAGCTCCCTACTGTCATAAATGTGCAATATTTTTCATTTTATTGCAACAAAGATGGCTGTAAGAGAGTCACTGAGACTTTAGAATTTTTATTAGGAATCCTTTCACTTTAAATCAGATGGATTGATAACCAGTTGAAGTAGTGCCAAATGGCATTAATGAACAAATTAGTTTTTAATATTTCATTGCTGTTCTCTGTATTTCCATTTTTTTTCTTGATCCTGAGTCAAGAGATTCATTTACCCATGTAAGAATTGCAAAGAGAAATAAACCTGTGAAATAAAGTAATAAATTATTGGAATTTATTTTCCTGATAACAAGAAAGTATACATAATTTGATACATGATATATAATTTGTTCTCTTCAAGATATCACTGATTATTTCTAGAACATTAGTTCACTTTATACTGCTTACCATAAGATGTAGAAACACAACACTGTTAATCCTGAATATCTTCCTTATGCAAAACATTTATTAACGTTAAAATAAAAACAGTGTACAGAAACCCTGCTTCAAATTAATGATTGCTATTTACAATAAGCTCTTTCTGTTGAAAAAAAACTCCTATGAATTTCTTTAATTTCTGGCTTCTAAGTACACTCGATTTCCATCTGAACTGTGTGGGTTCTTTACTGTGTGAGTTCACAGTTCTCCTTCATGTGGATTTTCTGGTGAACTGATAAGGGTTAAATATGCAAGCCACCTCTTAATGTTAATAAGATATATTTTCCTTACCTGTAAATCTGCCTTTTAAAAAGGCTAAATTGGTTAAGGCTATGAAATATCTTCAAACAATAGAAGGGAAGACAGAGCCATCTATACCATGCTTTCATGTAGGATCCACTTGCTTTGAAAGTCAAGATAAAATATTACTTGGTGAGAATTCTCAGTAAAATCGAGTATAATATTCACCTCTAGTTTTGTTACTGCATTACAGTTACTTGCAGATTTGAATAAAGATAAATGTATATACATTATTCTTCTGACAGACAACAGAATTGTGTCATAAAAAGCTTTAGTGTTTAAGATGAAAGTGATTCTCCACTTGAAGGAAATAATGAAGACAAAATCTTTTGAAGTGGGATCCATACCATATTTTTGAAAATGGGTCAAGGAATTGAGAGTTATTTCAGCACACCAAAAAAATGCAGACAAATGGGAAGCCACAAAAAGAGTTTGCATGACAAAATATTTGTCAGCTCTGTTCCATACACCTATTGATCCTACATATAAATTACCTTTATTTGTGTCCTTAGACAATTACCCTGCAGTTAGTGGTTTATGTTTTGATACCACCAGAAAGATTTTGTGACGGAAAGAAATGTTGTGCAAGAATAACACCTCTAAAACTGTATTTTTCCTAATTTGATTTGCAGCAGGAGGAATAAATATAAAATAATAAATTAATTTAATTTAAATAAATTACATTAGAAACTTGTCTTCTTGCTTTATATATCTTTTCTTTAGCTTTGTCTGCAACGTGTATTCCTGCTCAGCCCCATTTCCTAGCAACCCAGTGCAGACATGCTACAAAAAAAGCAGACACTTTGGAACACAGGAAGAAATTGTTACCATGGCAGGCACACCTTCCAAAAGTTATGTTTTGGTGGCTATTGTATAAGTATGACACAAAATTTCCTCAAATTAAAAAGTGAAAAGAAGAAACTCAGAAACTCTTCCTTCCAAAACACTCAGAAGGCCTTATTGGGACAGAAAGGGGATTTGAACAGGGTAATCGCCACTTATGCATCTTTTCTTTCTTCACGTTAGGAATAAGTATGCAGGTAGTTAGCAGAAGATGAAATAACAGCAAAGAAAATGAGTCCCAAGCTGTTCTCTACCAGTATCATAGAACTGAACTGTGGCTCATGCTGAGAAAATTATTGCATCTTCCCTCTCTACACTTTCCTCCTATTACGTTATGGGGAGGAAAGCAAGTACATGACAAGTTTCACCTTCTGATCTATATATTATATTGTTACACCTACAGCCTAACTCCAAGTTTTTAAAAATAGATATCTAACAATTTCCTTGTAAAATCTTTATCATCAACTTGGTGTTACCAAAGAAAACCAAATACTTCTCAAGGAAAAAAAAAGCCAAAACAAAACAAAACCACTAACACACACACTCAAGCCAAGAAAAGCTACAAAAAAAAAGAAAAAAGCCATTCTAACCAAAGCAAACCAAACCAAAAACTTCAAGCATGTTGCAGCTTTTCAACCAGACTTCAAGGACATCAGCAGCTGATGGATTCTGCCCTTGTTGAAAGAAATTTTCATTCAGATGTTGGGTCACCTGTCTGCCAGAAAACTACATCTGTGGATATTGTGACACTAAGTGAAGGCTTATTTATGAGGACCTACATCTGAGCCCATGAGATCAATTTTACATTTCAAGTTTAAAAGCAGGGATTTATAAACAGGAATATCAGGATTTATAAATCTCTCTCTCATAATCTACAAAGCCTTTGGAGTAACAAAGGGAGAGGAGAGGAGAGGAGAGGAGAGGAGAGGAGAGGAGAGGAGAGGAGAGGAGAGGAGAGGAGAGGAGAGGAGAGGAGAGGAGAGGAGAGGAGAGGAGAGGAGAGGAGAGGAGAGGAGAGGAGAGGAGAGGAGAGGAGAGGAGAGGAGAGGAGAGGAGAGGAGAGGAGAGGAGAGGAGAGGAGAGGAGAGGAGAGGAGAGGAGAGGAGAGGAGAGGAGAGGAGAGGAGAGGAGAGGAGAGGAGAGGAGAGGAGAGGAGAGGAGAGGAGAGGAGAGGAGAGGAGAGGAGAGGAGAGGAGAGGAGAGGAGAGGAGAGGAGAGGAGAGGAGAGGAGAGGAGAGGAGAGGAGAGGAGAGGAGAGGAGAGGAGAGGAGAGGAGAGGAGAGGAGAGGAGAGGAGAGGAGAGGAGAGGAGAGGAGAGGAGAGGAGAGGAGAGGAGAGGAGAGGAGAGGAGAGGAGAGGAGAGGAGAGGAGAGGAGAGGAGAGGAGAGAGGAGAGAAGAAACTTTTCTAGGTTATCGTGCTCACACAGGCCCAAACCTTCTGAATCGTGGACAACATAATTTCCTTTTCTCTTTTCTTTTCTTTTCTTTTCTTTTCTTTTCTTTTCTTTTCTTTTCTTTTCTTTTCTTTTCTTTTCTTTTCTTTTCTTTTCTTTTCTTTTCTTTTCTTTTCTTTTCTTTTCTTTTCTTTTCTTTTCTTTTCTTTTCTTTTCTTTTCTTCTTGACAAAAGCTGACTCACAAAAAGGCAACATGAGTTAGAAGAACAAAAATACAGAGCCCTGGAGTCTTTTGGGACAGCCCATAGATTTGAGCAATACCTTCTTCTCAAAAGCAGTTCATACCAAACTAATAAAGATTTTTTCCTTCAAGTCAGCCTTTTCCTCAGCTCAAAAAGGGTAGGAGGGAAGATCTGACCTTTGATGAAGTTACTGTGTCTTTTATTCCTTTAGTTCAAACAAAAGACTTCAGGCCTTTGAGCTGCGCTGGCTTCATTTTTTGTTTGCAGAAAATGAAAATATGAGGCAAGGTAAAGTCATGCAGAATAAAATTTCTGTCAGTTATTTAAATTTTAGGGCCTTAATAATGAAAGAGTTGTGATTGAAGATAGCTTTTGAATACATTAAATGCGTGTATGGCATTAATGGATAAAAATTGAAAATAAACAGATACTGAGCTGCAGACACAGCATGATTTTACTCTGAAAAATGCTGGAGATCTCAGCAATACACACTTTAGAATGGGTACTGCTGTTAAGTAACTAACAGGCAATTAGATGGCTCTAATGAAAGAAAAAACTGAGCAACTGATTGTGTACATTATCTTACATTTGAACTTAGTTCCTTTTGTGGAGCACATTGTCAATAAGGAAAAAAAAGGATTTAACTTTACAGTGACCTTGTCTTTCAGATTTGATTAAGTCTGTACTGCAGTTTTATTTCCTGTGGTGCACATTACTGGCGGGGAAGACACATTATAATTATCTGACAGTACCAGAATCATTTAAAAAAAATAAATTCTTGTAGCTGAATCTAAAATATACCCTTTAACTCATCATGGAAAACTCTGTACTGTTGCAGAAACTAAGCAGAAAAAGTCAGCCTCTATATTCAACCAACAGTGTAAATTAAGTTTGTCTTTATTAAAAATGCATATTAATGCACAATTTTATTAAAAATGCACATTAACTTACCCTGCATTAACTTAGTTTCTCAATTATTTGTGTATACAAATGTGTATACAAATACTGCTGAAAATGAAGGAAGGTATTTACCTCAGGAGCCTCAGAGGATGGTTAAACAAAGCACAGTCACTTGGTTGAAGTCTCTAAATATCAAGAAATAAAGCTTCTGTGCAACTGCTTCTGCATCAAAGAAGACAGAGAATTAGCCTTATTTAGCAGAGATGGTTGCTAACAGAAACTTATTGCAAGTCAGTCTGGCTCTTAACATGCTCACAGCCCCAAATCCTCTGCAAATGAGGGCTGAAAAGTTAGAAATCATGTTCCAGGATCGTAAATAGGAAACAGTGCATCACAGAGGAATAGCTCCTTCCCAAAATGAGATAGCTGAGAATCAAGGAAGCCACAACCAGGCTCCCTGCTTCTGCTACCTTCATGTTTATGTGGATTTGGACTACAGGAGAAATGCATCCAAAATGAATAATGACGCTAAAATATCTGTGTGGTCATATCACTACAACTGAGGAGTCAAAGTGGCCTTGAACAGCACATCAAGTGAAAGATAGCTCATGGGGAAAGAAGCAAAAGGAGAACTCTCATGCTTCACATGCTGAGCCAAGCTCATATTCGGGAGCAGTTAAAGAAGATTTTTGCTGTTAAGAGTGATCTAGAACTGTACTCTGCTGGTTTGGGTGGGGGTATTTTTGCCTGGCAACCTTTTTTCCAATTTCATAGTCAAGAAGAAAGGAAGCCTTTAGTTTCCTAAATTAAAGACATTTTCTTCTTTAACCATGCTTGTGTTTAAAAGGACCTCAAGTACTCTGGCTAGCAGAAAGCAAATTATTTCTTCAGAAGCAGCAGCAATCTTTTTACATAAACTGTACAACCATAAAGAGAAAAATAAAAAATTGGAACCTTGATTTGGCAAAGAAACCCTGTACATGAAGACTTTCTCTTCTATGAGAAATTCTGACCAGATTTCTGCTTTACATCAATACATATTGAAAACCTTTTGTGGATTTATAGTAGCAGAAACAAGGATTTGATGTTGATCAGACATGATATCTGTCTTATATTCATGTCAAATATGAAATTTTGCTGAAGAAATTGAAATATGAGTATTTGTCCTTTTCTCTCTGCAGACCAGACATCACTGTGCTATCTGCTATAAAAATGGTAATCTTCACAAAAATATGAACTTTAATGTCATCTATATTCAACTTCAGATTTAGATCCAGTTGTGCTGTTATGTCATTTCTGATAGCACAGTGGCAAACAGATATGTTTCTGTATAGATTTTTTTGAGGATTTCAGGAATTTTAAGTAATAATAAGTAATAATTTTCTCATGCTTATTTTTCATATTAAATACTATTTGTACCTATTAAGCTGTTGGCTTGCAAGATCAGACTTATCCTGGAAAATGTATACACATTTTTTAGACTGTTTAATGCTCTCCAAGTGCAAGACCTTTTGTTCTAGAAATAGAAAAGCGTTTAGTCATGCATACCAGCAAAAAGCTTAGGAAACATAGTGAATGCTATAACCTTAAGGCCAAGAATGCAAACTGACAAGAAGTATTTGTGGAGAGCTGTATGCAGATATCCAGAATGGGATCTCATCAGGAGAAGCACAATCCCACCCCACAATGGAATAAAACCAAATGTGTGCAATGTCCTCCAGCCCACTTAATTATAGAAATATGGAATTATTTGCATTGGAAAAGACCTCTGCAATCATTGAGTCCAACTGATAACCCAGCACCCTGTGTCACATCCACACGCCTTTCAAACGCTTCCAGGGATGGCAACTTCACAACTTTCTAGGCAACCTGTTCCTCTGTTTCTGATACAGACCAGGTGTCACTGGCCTTCTTGGCCACCTGGGCACTCTGCTGGCTCATGTTCAGCTGGTTGTCAACCAGCACCTCCAGTGCTATTTCACCAGGCAGTTTTCCAGCTACTCTTCCAGCTACAAGCATTTGATGTCTGATCAACATCAAATGCTTGTTTCTTCCCCAAGCCTGCTGCATGGGGTTGGTATGACCCAAGTACAGGACCCAACAATTGGTCTTGTTGAAACTCATTCAGTCAGCCTCAGCCCATCAATTCAGCCTGTCCAAATCCCTCTGCAGGGTCTTCACACCCTCCAACAGATCAACACTCCTGCCCAGCTTGGAGCTGCCTGTCAGCTCCCTGAGGATGCATTTCATCCCATTGGGTAAGAGACAAAGATTTTAAACAGAACTGGCCCCAGTGCTGAGCCTTGGGGAACCCCACTAATGACCAGCTGGCAGTTTGATGTAGCTCAGTTCACAACTATTCCCCAGGCCCAGCCATTTAACACCAGGTTTGCACCCATTGAGGAGAGCACCTGTCCAATTCGTGGGCAGCCTCCCTGCCTAGCTGGGTGCCCTGGTCATTCTTGTTCACCAGCTGTTAAGGGCATTATTAATATCAGAGTTCAGCTGGCCTGTGCAAGGAAAAGCACTTCCCTTCCAAGCACTGTCAGCTGGATCTCATCAAGCTTCCTTTAAAGGTGGGATTTGCCTTTCTTTTGTCAGCCTGGGAATACTCATTCATAGCAGAGGTAACCTCTGGCAGACCTATGGAGACTGCAGCAGGCAGCCTATTGCCTCACGTTCTCAATGGACCAGTTTAGGGAAAACAAATTAATAAATAAATAAAACTTGAAAACTAGCATTCAGACACTGTCGCTTTTCCACTGCTGTTTCTCCATTGACATCATTAGCACTGATTCTGGTCAGAACCATGCTGCACATTTTTCAGGGAACTGTGTACATCTGGGTGGAATGAGAAAAAATGTTTTAAACAGTAGAAAAACTAAAACACTGGTCAATATTTTAGCAACTCCATCATTTATTGGTGCCTCTGACTTAATGTGCATTTATCCTAAATGAAGCTGGTAAACAGTTTCATTTTATCTTAAACGTTGTTCAATCATTTTACACACCACCTTATGCAAAAGTAAAGCAATAAGTGTCAGCCACGGTACTTACAGCCAATTAATGACAATTTAGGGGAACCAAAGATTCAGTGTTTGAACTGTAAGATGCAGTATTTAACTGCTTTAATATTCCCTATCTAAGGTTATTATTATAAACCATGTGAAATTAATGAATGAAGATAAAATAAATATATAATCATATTTTTGTTTATAGTTTAATGCATATTTTATAGTATCATGGGATAAATCAGGTTGAATGCACCCCTGGAGGTCATATACTCCATATAGATAGAACATATATTTAGCATTTTACAACACAATTCTGTCCTTAGTATTTAAACACTATTGCAGGCAAGACAACCTTCAAAGCAAACTTGAATTTATAAAATGTTTTTCTTCACTGAAATCTGGTCTCAGTTCCTCACCCCTTCTTATGGCACCAAGCACAATCATAACTTCTGAGTGCATTTTTAGAGCTGAGGGACAAATAGAATGTTAGCACTTAACAAGAAGGAAAATGTGCTGTTCTGTGCAAACTTGAAAATATGAGACTGATATCCTGAAATATGGAATAATAGTTTAGAAATATTCAGAGTCTTTCTGTACCTTTTACTAAAATGACCAAAGAAGTATTTCTTCTAAGTTGACTAGAAATAACCACACTTTTATTTTTAAGGGAAGTGTAAGTATGTGATTTTAAAGCTTACAGAAGCTCTTACAGGTTATGAAATAGATCTTCTTATGTGGAAAAGGATGAATTATCTTCATTTGATTTACCAACTACAAATTCAATAAAAAAAGATTATAGAAACACCACTGTTTTTTCCCTCAGTGTTACAAAATATTACTCTGGTACAGTGTAATTTTCTCTATTTTTTCTTATTCAGTCTAATTACTGTAATTTAATCTTATAATGATCTCATAGTGAAAAAATATATTTCCTCTATGTGAAGAAAATTACTATTTTTTAAAGTCTTATTGTGTTAGTGCAAAATCACTTCTCTTGCAGTTTCCCGGTAACTGTAAATTTTGACACAAATTAAAATATATCTTTGTTGTATAACTTTTTTACCACAATGAAAATGACAATATTTTTATAAGAATATTTATCCTATTTAAATGGAAGCTGTGGGCATATAATTCCAAGCATATTTTGCTATTTCTGCCACTATCAAATAAATTATAAGACAATTAAGCTAGTCTGCTCATAAGTCAATCCTGCTGTGTGAAGGATCACTTTACTATCCTATAATCTGACTGTAATATTTTTTGTAATGCAACTTCTGCCATAATCCTGGAAAAATATTGGACAAGGTTGCATTCCAACAATATAACATGCTTTAATGCTGATGCTTGTTGACTATGTGATTGAATATCAAGAATGTTATGTACTATCAAGAAAATGTGAAGGAAAAAGAAAAAGGAATTTTTCATAACAAAAAACCCCCAAAATTTTGCTATGTGTATATATATATACACACACATATATATATACATAAATAAAATACATATGAGAGTATCTTAGAAGGAAAAACAGGACAGAGTAAGAAGACACTATTGCATGTTAACCCTCTGATTGCTAAGGCTTTAAAAATGAGAAAATATTATCAGCTGTTGACTGGAAGGAGATAAATACTAAAAGAGGAAATAAAAAATTGGGTTGTCTGACACATACAAGCATGCCAAAAGGGAAATAAATTACTTTTAATCATTTCAACTATGAAGAAGGTTGACATTTTTGACTTTATGCAGCAAGTTATTTAAATACACCCTTAGAAAATTTTAGGACATTAGCACAGACTTTAAAAATAAACACAGCTCTATTGGTAAAGTGTTGAAATCTCATACTAACTTCACATCATTAAATATGAAGCATTTCTCTGATATGCATCCTCAATACTCTGCATTCTCATCAGAGATAATAACACCACCAAGTAGCAGTTTTACAGGGCAATGTTGCTATATATTCAGTAGCACCATAAAATACATACTTTTCTTCATGTCTTCTACTTAATACAAATATTGTGGCTGACAGTAACTGTGACCACACATTAACAAATATTTTAAGCTTGTTTTAGTTTACGGCTTCAAATCCACCTGCAAGAAATTACATTAGTGCTGGCTTTCATTTCAGCAGTGAAATCTTCTTCCATACAAATATAGAACGGGAATGCACAGAATCGGAATTGCTTGGAAGACTCATGCTTTCCACAAAAAACATATTGGGGTGCTTTTTCTATGGCCTTGAGGGACAGGCATTATATCAAGTCTTTATATTCCTTTTTCTGTTAATTTCAGTTTTCATCATAGCCATTCTAGTTATATATCATTCAAGCAATGAAAGATAAAGAAATTACTTCACAGTACATTAATTTTATGTTAAGGGTCTAACAAGAGCTGACAAAAGAAAAAGAATTTTGCCTTTCAACTGTCAGTCTGCTCACTTAAAGTGACAACCTACTCTAGAGATGTCCTTATTTTGGTTTAAATTTGTATCTCTAATATTTTAATATATTGGTTGCAACTGTGTTATTTCAGAGCAATAAAAGTGACTTCTGTGGACATTTAATTAATGAGATACATATTTAAAACATCAAGCAGAAAATAAAAGCACTACAGCTTTTATTTGCTAGATGGGTTTGATGAGGAATATACCAAGTGCTTTCAAAATGATGACAGAATCTAATAATCATCTGCTATTAACTTTGAGAACACCTTAGTGTAAGTTTCTCTCCCATTAATTGACTGAACCACACAACTAGACCTGAGAATTATAGAGATGTTTTAATTTCATATTGATATTTTCCTTTGGCACTAAATGTATAGGAATTACATTGGAAGAATATGCATAAAATTTGGTTTTGAATTGGGATGAGACCATAGCTGTGCCAGTTAATAGAAAATATAAGTGGCACAGGTCAGATGGTCTTTGATGACGAGTGACAGTTTGCTAGAAATTTTATATCTTAATAAGGACACTTTAAAAAAACCTGTAAAAATGTGATTGCTACAGCAATTTACTGGGATTATTTATATTAAACATAATTTACTAATGAACTTTGGTAAAACAGAATATCTGGCCTTGGGACTTCTTCTCACCCAGACACAGCAACACTAAGAAGGAGAACAGTTCTTGTGAAACCCTGAGACTGACTCCAGCTCATCAGGTGAGAGCAGCTGAAATGATTGATCTTGCCCTTTAGACTCTGTAATAGTAGAGTGTACTTAAAATGCATGCAGAGTACAGTCCTTTAAGTATGTGAGAGTCCTGTTTCTATTCAAATGCTGAATTGACAGGCCTGAGAATGACATTTCTCTATTGCCAGATCATACCTACAGAACTGGCAACAGTTTGGCTGTCAGTCTGGAAACTCAGCTCCAAGTTCACATGTACAATACAGTCAGTAAAGAAGACACTGATTATTTGAATTATTCAAATCCAGCTCTTGTGTTCTCCATTTCAAGGAGGACCAAGCCCAGGAAACGTTACAACATTACTTATTTCTCTAAACAAACAAAAAAAAAAAAAAAAAAAAAAAAAAAAAAAAAAAAAAAAGCACTGAATTTTAGACAAACATTGAAATTGGCACAATCAGTTTGTCAGTAAAGACAAAGCATGCTTAAGCTGAAACTGCCTTACCATCTCTTCTGTCATTCGCTCCTCTTTCTCCAGGACTATAATACCCTTTCCATGTTTTTGGGACTGTTATGGAAAATGAAAGGCCCTTGGCAGATCTCAGAAACATCTCTGTTACCAAGAAGTGCATGCAAACAACAAAGGTCAGGTAGGCAAGTCTTTAATCATCTTGAGGAAATGAGATCTTTACTCATAGAGCAAGAATAGCTAACTTTGCTGCAGTACTTCAGCTGTGGTTTGAAAAATGTTCAATTTATATTCCAGCATTTTATGGTTCTAGTGGAAAATAATTCCACCAGTGTTTAGAACACATTTGTTTTAAATGCCACTAATCAATGAAAATGAAATATTGGGACCAACATTAGTCAAATACATTGATGATAGATGCATTGAAATGCATAACTGAATAGGATTTAGCTATATTTGTATAGAAATTGTTATTTAAAATATACTCTGTGCTCCCTCTAGTCCATTACTATTTTAAACACCATTAAGGAATTTTTCCAAGGGGGAAAAGGAGAATTTCTTTCTCAAATGAATTACCTTCTTCTGTGTAGAACAATTAACATTTTTAAACACTCGCTATATTCAGTTCATGCCTTGCATACACTATGGCAGATACTACTTTGCAACGTTTTGCTTTTCTTCTCGATTTTTTCTTTAAGAAACCATGGAAAGTATCTATCTATTATCTGTCTTTGGATATATTTATGGCATCGTAATTGAATTTATTTTTTATGTCATTGCTTTTATTTTGAAAAAATGGATATTAATTGTTAAAAGGCTGAAAAAATTATTATATTATCCTTTTGCTGCATCAGCTGTATTCCTGACACACAGGACATTGAATCCAATAATTTTTTATTAAAATAAAAATGAAAATTGAAGGGTTACCATTTTTCCACAAGAAATGTCTAGGATTTGACAGAAAAAACCCACAATTGTATTCTTCAGCAGAAGAGTCTAGACAATCAAGCCAAGACCACAGGATCATAGGATCCCTCCTGGCAGGTAGGCAGCCTCCACTGAATCCTGGAAGTCAATCACCTTTGAACTCAGTTTATTATTTAATTACTGCTTGTTTGCTTTTCCTTCTTGACTTTACTTCCAGCCCATGTACTGCACCTTGCATCACATATCTGTTTCTCAGGATGTTAAAGAAAAAAAAAAAGAGAAAGAGGAAGAAGAAACAAGTTTTTAGCTAGGCAGAGAATGGCTAATCACAGACTCAAAGATGCCCTGGAGAGATTTCCATCTGTTTTGGTAGAGGTTCATAACTGGTTCCCAAACCAGCTGTTTTCCATCACTTACAAGGTTTATATCATGTCCTCTGCTGCCCTTCAAGTTTTCCCAAGGCCAAGGGATTCACAGCTGCATTCCAGTCTCTGCAGACTCCTAAAAGGACATCTGCTGCTGACAGAAACTGATAAATCAGCCTGAGGACACAAAGTCCCAGGTAGCACTGGCAGAATCACAGGGGTCTGGGCACCCACTAAGGCATCCTACAACCTTGCTTACCCCTAGTCAATGGGGATGAATTTCTCTCCTACTACTTGCTCAGATTCATAGGCGTCATTCCTTCATTTTGTTTCCTTCCCCACATTTGCAATTTTTGGAGCTGGTTGTTAGCATGGAAGTAAACTCCTGATACATTTTTCTGAAGAACTGAGAGATTATAGACAAAGTTGTTTGGGGACTTTCTTTGTTTGCAGAGGATACTTATGGCAGGCTCCCATCTAAGTAAACAGCTGCTGCAGAGTCTGATGGGTTCTAAGGACAGTCTAATAATTCAGACAGCATGTAGCATTAAAGGCCTCGTGTCTGACTTCCCAGACATGAATGGTATGAACTGCTTCTACTTAAGCTGGTGAATGACGTTCCCAAAGTCAGCCAGCCAAATTATTCTCTGTAGGCACCTTTTTGACATTATTGACTGTAGAGGCAGTTATATGTAGCTGGTACAGAGATATCTTCCTTTGGTCATATGAGCTGCATCCAGCATGTCCTTGTACCTGTTTCTGAGACGTCACCAATATCAGCAATTTTTAAAGTCATATGCAGACCCTTTGGACTTATACTAGAGCCTACTGGGTCTATCTGGGTTGGATTTAATTTTCCTTTTATGGATAGATAAAACAACATCACTCAGAGAGTGACTGAAGGAACACATCTATGAAACCATTAATAAGCTGAAAGGGGACACAGCCAAGACATGATTCAAAATGGCCAGGGGAATGTTCCATACCATGTAATGTCATGCCCAGTGTTAAAAAAAGACATAGAGGATGGTTGTGGTGGCTTTTGAGGTGACAACTCTTTAGAGCCTCATTGTCTGGCTGAGGCAGTGATTTGAGGTTTTTTCCCTCTCCTTATCTTACCCTCCTGTATTCAACTGCATCTATTTTTTTACCTTTGAGTGTTTTTCTCTTATTCTTCCTATTTTTTTCTTCTCTGTTTCTGGGGGTGGAAGAGCAGCTGTGTTGGTGCTGGCCTGTTGTCAGGGCCAAACCACCACACAGAGAGTACAAACCATTAGATGTGCCAGTTCAAAAGCTGGGGTCTGTGTCTGCCTGAGAGAAAACACAGGATGAAGAACAAATGAAACAATAAGCAGTCACTAGGTTAATTTCCTCTAACCTTAATGCTTTTTTCATTTCTTTTTTATCTGAGTTGCCTTGTTTCCCTAATTTTTATCATTGTACTGTAAGCTAGAGCTTTTAGTAACTAGCAATGTTTGTCCACAGATATTTTCAGCCTCTCTAAGTAAAGAAATTCATACTCATAATAGCTAAAACTCAAGTGTGAATAAGCTGTTGATTTACTTATTTACTGAGAAAAAACACGGTTGTGAAAAGTCATGCCAAATCTCTGGCATACTGTCAACTCCTGGATCCTAGCT
The DNA here is from genome assembly GCF_963513975.1 of Fringilla coelebs. Classification (NCBI taxonomy): domain Eukaryota; kingdom Metazoa; phylum Chordata; class Aves; order Passeriformes; family Fringillidae; genus Fringilla; species Fringilla coelebs. Next base: position 27,754,579 of record NC_140033.1, read on the forward strand.
CATTTAAACTGTTCAGAGCTGTAGTGATTTTTGTCAGTGAGTTTGAAATGTAGATAGAGTAAAATTCCAAATTTTAGTCAAATGGCATACCATGTCCCAAACACTCAGTCCTATCTGAATGTTGCAATTTGTGTCCACACCTGTTGTCATTCCACCAGCATTTACTTCCATTCTGTTCTCTCTTAGCTGCATTTGGTGTGCTACTCTATTTTTTCATGGAGCTCCTCCATAGGAAAGAAGTATGTTGGCTTCCTACTGTGGAGAAATGGCTTGTGGAAGGCAGACAATGGAAAATGGTGTGAGAGTAGTTCAAGGTAGTTGGGTTTCATGAATGAATAACCTGAAATAGAATTGCTACTACTTAATTTTTATCTGTGCAATCAACGCACAACAAGAGTAGGATGTGTTCATTGTGCCATGTGAAGCAATTCCCAGTTGCCCCAGTGCAGTGGTTTCCATCGTTTGATGTCCAGCTGCCAGAGCTCAGCTCCTCTGCTTAGATATTTAGTATGTCAAAACACAAAGAGTCACTTTAAATAGCAAAAAAATCCAAAGGTGGAAGTGAGATTTCGGTGTATTTGACATTCATACAAATTCTATAATACCAACAAAGCAGATGTTTGTTATGTTTTTATGATAGCTTATCTTGTTCCAATGGCAATTACACTCAGGCGAGCAGGTCCCTCAGTTGCATGTAATCTTCTTCTTTTCACCCTTGAGAGCCAACTTGAACATCTTGGCTTATGCTGCGATATAAAATAATATCTTATCTACTCTCTCTTTAATTGCACCAGCTTATCTCCTTAACCTGTCAACTTTGACAAGAAATTTCTTTTTAAGTTTTATATCTCTGCTATTCTTCTTATGCTGGGGCCAAAGTATATCAGCTAAACACAATAGGAATGCTACAGTCACTTTATCATTACTTGTCTTACAAATACAATCTGAAACAAATTACAAACTAATTGGAAAGCAGATTTTACTGTTCAAAAGAAAATACTTCTACAAAATCTAGGACACATTTTCTTGAAGTAAACTAAAATATAGTGAAATTAAGAGTGAGCAAAGTTTTGAATTGTATTCCTGTCATGACTAACTTGTTTCTTGTTATCTGTGTTAATGTGTCTTTGAAATTACTCAGGGAAAATAATACCCTTCATAGATTTAAGATAAGACAATTTCCGACTTTGTCATTACATTATGGCACAAGTGTTGCTATTATTTGTGAAATTTCCCAGTAAATTAGGTCTTGATCAAAATACGATACAATTCAATGATTAAAATAAAAGGTTATTTGAAATACCTCTCTTTTTATTATGATAGTGATTCAACCCAAGAGTTTCATAAATGGCATATATTTTATAACATAACACTGAAGGGGGAAATCCAAATTAGTCTGCTGTAGCAAGGCTTCTGTGAAAACAGAATTTCTTTCTGTAAGAAGCCATCATATAGCACCTAGCCACAAGAGTGTTTCTGCAGAAAAATTAAACACTTTGGGTGTTTGCCTGCCAGTGTCTGAGGTGAAGATAATGTGGTCTTCCTGGAAAGCTCCCTGGGACAGGAGACAGTGGGGGAAAAGTGCTCTCTTCTACATAACCTGCTGTCCACCCAAGTGTACGTGAACACTGCTCTTGGGATTCTCCTGACCATATGTCCGTACAGACTATTTAGAGCCCTTCTATGTGAATGCACTGAAGCAACCCTATTAGACTTATTTACCCTAAAGTTGTTCACCTTAACCTACACCTATGTCTATGACACCCATATCTCACACTAGCCTTGAAGAGTCTTTACATGAAGTCTGATCAGATCTGGATCTTCAAGCAATTCAGATTGTTAACCTCTTTGCTTTGCAGACATTTTGAGGCTTTGCCTGTCGACAAAATTTGTCAATCCTTTGTTGTATGATGACATAGCTCCTTTGGATTAGCTTGTGCTATTTCTTTTTACGTATATTATACATGCTTTATACATATATTTTATATGCTTGGGGGTTGGGGGGGAGTAACAGAAACAATCTAGGAAAATTAATTTTTTTAATGCAGCTATCCTAAGCAAGATTCTTTCCTATGTCAGCTATGTATGTGGACTCTAGAATTGCTCTGCATATTTTCAGCCCAGTGTAGTCATTCACAAAATTCTATCCTTAACATTTCTGAAGTGCCCTAGAAGGTTCAAAGCCTATTTATGGGATATATTCAAGAAAAGCACACAGATTCCTAATATTATCATCGGAATACACCCAGCACTAGCCCAGAGATCTGCAGCTTTGTGAAGGGAAATACCTTGTTGACTCCCTCAGATATATTTGAGTTTTGGTGGGATGTGTGGTTATCTTTGCTTCTTTTTACTTGAGAAGTTTATTTTTTCTCAACTTCACTGCAAAGCAAAAATTTTGTAGTAGAAGATTTCTCTTCCTGTGACTGAAGAAAACCTGTTCTATGAGCTTAATATCTTTACGGAAAGAGCAGGAAAAAGTGTCCCTTGTTAAAGATTTCTCTAATTTAGCTGGATCAAGATGATCCTTCAGGCATTAAATAAGGAGTTTTATCCTTATTTAAATTCCTGAGTTTAAAGTAAAGCAAGACACAGACCGAGCAAGCAACAGGAACAAAGTTGGGCAAGGAGACATTGGCAAAAGGCTGTAGTAGACAGAGGAAAAGTACAAGAGGAAAAGACAAGGAAAATACTAATACCTGCACAAAATACCTTCCTTGCCTTAAGTTTCCAACTCTCATCTCCCTGCATCTCTGAAGAAAACAGAGTTCTCAGGTGGCCTCTTCTATCCCTAATCACATCACAGAATCATAGAATGCCCTGATTTGGAAGGGCCCCCCAAGGATCATGAAGTCCAGTTCCTGGCCCTGCACATGACAATCCCAAGAATCTCACCATGTGCCATTGTCCAAACACTTAGTGAAATCTGTCAGCCTTGGTGCTGTGACAATTTCCCTGCAGAGCCTCTTCCTGCACCCAACCACATCAGGAGAAAGTCTTAGAAATGTTTTGTTGTTTTTTTGGTTTTTTTTTTTTTTGCCTTCACCCTGCAATGTGTATATAAGGGATATAGGATAACCTATATATAAGGGATAAAGGGTAACCTTAATGCTTAGCAGCAAAATGTTATCCTTAAGTGACAAATCCCTGGGTAATCCTGCTAGAACTACAAGAGACCAGCAACCCCATATGAGACCACATGCCTACCTGACACAGAACATTGTGTCTGAGACTAACAAATGCCTCACAAACCATTTTAAAACAAAGCCAGCAAGGTACATTGTGTCTGAGACTAACAAATGCCTCACAAACCATTTTAAAACAAAGCCAGCAAGGTACAAGTCATACTTCCCTAGATTATTTTCCCTGATACCAGCAAACTGCAGTCAGCTCAGATAAGGCTTACAACACCAGTGCAAGTACACTGGAAGTGCAAACAGTGTTTTGTCCTCAGGAAAGTGTTGTAAGTACAGAAAAACTCATCTCCAAAGAAAAGCAGAGGTAAATGGTAGTAGGAAGAGGGAAGCATTACCTTATTGCAGGATCAGGAAAATAAATTCTTTATAAGCTGAATAAAACACAACTTTGAGTCATGAGGAGAAATTAAGGACTAATATTTAGTCAGTACCCTGCCCTCCATCCTCCCTGAAAAAAAAAAAAAAAAAAGAGGTTAAACAAGAACAGGCTGAATGTTTGTGGGTAAGTGCTTTCCCCAGCAGAAAGGGCAGATTAGATGGGACCAGAGATGATTGTCTCATCCTTCTTAAGCACAACCTGAGCTTCAGTTTTAAACAGCTACTTAGTTTTACCTATACTTCATTGCATGTTCTGTATTAATCTGACTTCTAACAGCTAGGTTAGAAACCATGTAGTCTACTGTTCAAAATCTTAAAATCTTTCAACTACATCTCCATTTATAATTACAGATCTAGTGAAACTGGCTCAATACAATTCCAAATACATGTGTACAAATACAAGTTTCTTTAAAAACACTGCAACTCTGAACTCACATTGGTGTTTTTGCAGAAGTAGAACATTATCATCCAAGAGTAATTAAGATATTGCTGAAGAAATATGGGAACTGTAGCTAATGAAATAAATGTAAATGTGGTTCATTACATATTAGTACTGTGTTACAATGAATAATTTTCCTTATACGTGTTCTACAAATTTGGCAAACATTATTATTTGCTTGTAATGGCAATAAGGAAAAATTTGTTCTTAAATGTAATACCTTTGGCTGGGAGGGCAAAGCAACAATCAACCATCTCATAAAGGTTTGTAGTGAAAAATACATAACCACAATCTTATTGTATTTGCTTGCTCCTGCTCATTAAAGTGTAAATGTTTTTGTGTGTGTGTGAATTATCCATGTAATGTTTCCTGAATGAACCTGCTAAAGCAATAATATTTAAATGTAGGAGGAAGGATGTTAAATTGATTATATCACATGACCCATCAACCCGGTAGAAGAGGAAACTCTGAATTCCCATTTTTACAAATACACAGTCCAATGCTGAATACTGGAGCTAGAGATCATGGTTCAAATAAACAAGGCTACTGCCTTAGTCAGGGGATTGATAATGCAGCACAGAATGCTTAAACATCTTCCTGCCTACACTGTAAACCAATACACCTCATTCACTTCACAGATGTTTGAGGACTTGAGGACTGAAATAAAAGATTTGATTTCTCTTAGGATATGTGCTTTCAAAAATGAAGGTTCCCTTTCATGTCAGAGCACAATAGGTCAAAGTTTTGCTCAGCCTATGATATTTGCAACATGGTTTTCTTATTTTCAGAACAGGACTCAGCCTTGGGATAGCTAGTGATTTTCACCAGCTGAAGGGCCCCTCTGAGCTGCTTTTGTAAACAGGATTGCATTGTGTACAATTTGCTAAGGATCTTTGTCTCCTTAAATTGGCCTAGAATTTCAACTTCACTCTCATCAGTATGTTGGTGAAGGATTAGTTCCAGGTAGGTGCACCAGAAACTACAAGTAGAAGCATATGCAAAATTAGGGTGGTGTAAGCTTCCCTCAGTTACTGGCTTTGGTGAAAGAATGTATCTCCTTTATACAAATGAATCTTTGAGGAGCCAAGCTGTTTCATGAGCTTGTCTGGGTTCAGTAGTATGAATATGCTCTAGAAATGTTACCACATGTGACATGGATTGTGGTGGTGGCAGAAGAGATGCATGAGAGAGGAGATCCCTCTGGTACTCTGAGTAAAGAGATATCACATTGGGATGCATAGGAGAGAAGTTGCAGTCAGAAGAAATACAAGTGAGAACAGAAAAATGTAAGGAAGGTTTTTTCTATCCAAATTCAGTTCTCTTTCATGAAACGCAACATGTAGGGAATGGTCTTGACGTGAATTCTGGATCCGACCTTGGGAGAAGCAGAAATTTTCCAGGGTGTTACAGAAACTTTGTAACACTACTCTTAAGTCAAGCTTAGGGGTATTATTTCCTTTCCCTTTACTTTCTGATGGTAGTATGATATATTCAAGTGTCCTTTGATCTTGTAAAATGCCCAGCATTAAGAGTGGTTTCAGGGTTGATAACAAATTTCCTGACCCCAGGGAGACAAGAGTTCCTGCCAGAATACTGATTTCTTTCATATCCTGTCATTCAATGGTTCAAGATCCCCAGAATTGCAGGTACTTCACCTTCCTTCTACTGCAAAGTCTTCAGATGGAAAGTCAGAGCTTTAGCCACTTTTTCCTAAGGCAGAACAATTTCAAATTGTTTTCTCTTTCAGATTATAACAGAATGAATTTTGGCCAAGGGCAGGAATAAAACACAAATTTGTGAGTTAAATTAAAACTTAATTGCAAGTTATCAAAATTAGTCTTCTTTAATACAAGTTTACATTATGGTCACTTTGGGGTTTATTTTTCCTTTTTCCATTAGTATGAAATATCTGCAATTTAACTAAACACTCTAAAAGCACTTGCAAACAAATTTCTGATATCAGATAGTGTTCGTCCTTTCATGATTGCGAGGATCATTTATGTCTCTCTCTGCTACTCCTCCATAAATCCTCCACAGTTAATGAATTAGCAGTCAATTCTACTGCTTTTTCAAGCTATTCTACAAAAAAAATAGAAGTCAGTATTACCAAAACCTGTAATTAAAGTATTAAATAAATCAAAAAATAAAAACATTTAATTGATTGATGCTCAGCATTCTTTGGTTAGTTGTGTTAAGAACACATAGACAGGTATTCACTGGATCAAATTTAAATTTATAAAGGTTCTGAGAGTCACAGAAATCCAATATATTATTGGAATTAGATCACTGAAGTTCAAAATACACCTCAGAAGACTTTCTGACATATTTATTAATTTTTCCCAGGAAGGCAGAGAAGGGAAGAAACAATTTTTTATAAACTCGAAATCCAGTCAGAGTAATAGAAAAGTCTCACCGAATCCTGAGCAAGTCATTAATCCTACACATTTAATTTAGAACCCAGTATGGTTCTGCTACTCTCAGCTATCATATAAAAAGCAGTATGATTTTCAAAGAAGTTAAACTTACATGTATCACAGTCACATTCTGATCTGCAGTGAGGCCACAGCACTCAGTATACCTTAAATGTTTCATTTCCATTATGTAGCACGGTGGTCTAATGTTTTGTACTGGAAAGATAATGAAAACCTCAGGAGAATGAAAAGGAAATCAAAGGGAAAGGATGTGCCAAAGAGAAAAGGCAGACAGCATGATTTAAAAAACCTTTCTGGCTTGCTTGAAATGAAATGTCAAACACACTATTTCTAATGCTGCTGGTCTTCCTGCTGTTTCTGATCCTGATATTTCTTAAAGCCTAGGATGTCAAAAAAAAAAAGGAAAAAGTAAATGGAGAATTTTTTAAAAATATATATGCTCAAAAACATTTAATTTTTTTCTAATAAGGTCATGATATAAGTGTATATACACTTCATTAGGGAAACATATTCACTCATACAGTACCTGGAGAAGAAAGCTGCTAGAAGTTTGGAAATCAGTCCTTGTTTGCCTAATGTGGGACCTATTTTCCAAAATCACTGCTATCACTGCTACCTATCTCCTAGCAACTGCTGGAAAGCCTAGCAACTGCAAGAGAAATTTTTCTCATTATTTTATGTTTTTGAATCACCTTCATGGAGTAGATTCTTATCTGTGATTGCATAAAGAAATAAAGAGCCTTTAGAGCCCCTGGAGGTGATCTTTTTTAGCTCAGTTGTATGAAAGTGTGTTTTGTTTGGATAACTATATGCATCTACAATTGCTACAGTACTTTACTGAAACCCAGAAGTACTTAGGAGCTAAAGGGAGTATCCAAAATGGATTTAAGTCTGAAACTCTGCATGTGCAAATCCTTACAAAGGAGAGATACCAGTCTGTCCCACAGAACAAGTGAGGCAAAATCCCCATGAGAAAGATCCCTCCTTGTTTCAGCAGCTATCAAACATCCAGGAGAACTGGGTGTGTTTAACAGATGTGATATGTACACTTGTAAAAGTGGAAGAACTGAGTGAGGGAAAGAGGCCAGAAGCTACTCCCCCAGACACAGAATTTCACAGTCAAAAAGAAAAGACTCTCTTCAGGTCACAGCTCAGATGTCCACATGGAAATGTACCCAGCCAGAAAAGGGTGGTACTTTGAGAAATAAGCAATATCTTCACTTGAAGTAGTTCTTAACCTGAAAATCTCAGAATTTTAGACATTTACATACCTTCCCAGAAAAAAAAAAAAAAAAAACAAAAAAACACCTAAAACAAACAAAAAAAATCTTATTAAATTAAATTTCCCAGGTAAAAAAAAAAAGGAATTAGCATGGAAAGAGTATTTGTTTTCAAAATTACAGCAGCGCTACATGAAAGCTAAAATATAGTATTTTCTCTGTAAACTATTTACTCAGTAGATTAAACTGAAGGAATATGAAGTGAAGATAAGCTCTCTACAGGGGTAGAGGAGCCTTTGACTGGGTAGTACTGTTTAAAAACAGAGATGAATTCTGACAGTGTTCCAAGGGGCTAAAATATAGAGAGAAACTTAAAAACAGAGTTTCAGTTAATAACATACAATTTGACACACAGAACAGATATCCTGTTATGTCCTCACCTCTGTGTGCAATGAAGCAACAAGTTCCTGGCTTTCCAGTATTTGCACTTTCCATTTATTATAAAGCAAGAGTTGTTAAATAGCTTTCCTAACTTCTTTCATTTTGTGTGATTCATATAAAATATATTCAAATTAGGGACCCCTAGTCAGAACTGTAACTTTGGAAGGCTTCAAAGGAATTTTCTAAGGGATTTATTCTACCTAACAATTCAACATTCAATAGAATGTGAATATAAAAGTGCATCAGAGCATCTTTACATGTTTAGTTTTTCCTATTTTTTTTTTATTAGAGACACATCTGGTTTTTATTCATTCTGATCTGATTGAATGAGACATTTTTGCTTTATAGGATCTATGGGAAAGGAAATGACTGAATACTTTCCCAAGTATTCCTTCAGTTTTTGAATTCAGTTCTCTTAAAAGTTACCTTCATCTCAAATGGTTCTCTGTTCTTTTGTAATCCTTGTTTTGAAAAACTGAATTTCCTTATAGAGTATATAATTATATATATTTAATTCAACCTAGTATCTATCTATCTAAAAAAAAAATCAACAAAATTATACTTGAGCCAAAAGGTTCCAAAAGGGTTGCCAAAAAATCTTATCACATAAAAATATGGGCAGAATACATGCCTGACTATAAAGGTTGGATAATTTTTGTTTAACAAAGACTTCCTGATTAGGTAGAGATTAAAAATTGGCAAAAAACAAATAGAGAAGAAAAGATAACACTTGAAACTTACCTAAAGAAGAGAGAAAGATAGGTCAGGACAATTGCAATATGGTTTTCAAAAAGTGTTATCGCATATAGAAAAAATAAATTACAAAGAGCCAATAGTCTATTAACTCAGAAAAAGTGGGTTTAGGTCTCATAGTCTGACACTACTGCAATACTTTTTGCCACAGCAAAAAATAAAACTGTTCAATGAAATTTCATGAGCAGTGTAGCTATTGCGACCAGTGCTGTCACAAAGAATGTGTTGGCGAGTTTAATTCTGAGAGTTTGTTTTTCATCACAAAACAGAATGGGATACAGATGCTTTATCTTGTCTTCATTAATTCTCTGGAACAGAAGCACTGGCAGCTTCGAGACCATATCCTACAGTTCTTGAAGGGATCATGAGTAGAAGGGAGATTTTGAGCAGCCTCATAAGCAGATGTTTTGCTGTGTGTCTCTTAATTCTGTCTGTCTTTGCTGAGAGTCTTTGTCATTTTGAGAGACTGTTGATGCAATCATGTTTTTTTTTAAGGCAGACATCCTGTTAAAGAGATGTGCTGCCTTCTGCATCTGCATAGTCCAGACCTGCCAAGACTTCTACCCATTTTTTTCCTCTAAAACCATGGCATATAACTGCAGAAATTACCAGAACATACATCTGCATTAAATTCTAACAAAAATCTCATTGTTATTCTCTTTTTTTTACACCAGAAGCCTGTAAATATAGAACAGGGGTCAGGAAAAAATGGATGCACAACAAAGAGAACATGGAGGGAACAGGTTTTATATATATCTGGAATCAGATTCAGAAAGGGAAATGGATACAGACAATGCTGTCATGCAGTTTCCTTCACAGAGGTCACTATCCTGCTCCAGACATCAGGCTGGAGTCTGCATCCTACAAAAGCCTCCACAATGCAGAAGCGATAGAGGATGAAGGTCTATACATGCTTTTCAGCATCTGTTGCCTGTATTATCCAAAGCAAAGGGATCAGTGGATATTCTTTGAAATGTCAGTCACAACTTTCCACACCTTGGGTTGATTAGCTTCCTGTAAGTTGTGAGGTTCCAGGAGCCATTAGTCACTAACTGGTTTGTCAGTTTGGGCTGAGAAATTATGTCTGACTACTCATGGTAAAAGAAGGCTTCCATGACCCTACACTTCCAAAAGCTTATGACCTGTTGCTGGCTGTTACACTTCCCAAGCATGATGCTGTCCCACCAGCCTTGAATGACTACAGCCACAAAAGCTGTGGCTTCCCAGAGGCAAATCTGTCACAACACTGAAATTTCTCAGAAGTCATGTCAGGCGAAAAGTAGCCCAGGAGTCAGACCATTCAGAGTATTGTCCCAGAGCAGCTGCCTCAGGTGACCAGAACACACCAGTTTACTCAAACTTTTTTCAGTGAGAGGAAGTTTGGGTAGCAGGCACCGGGAGGTCACCAACAAGGAATGCTCAATAGAATGAGCAGAAATAAAATAGGGCTACAGTCCACATGGGAACATTATATAGGACACAGGGCTGATAAAAAATGACAAAAGACTCATCTCCAGGGTACTTCCATACTCAAGAAGGAAACAGCTGTGGTCAGGTAACTTTGAATACCACAAGCAGTGACAACATGTGGTCAACATTGTGGAAAACTCTGTGCAGAGCAAATCTTCTGAAAAACTGTGAATGTAGAGACCTTAGCAGACCTGTTTGGATGTACCCTTTTAGAGGTGTATTACTTGTTATTGTGGTTCCACTGTCATGGAGAGCCAGGAAGGAGCAGCACAACTTATTAGCAGTAAAGACCTTTTAAAACTATTTGGAATAAAGGTCAAATCTTTCACTATGTTTATTAGGAATTGTAATATTAGAGATGTGTGTTTCACCTGACTTCTACAGTATTTGTGTTTGACCATTTATCCCTAATAATACACTACAAAATATTTATTGCTTTGAAGCATAAGGAAACTACCAGGCTTTCAAAGAAATGCCTGTATGGAGTGTTTAAATGTATCTCTGATTGAATTATGAATTGGCAAGAAACTTTCAAGGTTAAAATGGAAAAATTATCATTTCTATTAGTGGACATTGTTAACATGCCCATTTATTAGAAAAGACAAGCAGAATTAAATAAAAATGGTTTGCCCTTGGGTGAAAATTAGTGTGACTGTTGAGAGGAATTAAAATAAAGGAAGGAGATTTTTTTTCCTTTCCAACGATCAGTTGAATTTTCTAGTGGTTCCGAGGTGGTAGGCAGGTTATGTCATAAAGATCAACTATTGCTTCAGGAAGGAGAAAATTGATAGATTCATTAATGCACAAAGAAAACTCAAAATCCTCCTAAATATTCCAAGGGGGGGTAAAAGGAGGGGGGCGGTAAAATCATCATTATTCGGCGGCAATATACCTCAAATTAAAATACTTATTCTCAACCATGAAAGTTATTTGATGTATTTAAAAGTATAACTCACAAAGTGCTTTAGTATGTCTCCAGAAGCTTAAGTCATGCAAAATCTCCTCATATTTTTGACAAAAAAGAAAAAAAAGTGAAAAGCATACCATCAAAAATGAAGTTTAATATAGATGCAATAAAAGAAAAGTTAATTCAATGGAGATAAATCTTCTGGGAAGTAGTGTAGTGAGATCTATTAATGTAGTAGAAACAATGTGATTGTCTAGAAAATTATTACATGGTTAAAGCCATTATGATCTCACTAAGGAAGTCCTTAAGCCAATTAAGTCCAGGGAAATTTGTGATAAGAAAGTCTTTCCAGGCACTTGCTTTCAATGAAGTTGTCCAGTCTTTAAGATTTACAGAGTAAAGGCTTCATGTTTTTAAGGACAACACATGCATAAATTGCATCTAAGTCATTATTCCAAATCTTGATTTTTATGGCTAACTGAAAAGGGCCACTGCATAGACAACAGGTCAGGCAGAGCCCTCTGGTTCTAGTCCAATCTCCCTTTTGCCACTGACTTCCAGAAAGGGTATGAAGGACAGAAGTTCTGTAGGTAGCATAGCTGTACAAATATACCTCAAGCAAATGCATGTAGCCTGACACTAAGAAATCTCTACATTTCTAACCTGTTAATTCTGTTTCAGGTGAAAGAGCTGAGATGTCCCAGACTAGAATAAAGCATGGTCAAGTATGTTTTGCTAATGTTGGCCCCCAGGTGCAAGATGATCTTTAGATATATAAAGATACGAAAGAAGGTTAAGAAATTTTGTTTGTGTGTTTTAATGGAAAAATATTTCTTCAGTGTTTCCCTCACCAACTGGGCTCTAAGGTTTATAAACAAAATGAAAATTCACCAAGATGAACAGAGTTTAGTGGAGTTAGGGATCACTAGATGTAGTGCCCATTGTGACTACTATAAGAATATTCCTGACAAAAACTTAATACTTGTAATGGTTTATAAAAAGTATTACTTATTTACTTATCTCTGATTATGTGCATTGAAAGCTAGAATGAAGTCATTATTCACACATACCAAGTCCAGAACCACAATATTCCTTCTCCCTTCCATTTGTAACACAAAATGAATGAGAAAGAAATAAGCATTACCATATAAGGTTTATAAACAAAATGAAAATTCACCAAGATGAACAGAGTTTAGTGGAGTTAGGGATCACTAGATGTAGTGCCCATTGTGACTACTATAAGAATATTCCTGACAAAAACTTAATACTTGTAATGGTTTATAAAAAGTATTACTTATTTACTTATCTCTGATTATGTGCATTGAAAGCTAGAATGAAGTCATTATTCACACATACCAAGTCCAGAACCACAATATTCCTTCTCCCTTCCATTTGTAACACAAAATGAATGAGAAAGAAATAAGCATTACCATAACTGCTCTTGTTTTTCTCTGCTGTTATTTAAACATGAAAACTGCCTTATTATATTCCACACATGTCAGCTTATGAGCTGTATAGAGAAAGGAATATTACTTTCTTTATATGCTAGAATCGCTCCTCCTGGCACAAAAAAGGGAAAACTGTACTGCTCTGCACTAATAAGGCTTGTCACATGAAGAAAGAAAGTAACTCTAGTTCACTTAGAAACACAGTCTGCATTTCTGTCTTGAACCACAGATGGAAAGAGTGCCAAAGGGGTGTCCTGACCAAGAGCTCAATTCTCTTCCCAAGCATATCTATGTTATTGTTACTGTAGGAGGGCAATGCTGCTGCTTCTGTAAAAGTAAGACAGCATCTATTCTGCTTTGGAAAGGTTCCTTATGAGAATAATATAACAATAAAGTGTCTTTTATTTTCATCTTTTTCTTTATGTATCCACAAATGTTGACAGCATGATCTTTTAACCTTTGCCTATAAATATGCTTGGTGTTGCAATCTGTTCTGGGTACTATAGTTAGCATAAGCATGTGTAGGAAAGAAGGGAAAGAGGAGATGATTGGAAAGAAGATGGACGGAGAAAGTGGGTTTCTCTTCTTAGCCTGTCTAGAGTTTTACACAAACCCCCCTTGTAGAAGTTTTGCACTTGTCTGCAGCTAACAGTGCATTATTTTCTGCTTGCTTGAAGACAGATCCATTCACAACATGCAAGATGATGATTGTGTCAAGAGAAAAATATTCATAGACTTGAAGGTCCTTCTTTTTGAGGCATCCATAAAGACAACATCCAAAATCTTAACTGGTGTCAAGTAAACCAGATAGAATAGAGAATTAATTTATAGCATACAATTAAAATGAAAACCTAAGTTCATTCTACTTTGTATGGATTGTAAAATTCAGATAATCACTATCATAAGATCATATAATATTAATGTAGGCAGCAAAGATCTTTAGCCACCAAAAGATAAAACCACTGATTTTATGAGTTTGCACTATAGTATTAAATTTTTATACTCACTAATGAAAAACTCAGTCACAAGCCTGAACAGTAAGTTAGGGTTTTGTCTAGACTATAACCAAAATTAAATTATATTTAAAGAGCAGAAACCCTAACAAAAGCCCATATATCTGTGTACGACTGTGGAGCCAATATTACTTGCTGTTAGGTGACAGTTACTGTCATTATAACTGCAGTGCCAGGGAAAAACTTTGTAAGCAAGTTCATAAAACAACTTTCTCCAAACAACTCTGTTTCTTTGTCTTCTTATTATGTAGGAACAGGACACAAAGATATAAAAGATAGAAGATATATTGTACAGTTATAGAAAATAACACAATTTTTTGTCTTTATGGTCATTCTCACAGTAAATTTATCTTTTGATGTCATGCTGCTAGTGACATCAACACAGAAAAAACTGTCTTTTTCATTTCATCATGTACCTTTTGGCATTTGGGACCAAACTTATTTTGTTGTATACAAATCAGAGGGGAAAGATAAAAGTACACTAAAGAACAAAAGTGAGACCTAATGTGAATCTGCTGATAGTGTAGTTGCTCCCCTTGGCCTCATCCATGGCTGAAGGAGCTGTAACACAGGGGAAAACACCATACTTTGACAGCATGTGGAAATGTGGTACAAAGAAGATGAAGCACAGCCAGAAAAAAGGAATTCTTAGTCTAATGTGCAGCAGCAATTTGCTTTCCACAGTGGCTCTATCTGCCATTGGAAAACTGAAAAGGGATACTGTGGGAGACACAAGCTCCAGAATAATAAAAATTGGTCTCCTAGAGGATGGGAAATAGCTGTATGTTACACCCCAGAAGGTAAGAGTAACCCAGGTTCTTGTTAATAGCTGCCTTGGGGCAGATTAGAGTGAAGTGACACTGAATGATCAGTGCTTGTAAATATATCTATTTAGAGTTTATTGTAGAACAATTTGTTTGCAATGGAAAGCAGGTATGCAGCCATTTTAGTTATTATCTGTTGTAATAAGGAACACGAGAGCACAAAAATATCACTTATGAAAAGGTATGAGGGAAAAGAAAGGAAGAAAAAGAAAAGGTGCATAATCACCACCAGTGGATCTACAATTACAATTATGTTTGTGGAAGCGACGACCTTCATCCACTGGGACTAGGGGAAGAAGCCCATGAAACACAGCCCGATGGCTTAATAAACATGTAGGCTCAGGTGGAAAGAGCCTGGTACCTCCCCTGTGTGAGAGGGGGATATTTCAGTCCTGAGGTGGAAGGCCTTAGAAACTAGTCTGGGGGCACTTCAAGGGTCTTTGATGGTTTATGACACCCTCTAAGACACAAGAGCTGCCTGCCATGTCAGCGCAGTTGGGCCAGTAACGCCCCATCCCACCTGCCCCTGTGTGTGGGGAGAGGTTTTACAACAGAGCAGAGGACAACCACCATGATGAAGAACACCATCCTGTTGTCTTTCTCCTCAGCCTCAAAGCCTGGCTTCCCCAAAGCCCACTGGTGCCTGCACAAATGGATAAATATTTTGAATCAATAACTGCTAACAGCCCAGTCTCTCAAACTGTATCCATGCTCTAGTACACATGTTGCAAATTAATGAATTATGTAATTAATTATTAATTAATTATTTAAAAATTAAATAGATCCAGTGCTGCTATGAATTGATTAGGACCAGGAGGTCTGTTTCTCCCATTAGATTTCCAGCATGTGGAACAGAATATTGGGTTCATAAAAGGTGTGATCCTGCACCTGTTTAAGTCAGGGAGGACTCATCATTTTGTTTAGTTTGACAATACCTATATGTGGGGTTGAAAGAATATAGCACTTACAGCAGGAAGGTACAGCAAACTTTGTTCGATTTTTTTTTTTTAGTTTGAGACTTGTCCCTGTCTCTTATTCTTCAAAATATTATCATTTAGGGCTGAGGCCTCCAACTCCTTAGGAGGTGTAATCTGAATTACCACTCAGAGAAGAAAATCAACTAGTGACCTTCATCCCCCCAATTTCAATGAGCAAATTGAAAATACATATCACTCCCATTTGTTTCTAATACTTCAAAATACTTGCCCTTTTCAAGAGTAGGGCTTTTGCTGCTGTATATTTTACTTTTCTGAATGTGTACTGCAATTATGATCTAATTAGATATTAAAGCCAGTTACTAAAAGTAGTTATGAAAGAAAATAATTTAAATGCTGTAAATAAGGTGTAGATAATTGCAAGGTGAAGGTAAACTGTTTGATAACCACAAATGTTAAACTGAACATAACTGATCTTGAGGAAAAGGCCTTGAGCAATGAAGAGAGCTATCTTTTTGCAGATACATAATCTGAAAATTCACCTCTAGGCCAATGAAAATGTCCATGCTATACTAATTATTCATTCAGTAGCTAAATGTTCATTCTATAAAGCCTGAATTCTATAAAGCTTTTCCAGAAAAAAAAAATCATATTTTCTCATAATTCCATCAAATATATGCACCAAACATAGACATATTTTCTTATTCTTCAGGAAAAGTGTAAACCATCAAACTCAGAGGACTCACCATGGGATTTCTATACCAAAACCTAATGAACATGGGGCAGTTGCTTGCTTATTGCCTTCAGACTCCCAGCCATTTTGTATTTCACAAATCTCTAAACCAGAAACTTGTTTTTAGTCAGGATATTTTTTATAATGTAGTCCTAAAATCAAGGTTCCCAATTGCAGATAGAATCATCACATATCAGATCACTCAAACAATAGATATTTATCAGAAAGCAGTATCTGGAGGAGAGGAGCAGAGGGACACAGAAGCTCCAAGTGATGCTGGGTCAGACCTCCTCACAGGTCCTCCAGAAAGAGAAAAGAAACCAGCATGGTGTATTGACTAGCACTCAACAACATATGCATTATAAAATGCTTTTTAATGGCTTAGGATGAAAGGTAAATATGAAGGATGAGTCATCCACCCGTGATTGGAGAACTCCCAAGGAGAGCAAGAGTTATAGAAGCTTTTGTTCTTATAAACCTGGTAAGAATTTTACTGGGCCTCATTATGACAGCAATGTGAAATGCATACTCATTATTAGCAGAATCTGAATTCCTAAAGCATCTCCTTGGCAAATAAGTGGCCCAGTCACAAAAAAAAAAAAAAATCAAATGTTAGTTATCAAAAGATTCAACCATTGTTTTACATTAATTTCACCAAAAAAAAAAAATTAAAAGTAAAAATTCTGAGAGTGGATTTTCTTGACAGAGTTTTATTTCCTCAGTGGAGTTTCCAGGTTACTTATTTGAGGTCACTGTGTTATCTGCCCATCGAGAAGAAAGAATATTTTAACATTTCGAAGCATGGTAAAAATTCATATTCTCTTTCCAATCAAATTCCTGAGGAAAATGTAAATTAATGTTCAAAATATCCTTGGTAGTCCAAGCGCTGAAAATCCAAAGAGCCTTCAAAGCTCAACTCTTACAGGCTAGTCCTTCTTCAGCCTCAAGAGAGGCTGAATGTTCCAGACAAAATGGGGTGCAAGTGAATATGTTTGTAGACTAGTCAGAGAAATTTAGGAATGTAGAGGTTAAGAATTAGAAGGACTTTGGGGAATTAGCAACCACTGAGTTTAGACTTTCTAGAAGAGTGATTCTTCAAGCCAGTTTTAAACTTTAAAACAAAGCTTTGATAGATTATATTTATTAAAAATGCATGCTACTTTAAATTCCTTAATATTAATCAAAATGCCTAAGACTAGGGACCATCAGAAAATTAAACAGCCAGATTTTGTAAATATATGAACAAACACCATGATAGTGAACAATTAGTCAACTTGTATGCAACTACTTTCAAAACAGAATGGAAATTAATGTTAAAATAAATCTTTATAAATTTCTATAACTAAGCACAGAAAAAAAAAGAAGAATAAACTAGAAACAAACTAGAAACATGCTCAGTGTGAGAAGAAATGTGACCTTTTATCAATAGCAACAGTAACTTCAAGAGAAGAGATAACTTTTAGACAGCATGTTTAACACCAGCCTACAAGTCTCTGGTAAAAACACTCACCAATTAGCCTTGATAATATTTTTCTAGACCTATAAGCTCTGGCAAGAACAATTTCTCCATCTTTACTATCCAAACTTTCAGCTATTTAAATTGAATAATTTATAAAATAATTTAGATTTAATGACTGGAAGTTACTGCTATGGTTTAATTGACAATGTGGAGATGGTAAAAGGATGAACTCAATATTAGAGACATTTTCCAACCTTATGGATTCCATGACTCTATGTATTTGCTGTGATTATTGATTCTCAAAGACAGAGAAAAATAGTTGGTTTTTTTTTCATTTTTTGTTTCATATTGATTTAAATTTTCTACAGCTGAGGCATTGAAATGCAAAAGTCAATTTATTTTTGTTTAATTCAATTTAAGCAATTTTCTTTTAAAGTCATATTCTTTGCATTGCATCATTTGGGATTCAAAGACTGCAGGAAAATCTTTATCTACCAACATGGGACAGCTCAAGTCTTTTTAATTACAAAAGCTTTCCTGCCAGTGTTAGATTTAATTAAATCTTTCTTTTTGTTAAATTTAAGTCTAGGACCAAATTCAAGCTGACAATGCCTCTTTGATTCTTGGTCTCAAATGGGGAACATTTCATTTGTTGTGAAGCCAAAATCATGAATGAACTATAGCTTAAATAAGGTAAATTAAAATGAAGGAAAATAATTAGCTAATAGAGGTAGTCCTTTATTTATTTTCACATTTCCTTGCTTTTCTAATTTTTCTAGCACCTCACCTCAGTAAATAAGACAATATTTTAAGACACACAGACAAAGAACACAAATAATAACTGTGCACTTCTGATTTGAAATCTTGACTTACTACAAAAAGAGGGAAAATCCATCTGTGTTTAAAGTTAGAATCTACTTCAGCTTCTCAGTCTTTTGTAAAACCATGTCTGTATACTTTGAAGGAAACAATTATGTACACACACTTTCTCTATAAAAGTAGCTCAGTCTTAGCACATCCTTTACAAATGCAAGGAAAATTGAAACAGCCAACTATTATCTGAGTGAAGGCCAGAATTATATTCTAATATTCTTACAGGGGATCTATTTCTTTCCCCAGTTCTTTTTCTATTTCTTTATGTGGCCTTTACTAGGAGCTACTAATTCGTCATTTCCATTTCCTCTAAGTTTGCAAACCTTATACTTCCTGCTGAGATACTTCTCTAAAAACATCAGGACTGCTGGGAAGAGTAGCCAACCAAGCCCCTGTAGTGTACAGAAATGATGGAGGGTGACTATCTTTTATTTTTCTTAAACCACTAGATGCAACTGTAAATGTCTCTTTATATATAAACAGAGTCTTACTGTCAAGATAAAAGGCGCTAGAAAGGAGATGATAGAGACGGCAAAGGAAACTTTTTTTTCCATTTAAAATATACTGAAGTAAGATATATTCCATGTTTGCTGTCTTTAGTCTTTCTGAAAATAAAAGGCATCTAGAAGAGTAAGTGCTGGTTTGCCAGGAGACAGTAAGGTATAAGTCCAGTCTGGTTCAACCAGATTTCAGAAGACAACCTGATACCTGTTCTACATGGTAAACACTAACCTCCAGCTGGGTAAAAGGAAAGCATATAATTGCATTTGCCTTTCTAATATAAAAGTATCTGAGTGAAAGATTGTCCAAGATTTCTATAGATGGAGATTAGAACAGCATGACCTTTTACTTAAATTAAAAAATAAATAAATAAGTCCATGAATGTTAACAAGCTGTTTGGAGATTTGTTGCTTTTATGACTGACCACAACCTTTTGTGGAATTCCAAAAAAATTTCTAGTTTTACTGAACTCAATCAACAGTAGCTGATAAATCTGAAATACAGGCTTTTATTGAAGAATTAGAGCAGAAAGGGAAGGAGTCAAGTACAATACGCAGGTTTTATTCTTCCTTCCACATATCCTATTCCGTAACATTAAAAGCAATCTGAAAATAAAAATCTCAAAAAAATTAATGCATATCTAAAAATAATCATACTATAATGTCAACAAAACTACTTTCATAAATTTCTCAGTGGAAACAGGTATATATCTGACTGAAATTCTTTTTATTTTCTACTTTCAATATTTGTACTGAATGCCAATCAAATGTAACAGAAGAAGCAGTATTTGCTGCCAATTTTCTGCTGCATTGTGAAAATTCCAGAATCATTGATTATCTACCAATTCTTTTTATCCTTTGTATTATCATCATACCTTTTACATTCGCCTCAGCCAGCAGGAACTTTGCAGAAAAAATACTGTAATAATACTGAGTACTGCAGTGTTTCACTATTTAAGCTTTGGGTTTCTGCACTTAATTCTTATTAAACTGAACATTTCACAGCTGTTCTTTCAGTTAGAATGAAAAATATTTTTGGCATTAATTTTACTTCAGTAAAAAAATGTAGGTTTTTCATAATAAAAATTTGTAAATTACTTGACTCAAACCTCTACAACAGACACACTTTTTTACCAAATAGAGCAGATGAAAGTGAGCCACATGTGCCAAGCAGGATGGTAATGTGAGTAGGGTATTCTCTCCTGAAGATAACATTGATTGTTTATTTGGTACAAGATATTTCTTCACAGATAACATTAGAAATATTTTCTTTAACCCATTTCCTCCTGTCTGTCCCTCCTCACTTTCTTCAAAGCTCAAGTCTACCATCTTGAAAAATAACAAGTCCATCATGTTACTCCTAGGTCTGTGAAATATTTAGAAGAGTCAGAATGTAACACCTCGAAATTCTTAAACCAAGTATCTCAAGGAAAATCAGGAGTTTCCTGGACATGGTAAATTTTTGTTCTTTGATAAACGATATTAGATTATGAACAGGACATAATCACAATCTGCCAACAGCATAATCTAAAGTATTTACCCTTTATGCTATAACTCTGTTTCAGGAATTCCTAAATAAGCACTGTTGAGTAAAAAATGGCATAGGAAAATCTTAAAGAGAAAGTTTGAGCTTTGCTTAACTTGTAATGCAGTTTTAAAAATGTGCTGAAATATTCAGAACCATGTCTTTGCAGGTTTTGGTTAATTTGAACGGTAACAGAGGCCCTGAATTTCGGGAACAGAACAAGCACGTGGCACTATCATAACAAGGTTGACAAGAATCAGCACCAACATGGGAACTTCCTTTTACCATATTCTCTCAGAATTAGGAAAAGGCATGTGCCCTATACACACCAATTCAGACACAAATACTGTTTTTGAAATTTGCTGCGTTTTAGAAACAAATAGGACATTGAATAATATGAATGGCTTTTTAGTTTTTTCTCCCTGCAGTTTGCCTAAGGAAAGAACTTGTGATAATGTGGAAAAGAACTTGTATCATCACCACAGGAGCATTTGTTTAATGGCATTCATTTACATAGAAATATGCACCCTAGTAGGAACAATTCAGAAATTCAGCAAGCAGCTTGTGATTTCAAAAAACTGTTGACAACGCTAACAATTTTCAGTGGTAAAATACCTTCTGAGTAGTTTAGATTATTATTTGTTTGCATAATTGTCATACTAAATCATTCTCTACCCACTGTTCTATTTTCTTCTGTGGTCATTTCCTCATCTTTATTAACTCTCAGGCAGCCTCTCATTTCACAAGTCAAAACTACATTTTCTAAGAAGGTTATTATTAGTTGCTGTAAAAACTCACAATGAATACTTTAACTCTGCAAGTTTATGCAAGAGTAGAAGATATTTAGGCTCAGATGAAAAAAAACCTTGGCACTTATACTCAGTCATTATACACCTAGAGGCTTCTCAGTCCTGTGATGGTCAACACAACAGTGCACAGAGGGATTCAGCTCCAGAAGTGCTGAGTCAAGTCCTTCTATGGCAGTAAAGCCAAAGTTCATTATTATCCTATGGGATTTAGACATCCACAAAAGGATTTCACGGTCAGCTGTACGAAGAGACACCTAAAACAGCCAGCAGAAAAATGCCTAAACCATAAAAGAAAAAGCACTGTCTTGCTTCTGGACCTGGTCACTTGTCTGGAAGTTGGAATGAAGCACCTCCTTGTTGAGACCTCTGTTCAGGGCAAAGCACCGCTTTCCACGCCTAGTTCTTAATCATTGTGTTTTGTTAATGAAAATTGCACTCTTCCTCTCCTTCTTCCAGATGACTGGGTTGGTGATTTCATCACAGTGATGATATCAATGACATTGCCTTCTGGGAAGGCAGATATCTGGGGTTCACTTGCATTCCCAGTCAGAGAAGATGCAAAAGTGCTTTTCCTGGTTTCTTAAAGCACCCACTTCCCAAGCCATTAACTTTTATATCACTGTTGGAATTGGGAGCTTTGTACACTGTATTGGCAGTGGTAATAGTTCTGTTTGGTCCTGAAAGCAACATTCTCTCTTTATTTCTTCCACAGCTGGAGAGAAAGGAGGAGGCCATATTTAGTCATCTTTTGAAGTTCTTGTGAAGCAAAGCAGTGACCATAAAGGCCAACATGTATTTTTAGGGAAGAGAACTCACCAGATCTTGCTCCCTGATAAATTTATTCTTTTAAATATTGGAAAAAATAAAACATAAATCAGCTAGATCCAGTAAAAAAATGAGATTTTTTTTTGGTATGATAATAATGAACTGTGATTCCTATTGCCCATATTATAACTACAGCAGGCAGTAGTAACATTGAAAAGAGCTTGTTTGACCTTCTTTAAAGAAGAGAAGTGCAGAACAAAATGATTAGACAAGGAAATATTGAGCAGATTAACAAGACAATTTGCAATAGAAATGAAAATGTGATTTTCCTTATAATTGCTCTGGTGTCTAGACACAGTGCACACATAACCATGAGTTCAGTACATTTGTTTCTACAAAATGAAACACATCTCCAACTTGTCAAATCAGAATGGCCACAAAAATACAAGTGAGGGATAATTACAATTTCTTGGACTCTACTTATTTCAAGGCCTTAAAATATATTTTGTGACACTATCATTATGTCTTGGCATTCTACACCAGACCCGTATTAATTATCTGGCTTAGCACTGTCTCTAGTGAAATAACTCTACAGCTTAATTTTTTTGTGGGTTTTGAGCCTAAAACACTGTGTTTTAGTGGGAGGGGACTTCTCAGTTCTAAAAGCTGTTAGGTCACCCCTTCCCGATATGAGCTCATAAATTCATTTCTTCCCAAGGCATTTCCCTCCTGGAAAATAAAGCTGCTAATCTTTACCTACATCACTGAGGTGTCATGAAGATCTGTTAACATTTACACAGTGCTTGGAAAATGCAAAGCCCTGTGAGCTACATTGAGACTTGGCCTAAACAGCAAAGCTGAGAACCCTGCTCCCATCATGGTATGAGCTGCACAAAGAACCGGGGCTGGGATAGAGTCTGAGTTCAGGAAAATAGTTCCTGACAATTTCTGGCTAAAATTGTGACACCATTTACTGCTTAAATTATTGAACAGCCTTTTTTCAGGTGGGAGAGAGAATATGGGGAGTAACTGCATCATATAAATTCTCCTGTCTCCAGTTCAACATTTCAGAAAGATGTGGCAAATACAGAAGCAGGACTAAAAAAGTTATCTTTTTTTAGAAAAGAAACTCCACAGAATTATGTGAGTTTAATTCTCTAGTTTTGAGCAATATGCACACCACAACCTCTCTATTTTACACTTGTTAAGAAAAAAACATATATGGCCATATGCTCAGAGGGTTTTATTTGTGGTTTTTCGTGTTACTGTGAAACAACATTCGGAATACAATAGATAAAAAGAGAATTTTATCCCTTTTCAAAATTATAGGAGATTCTTCCTAATGCTACACAGAAAAAGAGTTTGTGAGTTTTTTCTAACACTTATTTCATCTGATTCCCTCTAGAGGCCCAATCCTGCTGCTTTTACACATTGAGTAGCTTTAAATAGATCCTTCTGAAACCAGTATGCAAAATTCTTAGAAGAAATGTCATCTTTCATGTTCTTATTCCATTAAAAACACAATAGGGAAGAAAAAATATTTTTTCTAGCCGAAGAAAGTAAAGAGTAAGGAAGGAAAGAAAACCTCCTCTTTTCCCTACATTTTTCAAACCCAAACATAATACTAGATTAAAATGACATCGAAGTATAAATATGCATTCTTTAACAAAAACTCATAAAAGGTGAGATCCAAAAAAACTGTACCAAAATGAAGCACTTTGAGGAGGGATTACAAAAGTGAACATGCTTCACTCAGCTCTCAATGCCACGCCCTGATCAACAGCTATCACAAAATTGGGATATCTACGTACCAACACATAAACCTGGACAGCACTGTTTATCTGCTAAGAGCCTCAAGAAAAAAGCACCTCTTCTTCCTCACAGAATCAGTAAATAGTGTAAATACTATGGGAGTCAATGATTCATATTGCCATAAATTCTAAGCTGGTCTAGTTTATTCTGGTGAGCCATACATTTCTATATCATCCATCAGAGTATGAACACACAGTTATTTTTTGTTTTCTGCAGCACTGTCATCCAATATGAAGAAACAGCAGATTTGAATATAATATTTTATGAATTTTCCTCCCAGTACTAATCACGGTATGATGCTGAAATATTAGTTTATCGCAATCTTCATGAAACATAATACAGTTATAATGTACATATAACAAGACATGTAATAAATATATTCCAAAATCTTGATGGTACAGTATGTTATTTCTTGGTTTTATATGAAACCATAATGCCAAATGTGGTATTTCTGATATATGCATTGTAAAGATTACTTTTTAGGAATGAGGTTCAGAGAAGCTATCATATAAAAACCACCGCTGTACTAGGAAAGCAGATACATAGAGCTGATACTAAAAAGCTGCTTTTATACATTGTATACTGAGATGTTAACGACTTCAGCCACCACTACTTAGCTCAAAAAATGGGCTCCATCCTAATGCTCATTGTGCTTGCCTATGCATATTTATAGAACTTCCACTGGCTTAATTCAAATGATCTGGGGAACCAAGACATCAATACTTACTATTAAAAGAGATTAAACCATTTGACAGCTTCTCACGTCATGTAAAGAAAGACATCTCCTTAAAACACACTGACAATAAACAAAAAAATTTAAAATATAGGCCAAAACAAAATGCTTTCTTAATTCCTGCACTTCAGAAGCAATTTTGCAAATAATAAACACTGAAAATGCTTCAGAAAGTGCTATTTTTTGTTTCTTCCACTTTATGTTTCACCTAAATGATTTTCCCTTTTTTTCCCCCCCTTTTTTTTCCCCTTTGATCCTGATTTTAGCAGCGTAAGAGCCATTGCCCTGTATGAATATCAGATATCAGATCAGTGGACTTACAGATATATTATGCTGCTTTAGAATCATTGCATTGCATCAGAGGAAAGATTTAGTTCCAGCCTACTGGATATCTATCTCATCAGCTCTGACAAACCAACCACTTGAAAAAGCCAGATATCTTGATTGCTACTTCTTAAAAGCGCTTACAGACACTGGTCTTAGGCACTTTTCAAGCCTTCTATTTGCAAAGTTTTTAACTGGACATTATTACCAGCCTTTAAATTCTGTTGTTATTAGCTTGTGAGGCATATATTACTGGCAAACAAATGGACATAAAATGCTTTAACTAAGAAGAAAAAAAAGACTATTTATTTTTATTTTTTAGACATTTAGCAATCACTGTCCATTGGGAAAGGTATTTTTTTTCTGGTTTCTTGAGATTTGTATAGTTTGAGAACAAAGCCTTCCCTTCCCATGCATCTGGAGCTCCCTCTAGTGAGTCAGCAAACAGAATAAAACCTCTTCCTGGCACTTCCTCAGCAACTAAATAACGAGCACACACATTTTTCAGCAGCCCGCCTCTTCAGAAATATGAAGTCATTTAAAATGTGAAGCCCAAACTATTATTGAGGTGTATCTGTTGGTTTCAGATGGGAATAGATTAAATTGGGTAAATGTAATCAGTCTCAATGGAAGAAAAATACAAGAGAAAAGGCTATAGAAATAAAAATTAAAATATAATCAATAAATCATCAGATTTATAACAATTGAGAGTGAAATAATATATTTAATATCTTTAATTGTTTGTCGTTTGGGGTTTCTTTTCTACTTTAAAGGAGACAATTAGGTACTATTATCATTAGCTGACTAAAGGTTAAATTTTCACACACCAGAAATACCTAACAATTTCCTCAGATGTTTTCTGTAACATGTTTTCTGTAGCTTTACTACAGTTGTCCTCTCATTTATTTTCCTCCTAAATCTGTTGGCTTCTTATACAATCAACATCAGTGCTGCTGCATAACTAGAACAGCTGAAATGACTCCCAGGAGATCCACAGCACTGGGCTTGAAACCCTTGCACAGCCTGCCAGTTCTAATTCACAAACTGGAATTCATGATAATCCTCAACAAACCTCAGAGTCACATCAGCCTTGTTTATTTATTACTCTATTTTGTAGTATTGAAAATTGCAGCATATTTACTTCAAACAATGAATTAATCACATTCCTGAACTGGGACCGATCCAGCAAACTTTTATTCTCTTGATTAATCCTTAATCATGCCAAGAATCCCTTTAGGGCAGTGAGAGGAACAAGCACATGGCTGAAAGTTTCAAGACCAGGCTCTCAAATCCATCTGAAGATGTGGCCGTCTAGGAAGTACTGATCCTTGCAGCTGAATCCACATTAATGATGCTTGTGACAGACATTGTAATAGGGCTTCCCCACAGATACAGAAATCTGACCATGCATAATTACAAAGTCTTACTATAAAAGTTTCTAGGGAAGATCAACATAGTAACCTCAATGTGAGTATTGGGACAACAGAATGATTTGTCACAGAATTTCAGACTTTCAGAGAAAAAACACCGTTTTAACACATAAAAGGCTTCTTCAATGCAGCACGCTCAAAAACCCACTCATAAATTAAGCATTTTTAAAATTAAAAAATAAAATTTTTGCAAATGACACCCAAATGATGAGCAACTTGACATTTTAACTCCAATTTTTAATTTAATTTTGTAGTTCCTGTTCAGAAATAAATTACAGCCGCTGTGATTCCCATTCAGTTTCATAACAATTCAATATGGCCATATAATTGAGGGCATTGCCTAACATTGTACAAATAATGCCTTACAGGACATATAGGATGCCTTAAACTGCACAGGAGGGAGGATAATTTCAGGGGAATAGCACTGGCTATTCAGCATACTAAGCTGTCTACCTAACTGATCAACAGCCTTGAAACGGCTTCTTCTGTACCTTGCATGTTTAATCATTACTTTTCTACACAGTAGGGACTGAATTATGTAAAATGTTAGTTAATTCAGACATATTTCTAAAAGTAAACCTATTTAAGATAAAACACTTTATATATCAAAAAAGTTCTCCAGCCTATCAACCTGTGCAAATGACATCCTTGAAAACCTCAGGAAACTGTGCCAGGTATTCAATGGGTCAGAAGCAGATTTGTCCTTTGGTAGCTTAACTGACGGTCAATAATTTTCCAATAGTCTTTAGTAATAATACAGGAAGTAGGAAAAGTTCTGGGTTCTGGAAGAATACTAACATAAAATACCCTGAATTTTTGAAAGGGTACACTTTGGGCATACTTAAGAAGGGGAGGTATTCAGCATCAGAATGAGAACACTGCTGTGTTTTGGCTAGCAGAGCCCCCTGTGAGAGGCTTCAATGGCTCATGGCTTAGATATTGTCGAGACCATTGGAGGACTTTTGTCCACTGTAGCAAAAGTTGCGAAGAAGAAACGCCTCATCTATGACCAGCAAAGACCACCACTCCTCCAAACGTGCCTTCTGAGGTAGGTCATAAAACACCTGTAGATGCAAAGTCACCTGGGAACCTCAGTTCCCTTCACAGGAAACCCGCTTGCTTTCACCATGCATCTGGAATTATGATCATAACAGCACCCCAAACACCATCCAGGTCTGTGAAGCACACAGCCACCACACACAGGACACTCTGGAAACACTCCAGCAGTCCTGAATTGTCTGCAGGTTTGGGGGTTTTTTGCACAGAAATAGTTTCTCTTTAAGAATAGTCATTAGTGTGTGGTGCAGAACCAATTTGTGGTGCTCACAGGCTTTGAGCTCTTTTCAGGAATGTTAGAGTGAGCCACATACTGAAATGGCAGAAGCACTCAGACTAAACACTACCTGCTTTACTGAGTCCTTGTGGCAAAGCAGTCTTAGATTTGCTCTCAGCTGACCTAAAGTAGCCCCATTCTGGCTTATCTGAAGGGCAGAGTAACACTCAGAGACATACACTCTTGTTTCTTGAGAAGCCAAAAGAGAATTTTATAGTACCTTGTCTTTTACAGCAACACAGAACAGATTGTCCGTGGTTTGGAGCAAGCTTCAGGTTTCATAGTTTTATTACATTATTTATCCTTTCTTTTGCATTGTTTGTAAAAGCTCCCATGACAAATTGGGCATTTTATTTTAAGTAATCAAAACAAATGTCTTCATATAGTTCACAACAGAATATTGCTTCATAATTGCATTGTACTATAAAATACAGCAGATATGGAAGCTAAGGGATGACATAAAATCATTGTTGATAAACTTTGCAAATGACACTAAATTCATTGGAGCATTAAATAATCAGGAAGACAAACTGTTCTGAATACTGTATTCCCTAAATAAATGCTTATAACCCCCTGAAAGTTTTAATACAGTTGACATCAAGACTAGAAGTTTGCAAGTCAGAGGCTGTGATGATGTCACATCACTTCAATGTGACATTGAAGGGTCTAATTAAAAAGCAACTAGGAAGGCCTTTCAGATTGAAAAAAAAAAAAAGAAGAAAAAAAAAAGGAGCATATCCAGGACTGTGCAGGAGATAAACATCCAGTTCATCTGACTGATTGTTGAAATCACAGATTTCTAGGGGTTTTTTCACAGATTTTTGTGTTGATCTGGCAGAGCAGTCCTCAGGTTCTGGATTTCTGGGATGCTCACCTCCCACTTCTGTCCTTGCACCCATAGACCTGATTGCCTGTCACTGTTCCTTCCTTCCACTCACTAGCACTGACTGAGCTGAAGCCTTCTGTTACACTTATCAGAAAGCTATCTCCTCTGCTATACCTTAATTTTTTTCTCAAGGAAAGCATAAGCACTTTCTCATCTTCCTTTCTGGAAACTCTCTGCTGTGGTTTGACACTGGCCAAATGCCAGGCACCCACAAAAACCTCATTCCCCTCTACAACTAGACAGAGGGGAGAAAATACAGTGAAGGGTTCATGAGGTCCATGAGTTGAGATAAGGACTGGGAGATAACACTCCAAGGTCAAAACACACTCGATTGAAATATATTAAGTGAATTTATTACTAACAAAAATCAGAGGAGGATAATGAGAAGTAAAACACCTTAAAAACACCTTCCCCCCCTGCCCCCCAGACTCCTCCCTCCTTTGCACCAACAGCGCAGGGAGACAGGGAGTGGGGCTTTTGGTCAGTTTGACACCCCAGGTTTTCTTCTACTGCTCAGGGGAAGGAGCTCTCCTCCTGCCACACCATAGGATCCCTCCCACGGGAGACAGTTCTCTGTGAATTCCTCCAATGGGGCTCCAATCTCATGAGCATCGGTCCTTCCAAAACTGCTGACATGAGTCCCTCCCACGGGCACACAGTCCTCCCAGAACTGCTGCAGCATGGGTCACTCTTCCCCAGAGTGCAGACCTCCAGGGACAGGCTGCTCCAGCCTGGAAGCAGGGCCCTCCTCTCTCCACCTGGTCTCCCACTGGATCAGAGCCTTCTCCAGACAACCACCTGCTCCGGCATGGGCACCTCCACCACGGGCTGTGGTGGATCCCTGTATCCCCCATGGATCCCCATGGGCTGTGGGTGGATCTCTGCATCCCCCTGGATCCCCAGGGGCTGTGGTGGATCTCTGCATCCCCCATGGATCCCCATGGGCTGTGGGTGGATCTCTGCATCCCCCATGGATCCCCATGGGCTGTGGGTGGATCTCTGCATCCCCTGTGGATCCCCATGGGCTGTGGTGGATCTCTGCATCCCCCATGGATCCCCATGGGCTGTGGGTGGATCTCTGCATCCCCCGTGGATCCCCAGGGGACAAGAGCTCAAAAGACATAAAAATGGCCCAAGCAGGAAACCAACCTTTTAAATGTGAGGATTAAAGAATTCTACAGGTCTAACATGAGACTCTCAATGTACTTTCATACTGAAAGGCTTGCAGGTAGAGGAGATTTTTCTGCCTTGCTAACAAAGCTGTAGGCAGCTCTGAAGAATACAGCCTAAAATTCAGACTATTTCAATCTTGCAGCAGAAAAACAATTTGAGAGATGTGAGGCAATTTAACACAGTAACAGCTTTACTGAGAGAGAGAGGGAGAGAGACAGAGAGTAGGCTCTGTGTGCTTGTTCCCTTTCGTATTTTTTCCATTTTTTCTGTGTTTGGGATTCATTTGGCTCATCAGAGTGCTCCCTATGGGATGCATGTGTACATAGATGTTTCTGTTTCTTTCTTGGCCCACAGGAAGAGCCAGATTCCCTGCATCACCTCAGAAAGCAGATAGAATTGGCAGCTGTACATTAACAGCATGTTCAAAACAGCCCCAGGTCTCTTGGCTCTTGTCCTGAAATGGTGAAAGTCTTGTGCTACTTCCCAAGTGTATTTTCAAGGTAATTTTTGCCTTCATCTGAAGTGTCAACAACTGTCCCACAATGGGGTATAGACAGGAGCCAGAAGGATATATTCTAAAAATTACATTTCTCATCAGAATCTGTGCTTCAAATATAATTAATAAAGTAAAATACTGATCCATGCTTCCCCTCTTATACTAAAAAGATTATGTAATCAAGGAGGTCTCAGTAAGCTAGCCTATTAACTTCAGCTTAACCTCAAGTGTTCCCTTAAGATATTTCCTAAATGAAAACAGATGCAAATATATAGTTGTTAGAATTGATTAAGTATTGAGAAAAGTGTTATCTAGCCCTCTGGTATACCACCACTGACCCTGTATATCTTGTCTCTTATGTTACATGATTTTTTATTGTAATTTATATCCTCTTTGCAACTGCAGTGCTTAACAGGGGTCTTCTTTTTAAAAACTAGAATTTGCCAGCTGTTCCAATGAAGTTAATTTTATCAGAGACATTGCAGTTATTTTTTATAATAAAAGTGCAGAAAAAAACATATTATCAGAACATTTGCTATTGGGCAAGGGCTTTGAGGACAGCTGGAGCATCCTTTCAGTTTTAACAATAAAAAATGAACACACTTCCAAAATCACAAAGCCATCCTTAAATAAGAGGGAAACAGTTCTCATTTTTCATCTCTCAGCACCTTGCTTTAGATGAAACTTCTCCTGCAGTTTCTGAATATGAAACTACTCCCTTTTCCCTACTTTTTGCATAATTTTAAACAGTGAGCTTTTAAAAAAAAATTACAAATTTTATTTTTTAAATAATTTAATTCAAAATTAATTGGATAATCTTCAGATAGGGATCCAAAATTCAGCAAGGACTTGCCTGAAGGAAAATTTCAAACCTCCACAGGTACATAGGTAAAAAGCCATGTCCTTTTTGTTCTTGCAAGCAGTAATATTGAAAAATTTATACCTCCCTTAAGATTGGCTAGTATGGATCATAGTCACTGGCATTTGATAGATCAAATTATGACATAGTTGATAGGTCCAAATACTACCACTTGCAAAAGGAGGATGCAGCAGAAGTTCTGTTTCTTAAACTATGTTATTTCAAACAAAAATTCAGATAAAACATCTGAGGTATGTTTTATTTGAGATACATTTTACCAAGTTTCACTCCATAAGGACAAGAATCAGAAGATGTGCTGAGGGGAGGGAATAAATACTGAAAAAAATAAAATATACTCTACCTTAGTAACAGTGGTTTTGTACAGTATCACTCAAATGCTATCAGTTTTATGAAGTCCAAGTCAGGCTGTATTAAAATTAACCAGCAACATCAAGAAGAAATATAAAGTCCCTAAACATATTGTTGTTACAAAAGTTGGTTTTAGCTAAGGAAAAATAGGACAAGGAGAAGCACTAAAATTCATCAAGGTAAAAAGTGGAAACAGTTCCTGCATTTACCAGTATCAAAGGGAAGTGTAATTTATTTCCCAACAGGTAAGTGTTTCAAAAAAAAAAAAAGATAAAGCACAAGTCAAAAAAAGTTGAAAGGAGTGTACAAAATACAGCTGAAATAGATTTTAAGTATACGAACTCTTTATGTAACAAAATTATGCAGTAGCAGGACTACTATAACCTCAGAACTATTCATCTTTCTATGGAAAACCATTCTGAAAAGATGGCTTTCCTGGCAAGAACAACTTTGCCACTAAATTTAACAAGAGGAGCATTTTATCCTGTAGATGATCAGAGCTTTGAGGTCAGGTTTGACTGCTCTGAGAGCCAAAGCCCCAAATTAGCAACAGATGCATACCCAATGGCTGACAGAATTTTCATGTTTAGTTTTCTGTTAAATCTCTGCACTTTGGCATTGGTACTGATGTTTAAATTCTCTTCTGGTGCACAGGCACCTGATCTAATTCATGCAGAGATTATGGACAAATCACATTTACAAGCTTTTGCCCAAGATTTTGCTTATAAATTCAGGTGAAAGCCTGAAAACTCTATAAGCAGTGAAGTGTCAACTTGGCAACTGCAGAGGTAAGTAAACTATCTATCAAATTCAGTTTAGCCATGTGTATCTCCTACTCTGAAATTTGAAGCAGCCAGGTACCATTAAAGTACAGCGTAGAAAATCATTCATCATCAGTGTTATCTCAAAGCATTAGTGGCACAGTCATATTTGGTTTGCTAATGAAGTGTAACAGTTTCTTTTAGTTCTGGATCATAGATTTAAATTATAGCAAAAATTAAGTTCCTAAGGAACACAAAAACTTTCTGGAAAATATTTTTGTAATGCTTCACTCTGCTTTAAACCTCCAGTTTTCCCATCAGCAGGCATTATACTGGAAGAGGAAGACTTTTTTATTTTTACAATGCTCCAATATAATCTGCCTGCACTGTTTTATCTAATAATGTCCTTTCTAGCCCATTAGTGCACTTGACAAAAAGGTGATCTTGTAAAAAATAGAATAATGCCATCGATGAGGTCACATTTTCACAGATCTCGAATACTCAATAAAATGAGTTTTAAAGATTTTATAAACTGGTGAAATCATTCAGTGGACATTCTTAAACTAACTTTTAATTCAAGGCAGTAAAACATATATTCTTACTATAAAAAAATAAAGTGGTTAAAAGGGAGTCGCCTACAAACTTAAATCAACTTGTCTGAGCCAGCTGAACTTGAGTATTCAAGGCAGAACATTTTCAGGTCAAGGTTACTCCAGATGGCTCACCTGAAACTTCTGCTGAAGGCCTGCTGAACTGGAGGTGGGTAGACTACCATATACAAAAAGCTATTCCACCCCCTCCTTTCCAATGAAAATCCTGCAATTTACTGGAGAGCAAATGTCCAGGGAATTCTTGTGCTGGACAGCATTGGGATGATGGTACCCAAAAAGCCTGGGCAAGTCTGCTCTCTCAAATTTTCCTTAACTTTTTTATATATGCTTATACCTTGGACAGCACAACACTTTAGGAAAACTAACCTAAATTTAATCTTTTACTAGATATATTGCCAGTTTGTTTTAAATATGCTGCCCAATAATTTCAGTTAGTGTTCTCTTGCTCTTTCACTGTGGTAATTACTGAATAAATCTCCATCTTCTATATAAATTTACATTTAATTGATATTTGGATGAATTTTCCCCTGTCTCAAAACTCTTTATCTAATCAGATTTTGCACAGAAGATTTTCCATGTATCTTGTGGCTTTTATGGCTTGTCTATACTTTTTCTGCTTATCCTCTATCCCTTTGAGATACGATGAACAGAACTGAAAATAATGCTTAAGAGGCAGGGACACCCTGGATGTATGCAGCCTGGTG
Source organism: Fringilla coelebs (assembly GCF_963513975.1). NCBI lineage: Eukaryota > Metazoa > Chordata > Aves > Passeriformes > Fringillidae > Fringilla > Fringilla coelebs. Next base: position 27,788,191 of record NC_140033.1, read on the forward strand.
ATGGTGCTTTCCAATTTATTCTGCTCTTCTCCAAACAGTACCTAAAATTCTGTTTGGACTTTTCTAGCTACTTATTTCTCTGAAAGTAACAGGATGAGATAAAAGAGGGAGAAGGTGGTTTTGACAGAACATTTCTCAAGCCTGTGTCGGTGAGTAATAATGGGTGGCGATGAGTAGTCCCTGCCAAAAGCTAAGGCCACAATGAAGATTATTAACTTAATAGAACATATGTATAGCTAATACTTGTTCTGATATGTAATTTGCAGATTGAAAAAGCCTTCCAACTGTAATAAGGCAGAAAGTGTTTTAAATAGCAAAGTTAATTTTTGCCTCTACTGCTAGATAAGCTATCAGTGCTCTGTTTCACTGAGCTCAGATGTGAGAATTAAGGATGGAGAAAGAAAGGAAGAAGGATTTATCTTGAATTTAGAAGGCGTAAAAGCAATTAAGAGGGGATCAACTGGAAGGTAGTGCCTATGGGGAGAGGATATTCCCACCTCTCTTTAACTGGGTGGAGGGCTGGGTGGGGGTTAGCTGCTGATAGGAAAGAAGGAAGAGGGGTTATTCTTTGAACCTAAGGTCCCAGATTTTTAATAAAATTTAGCACCATGTTACTAAAATAGAATGTTGTGTTTTAGGCAAACTTTTCCCAGGTCTTCAATGAAGTATCTGACCTAAAGTTCCACTTAATAAATGCCATGCTTTTTATCATTCTCCCTGCTCAGTGATGTCACAGTATATGTAGTGGTATGAAGATATCAGATTGTGGGTGAACTGTCTTCTCAGAAACAGAGATTTCAGAGACAGCAGGGCAGACTTGTGTCTCTGATGGATTTGGAAGAGGTAGAACTTATGGATGGGTCATGTCATACTGGAAAGATCTCTGTGGTTGCAGTTCTGGGCGCAGAGCTTTAGGATAAAACTTCTTCTTGTATTTACTCACCAGCAACATACCTGCAAACCTACACAGCACCACATTTTTGTCTGTTTTGTAACCCCTTCACAGACTGTCCCCTTTTAGGCAGAGTTCCATTCAAAACATATCTGCAATATTCAGTATTGTTAAACCTTTAAATCCTCTCTATTTTCCAGTTCTTTCCAAGCATTGCCTTGTTTCTTGAATGACTAGTCTTAGTCTTTAAATAATCACCAGTCTTGCCTTTCTCAAAGCTCATTTTTTCTTTGCTACACACAAAGGATAACATATCTTGGGACATTATGATTATTCTTAACTTAAATGCATGGTCTTATTAATGTCAGCACTGTTTCATTGGTCTTTCTGTATTCATTCACAGGTGTAGTACATTTGGTCTCATAAAGACTTTTACAATATGCATATGTGCATATGTGAGTACATCATCCTAGTTCCCTTTACTCAGAGGAGCAGATCAGGTACTTCAAAAATAATCCCACTCAAAAATTGGAGTTTAAAATATGACAAAATGAATCACATTCTGAAAGAGTCTGCTCATTTCATATAGCTGTAGAGGGAGCCAAGAAGTCCAGTGGAAAGAATCCCATCCCTGAACCTGTTTTCTCATGGGTGAGCATTTGACAGCAGAGCTTGTTTTCAGCATATGTTTACACATGAACACTCATGTATGGACAGCAATATGATAAAAATGATAGCATAAAGCTATCTTGGTTTTAGATTATTTATTTTCTTGCAGTCTTAATAATTGCTTCCCCTTATCAATTTCTGTAGTGTCTATTATAATAAGCCAACAGGTCCAGTTCCATCCTGGTTGTTCTCATAACCAAAAGTGCAACTCATTTAACAAAAATGCATTTCTTGTAAGCTGTTGTATGCTGTGGTTGAAAGCCACTCATACCCTTTGTCACAGCTGCAATCATTGTAATTATGTTGTTAGTGCATTAGTTGGCTTCCATCTGGAGCACAGTGTTTTTTCTCAATAGATGTCGTATGGTTGAAAGGCACCACTTAACTATGAATCACCCTTTATTGATGTAATCATTCTTACTTTGTGAACACAGATAATTAATATAAAGCTTCTCTGGATGCGGCATTGGCAATCTCACTTTAGCAGATTTTTTTTTTTAATATCTTTTCAAAATACTCATTTCATATCTTTTTTTCCTGCATTTTTCCAGTACTATTCCATGAAAATTTCTCAGTTGAAATGGGGAAACATAAGAAGTTCTTAATTCCTTTTACCAATTCATATGGAAAAGCTTCTGTTCTCTATAGCGACCAAGAATTAACATCTTTATTTATTACTTATTTATGATTTATTTATGATTTATTTATGACCCAAGGATATCCTTACCTTGAAACCCACGATTGCATTCTAGACTTTTTAAGACTGTTCCCCTCTTTCTTATCTCAAAATCAGGGCTGGCATAGTTGGAGTTCTCTTAATGTTGGGGACCACATTTAGGACTTAGCACAGCCTATGATCTGTCCTCCCCTGAGAACACCTCTTCATCACTCTAGGAAAACAAGCCTGTCACTATAAAAGAGGTCTGTTGGCATCTGGGTGCAGGCAGAATCTTAGTGCTTGGAAGCCCATGTCCTCCATGTATTGGAAATATCATGAAAAACTTCCAAGCATGGTGCAAAAAGCCAGGGGCCTAGATCATCCATGGCAAAAAAAGGAAGGTAAATTACTGGGGGTCTAGGGATAGTGGTTGCCCCTGGTCAAGAGGGGCACTAATTATGTAACTGAGATAAATTATTTTTCCCAATTCATTATTGAATTGCTTAGTAAAATATTAGTACATTGGTTTTAGCACCTACTAGCCAAGTTAGCATTTATTGGAAGGCTTATACACTCCAGCCCATTTTTAAAATATTATAGAAAGGAAGGAAATACAGCAGACAGTTTAACACTGACCAGTTCTGCTTTGAGTCTAGGACACAGGTGAACTCTTTCTTCTTGCATGTAATTTAAGCTAGCCGACCTTAGAGGTGCAGTGCAGCCAAGCAACCTCCCTTCTCTGTTGGTTTGCTCTTCTCACATCCCCTTTCTTCTCCCTTACTCCCTTGCTGCTTCACTTCTGAATCAGAGCCACAGGTTCTCAGGGCAGAAGCCTTGCACTTTTCATCTGTTTCATGAAGCACTTAGACAACAGTATATAAAACCATATTTAGCAATAAAATATCATGGGTCAATAAATGTAGTTTATGCAAGAATCAGAATATATCCTCATTTTCCCTGTGGAGTTTGACTCTTGTCAGGTGTTTTGCTCTGAGTTTGGCGTCAGATTTTTGTTTGTGGTCAACTTTTTTATCTTTACTGTAGAAAAGTTAAAGAAAAAGAAGGAGAATGAATTTTCTAGCTAGCTGTTTTTTTTCTGTTCAGAAAACAGCCCAATTAATTTTCCTATTGCTACAAAAAAAGCCAAAAAAAAAGGAGGAAAAAGAGTAGAGCAGTATTCTAAGACAATCATAAGCCACACAAATAAAAATGAGAAAAGAAAACCCCTAAAATCATATTTACCTCTTGTTTTCCTTTGCTCAATTCTCCAAAGACACAACAGCAACATATCCTTTAATTTAATGTGTATGAAGATCTTGCAGCTGATTTTTTATGCTTGATATCACAGAATCACAGAATATTCTGAGCTGGAAGGGATCCACGAGGATCATTTTGTTTGTCCATTTGACATCAGTATTAACATTTTATCCTCTTCAAATAAGGTAGAATTCATCCCTGGTGACTCATCTTTAAATCCAATGCTGTGACAACAGATGAAGTCATCCCCGTATATGAGACATATTTCCTCCTACAGATTCTATGTTCCATAGACTTAATTTAATTTGCAATGTCTTCTGATTTCCCATGGCCTCATCTCTGTCCTTCTTTCCTAGCCTGCAACCTACCATTAAATCATCTTTTCTTTCTTTATATCCTTGCTAAAATGCATGTTTTCCTTCCTAGACTTCCAGCTTAATCTAAATAATCCTACTGACACTTCAAATTACCTCACTATGTATCACTTCAAAATTTTCCTCAGTCAGAGTCTCTCAACTTTTGGACCTTTCTATTCTCCTGTTCAGAAATGACTGGCTATTTCTTTGTTTTCCTTTTGTCTCCAAGTATATGGAAGGAAGGAAGGAAGGAAGGAAGGAAGGAAGGAAGGAAGGAAGGAAGGAAGGAAGGAAGGAAGGAAGGAAGGAAGGAAGGAAGGAAGGAAGGAAGGAAGGAAGGAAGGAAGGAAGGAAGGAAGGAAGGAAGGAAGGAAGGAAGGATTATTCATTTGCAAAGAGTATTCCAGGCTAGAAAGAGTTAAACAAACACTGAGGTCTTCATCAGGAAAAAAGAGTAAATCCATTGAATGAAAATCACAGATAACCTGCCTAAACAAAAAAAAAAAAAAGTGTGTTTAAAAAAGGAAAGGTAAAAATTTTTAAAAATTTAAAAAAAAACCCAGGAAAATGAAATAAGGGTTGTTTGGCAATAAGTATTCATTCAAAGATTTAAACAATTTCACAGAGGCAGAAGGAAGGCATGAGGCAAACACATTGATGCCATGCCTGTTTAAAACTTTCCTCCTTATTACTTTTTGTTATTATATTATTTGACCATCTAGCTTCTTTCTTATGTAAATATTCCTGGTTGGTTTGCTTTTGTTTTAGCAGGTTCCTATATTTTTAAAGTTCTCTACTGGAATTCAAAGACAAATTGGGTCAAACAGTATCCCTAGTCACAGTCATGGAACACCTCTAAAATAATATTAAAGCAAAATTTCCCTCATTTCATGCAATTCTGTTTGGCATCTTCAGGACACATTGAAGACAATATACTCATTCCTCTGAATGCTGATGTTTCTTTATAACTGTAATTCATGGGAAGCATCTGTCCTGCCATCTGTGGTTACAAATTTGTTCAGCCTCCGTGTCAGTTTTGCATATACAGATTGATTTTTGAATACATATTCTGATTAATCAAAATACAATCATTTCAAGAAATTATTTCTTGAAGTGTTGCCAGCCTATGTAAAAGAAAATAAAATCCTGAAGGAAAATTTCATTCATTAATTAACTAACTAACATGCAAAGAAAAAATATGAGCATATTGAATTCATCTCCAATACCTGATTGCACAAATTAACAATTAAAGTAGGGGCAATAAAATAACAGCTAAAACTTTTATTCTGTATCCTCAAGGTATTTCTACTCCAGAAAAAAATAAAACAAGTTTAAAAGTAGTAGTTAGAGGAAGCAAGATGAAGACTGAAGGGACAGTAATTAGTAAGTGGAAGAAAAGCTCACCAAAAACCATATTGTCCAAAGGAAAATCTTGATACAATTTAAGGGCAAGGTAAAGTTCAGAATATTTGAAGTGGGGACACAACATTTTACTATAGGAAATTGATGACAGGTTTAAATGAAAGCACTTAAAAATGTATAATTAATAGCAAACATGAATTTCCATTAATAATAGAGCACTTTGCTCTGAAAATAATGTACATTCATTTAATGAAATATATAAATTATCCTTAATCAACCACTTTTTCCTGTATGCATTTTTAACATTAGCATGGCTTTGCAGTGGTTTTAGAATGGAGGCTTATTTTAACAGGAATATCAGCAGTTTCTAGCCTAACATTAAAATTCAGGGAAAAGAAGGGGATATAAACACACTTTGAAAAGCTATTTCCACAAACACATGCTGAAAGTACTTTCCCAGTGATTTTAGAGTCATTTGTTGTGTTCTCTAATTGTAAGATTAAGCCAGCTTTCAGAAAGGAATATTTTTAACTTGTAGTTTTCTAAGAAAAAGAGTAACCTAATGTACTATAAGTGGGTGTAATTCTGCTAATATACACCATGTTTTAATTTGGTAAATGCAAGCTTTTGTCTACTCTGTTGCTTCCCTGTAGCAGTCAAGGATTTATACACAAGAAACACAGAATGTTTAATTTAGCAAAATTGCCATTTCAGAACTGTATAGTCAAATGTTTAACTAGAAGTGTTTGGGAAACAGATGGACTATTTAATTGTTGATTTTTTAAAAAGTCCTTAAAACAAATAAACAGCCTATTTGAATGCAGTTTTGCTTGAAATATTCTCAAGGGTATAACTGTTAATGTATGAATAAATGTGTTTACAACTCTACTTTTACTGCTTAGGCAATCTTGCAAGCAGTTGAAGAAAAGTGTAAATATCACTGCATTTAACATGCTTCTTTTATGTCACAAATAGTAAAAGAATAGAAATTTTAATATCTTACATGTTTGTGACCGGTATATATGCTCCTTGTGTGAAACACTCCAGATTTTAGAGGACTGCAAAGCCTCCCATGTTCCCTGGTGTATTAAGAATACAAAGGAAAAGAAGGAAGAGTTCCTAACAGCAGCACAAAAGCTGTTTCTCTCACAGGTTCCAAGGGTCAGCTACTGTAATGTAGCTCTGAACATCAACCATGAGACTGAAATGGAACAATGCATCTAATTCAATCCAATGTAGATGTAATTTCTGAGATGTTTTCATCTTTGTCATGGATATAAACTAGGCTAGAAGTAGACCTGGAGTAGGCTATAATGGGCAGTACTAGATCTCTGTAGCATTTTGACAAAACTTTTCCTCCAGGGACAGCAATTACACTTGTAAAAATCTTTGAATATGTTTGACACTGACCTCAACACCAGCCCTTCAATGAATTCAGGCAAGGTAGAGCAAAATGAAGTTTAGACTGAATGGGTAAGGAGACCACTTTATGTGTGTGAGAAGTACCAGATTCCTCAACCAAAGAGATCAGATTTGTATAACTAACTTTTTCTACAAGACAATTCAGAATTACTCATAATATTTTGACAGGAGTAGAGCAGTGTCTGCTCTGGAGGAGGCAGCCCAGCAATCATGGATATTTAAGTGTGAGGTTGGGCAAGATGTGTCATTGAGTTGTAGGTGAGTTACCTCCTATTCCCAGTTCAGCTGCCTCTTTCATAGGCAGCTGCTCATTTCTTAGCTCAGACAAAGAGCCTTTGGGCTTCTGGGCCACTTTTGGTATGTTTCTTTTCTTTTTCTTTTTTCAGAACACTTGTCAGAATAGTTAATTTTTATTTGAGCTATATTTAAAAGTCTTTTATAAAAAATGGGGTCATTTTACCACAGAAGCCATTCTCAGAGACATAAGCACGTTCAGATGAAATAATCTCTATCATCTGTTTCTTTCTATGCTCATTCATGGAGGTTCTGCAGTTAATTTTTAGAAGATTGTTATTCAGTCAATGACTAGTTTTATTTGCTGCTAAAGCAAAAACACAAACTATTCCAAATGGACTGATACAACTCTAGAAACAGAGCAGGATATTTAAAAAAATAAAATTGCAATTAGTATTTGAATCAGTCTTTGACATTATTCCTCTTGTTACGAGTATTCAAATAAGTTAAGCAGGTTTAAGATCACAAAGATCCACAAACAGCCTTATCATGTTCATGGCTGTGTTTATATTCTCTGGGTTGTGCAGAAGCGAGCTCAAGCTCATCACCTCTTTTTCCCATGTGTTTTTATGACAGCATTTCAGCAGAGCTGACTCTCCCACAAAAACCCTAAATCAGGCACATCCTAAAGTGAATGCCTTATTAAAGTCAGCTTTTCACCCGACACGACACTTTTCCTGCACAAGCAGACCTCCTGCTGCTCCTGGGAAACCAGGCAAGGGCATATGGAGCATGGCCAAGCTGTGAGGGTGGAGACAAAGGCAAAGGAGACAGTCAGCTGAGCATTCCTTGGCAGAGATGCTACCCTTGGCACCAAACTCTACTCTGCTGGCTGGGAGAGTACGTTCTTCATAAAAATCATAGCTTGGAAAAGGTCAGCTCTGTCCTTTGCCTTGTCAACTCACACTTGTCCACAGAGCAAAAGTTCCAGGGAATGAGACTGGAACGCTACTAGATCCCAGGGAGATCAGCATGTCCCTCCCCTTCACGTCTCCTCACAAAGCTGTAGGGAGGACTGATGTCTCAACCTCTTTCACTCCAAACTAGACAACCCCAAGGTCCTCAATTACTCCTCCCAGGATATGTGCTCTTCCTTCTGCCTTCTTCATATTTTCTTCCAGATCGTACTGACATAAAATGATGGAAAATCAAGCTGATCTCCCAAAGCCTTTACCCTGGCTAACCAGGTGACATCCTCCAATGGTCATAATTTCTTTTCCTTGAAGTTGATAGCTATAGGGTCTTATTCACCTAATTTAATATCTGCAAGGCAAATAGCTACCTTTAACTTAGGGTGCTCCTATAATTTACATAACAAAACTGGACTATCTGCAATACAGGTTGTACAATCTGTTTTGCACATTAATATTAAGAGAATAAACATGTCTTACAGTGTTTATTTCTCTCCACTGAGAGTTTAAAGTCTACTCAACAATGATGACCTCTCTGTCAAAGCCTCAAATTTACCTCTTTCTTATGTCTGTGTTTCTACTCCGCCCAGATCAGCTGCTTTTAATTCTTGATGTACAGCAAGAACATTGTGTTACCAACATGTTGCCAACATTACCCTGGAGGCTGTAGAAGAGATGCTCCATTGACTCCACCTAAGAACCATCAACTAGTATGTGCTAGACTGCACATACTTATCAGGGTTCAAATTGAAATGAGCAGGAAAGGCCAGGTAACCACAGCTCCATCTTTGCTTTTTCTAACTGCCAATCCATTCCTTTAGCATTTTAAGTGACAGTGACGACTGCTTTAAGATGAGCCCCATCCAACTGACGCTTGTCATACGCAGCCCGCTATATATGGGGTGGGCGTTTTAACAGGTTTTTTAATTAATATTTATTTATATAAGTCTCTGTTGTCAGACATGTTTGGCTTTCTGTTTCCCTTTGTTTCCAGTAGTTGTGCTTGGCAGACTATTGTGAAGTATCCTAATTTTCTTTAACTGTAATTGTTGAGGTCCGGATAAGAACCAGCTCAGCAGCAAAAGTGAGTGCAGAACTGAGACAACCCAAGTTCCTTCAAATAGAATAAAAGACACTGTGGGGGAAAAAAAAAAAAAAAAGGAAAAGGAAAAAAAATAACAAAAGAAGAAAAAAAGAAAAAAATAGGTGAGAAATCTACCTACAGATGGGTAGAGCGGGTAGAGCTAGGGAAACATTAACCTCCTTACTCATATTCCTCACCCTTCATGGAAGCTCAAGTTAACACCAAGACATCTTTGTTTGCCTCCATCCAACATCAGTTCCAAGAGGTGGCTCAAAGGCAGCATCAGCTCTGCTACTGGCTGCAGTTAGGGCCAGAGGATGCTGCCTTGTTTTCCATTCCTTGGGGCTACATCAACTCTTCTTACTTCCACTGCTTGTACAATTCTCATAGTAATTATGCCTTACAGGGCAATCACTGCCAGGGGCTTTAGCACAGCAGCTGGGGCTCTCTGGGATTCAGGAGGAAAGTTCACATTACTTTTTTAGGTTTTGATCTGCAGGACAAGACATAGTTTGTCTCACCCAAGCTATCAACCTCCAACACTACACCTCCTGACATTTTAACCTCCTGGCCAAAATTCCTTCTCAGAAACCTGCCTTCCCTGACAGTCCATGGGCAGGAGCTGTGGATGAGCTGTGGATGAGCTGGGTGGGAGCCCCGTGAGGTTGCAAGGAAGGTCCTGGTGCCAGATCTGAAGACCTCTTCAGTTCTAAAATGGAGAGCTTAGCTAGATAGACAGGGGGCTGGTAAGCATGAGGAAGAGAAGGAGGGAGAAGCACTGTGAGTCTATATCTGCGACTGCAAGCTTAACAAGCTGTTGTACACTGCCCTCAAGCGAGATGTCATTCAGCCAGATGCAGCTTCTTTTACCCCAGCACCTCATTAGCAACATGAGAACAGTTAACACCACGTTTTCTGAGTCCACACCTTTGCTCTAGCACACACTTATTCAGCTGAAAATTCAGAATTCCTGCTCTAAACAAGACAATGTTGCAAATTATGTAACAAGCCAAAAGCTGTTAAAGGTGTAGCAACAGTTCAGTCAATGAAACAAAAACAATTGCAAATTAAACAGTGTAGACACAGCATAACTGAGATTGGTAAAGACTGAATATGAGCCGGAAGGCAATTTAGCATCTTAGGTATAACTTCCCATAACTTAAAAGTGATACATGTAAACAATTAATCCCAGATATTCTTCAAGAACCTTTCTGTGCCAAGAAAAGAATATTAAATATACCAAATAAATAATTAAAACACGTAACTTTCTATCTGGCTTGAATTTGCATTCTTTCCCACACCCTACAGTAACCAAGCAGAGCTCTGAGCAGCACACAGGTTTTGAGAGGACCTCAGTCTTTACAAGCTGCCTCTCAGTCAGGCTGCCTCTTGGAAAAGACTTTTGCCTTCAAAAAGGCAGCAGTGGGGCAGCAATGAAGAATTATGCAAGCTGAGTTGACACAGGGCAAACTGTGATACAACATAGATAGCATGAGTACCAGTGAAGTGAACTACAGATGTAAATGTGTATTGAATTTTTCATGACAGTAGCAAGAAAATATCTCTAGCACAAGAAAACCTGGTTTTATACAGCAGTGAGGCAAAGGATAAGCACATTTCTCTGGGGGACATATAAGTAGGGTTATGTATGAACCTGTAGGTATGAATGCAGATCTTCCTCTTTCTTTCCAGTCCCCACTCCCCCACCCTAAAAAAAATCTGATACTTAAGTAGGAAAACATTAAAGACTTTAGAAGTACTCCAACAGTTTTGCATAGATTTTGCTGAGAACACAAGCTTTAAGATTCTAGCCCGTAGCAAACTTAAATAGGCATGGTGGAAAAAAAAGATAAATACTCTCTAAAACCAATTTTAAATTAAATGGGTGCCTTAATTTAGTTGATTAGATTGGCAGGAAAGACTTACCATTAGAAATCATTGATTTCCTATTTTGAAAATCTGTAAAATTAAGGTATTACCTAGGAAGCTGGTGTGAAGCATTCATGCACAAAAAAGCAGCCACCCACCACAAGTTCATGAGCCTGTGTAATAGCCCAGAACACAAGTGCATTACCCCCACTGTAAACAGAAGCAGAAAGGCTGATTTGTTCTTGGAAATGGCTATCAATTCCCAGAAGCATTCTGAGTAAGGAAAGAGCTGTTAAGAACTGAACAAAGAGCAGTCTCTCATGCTGCATCATTTCTTAGCATCCTGAAGAACAACAGTGAAACATCACATACAGAGAGATGTTCAGATATAAAATTGATTCCGGTTATCCTTGTCCAAAGATGGGACTTTCAGTTTAAAATGTCTCTGCCATATTTCCTTTTCTCTGGGAGACCTCTTGCTTCCTATCTTACTCTTTTCTTCTGCTTTACCTTATTTGCTATATTTGTAATTCTTCATTTTTGACTCAATTTTCAGTTTCTTTTCATGGAGGCAGAGGGAGGAGATTTGCTTTTTTGTTCCTCTGTTCTCTGCCTTTTCACTATGGTCCTGAGCTGCTGCATTTGCCTCTTCTTTTTATTTAATTATATTAGCTTCAGTTTCTGCTTTGCTTCTGTATTGCATAATCCAGTTTCTGATGCAGCAAAATCTTTCTATCCTTTTCTGACTGGAGTTTCTCTTTGACTTGTTTTCTAAAAAAATGTCTCTGAACTGTCTGCAATGACTAGTTTTATTTCAGATTTTTCAACTTGTTTTGTTTGTTCAGCTAAGGTCTCTTCTTTGTGTAAATAGTTAAAAGTCTTCTTGAGTTTTTAATTCTCAGAAACTGCAATAGCCTCTTCTTAGAAAGAGAAGCTAAAACCTACCCCACCTAACAAAGAGCTCTCCAATAAACATTTACAAATTTCTCCTTTAACAGACCTAGAGAATACTGGCAGAAAGAGAAGGAAAGAAATTGTACTCACTTTTTAGGAGACAATTAAATGCCCCTGTTTCATTACATTAAATTTGATTTTTCAGATTAAATTATACCTGGGTAAACAATACTTGCCTTGCCAGGGCAAAATTCCTACAGATACACTGACTGTTATGATGGCTATGTCTGGATTCTTCTAATAGATATCATTTTCTATTGCATTTCAATAAATAAATCAACCTGAACTTATTGCAAATACTAATGTAAGGCTATCTTACATATTCTTCTTTGAGAAGCAGTGAAGTAAAACATTTAAAATACCCAGGTGCAGAAATTACTAAGCTCTATAATGAGATCACTAAAAGAACAGAATAAGATATCAAACATGAAAGGAGGCCAAGGGATTAAAATTACTCAAAGTTAGATACCTTATAAATCTAACAATTGTCTGGTTACACAGACGACAGTGGATAGCTTTCAGAAAATAAAAAAGAAAAAAGAAAAAAGCTGGGATATAGATTTCCTCTTTCAGTGTACACATTAGATGCAATAGGAAGAAATTACTCTGCAGAAAGTGAGTCTGTATTGGTCCACAGGGATTTATTCCTCCTTCCTTTGATACATAGAGTACTGACCTCCAAAGCCAAGGGCCAAGGGACCTCCAAAGCTTAGCCTCTCTTTCAACAAATGTTCTTCCAGGATTAAAAGAAAAAAATTGCCGGAAAGTCTCAGCATGCCCCAGGAAATGGGAAAAAATTACTTTTCAGACCACATGGCAAACCAAAAATGTCAAGAGTCCCTCACAAGTGCTAAGAGGATAGGAAAATGAAGTGTGAAGGAACAATACACAAAGTGGCATAAAGGAGGACACGTTTGATCCCCAAATGACTGGAAGACTAACATTCGAGCAGACTGTTACACTGACATTTTGTAAGAGACTTTGATGAGGTGACAGTTTCCCTGACTGAAATGCCAAAGTTAAGCAATGTAAGTGTTCTGCTGTGCAACTGAACAATTTGTGCCCACCTAGATTAGTCCTCAACATGTGAACTAGAGGTTGCCACATGGTATGGGGTGGAGGCAAGACGTGATTCTCGCTTTATCCAGCACTATTTATCTTTAATCTATGCAGTCCTGCATTTTTCATTGAACTTCCATGATATGTGGGGCTGATATGAAGTTATTGATCCATGAATGCACACATGGCTGCAAAATTTAAAAATGGTATTTTATTGCAAATTCAAATAATGTCCATTGTTCAAGAAATACCTAAAAGTGGCTGATATTCCTGGACAATTTAGATCACATTCAGTGAAAAAATGTCTATACAGTAGAGCATTATTCTCTTGGAAAAAATGAGACATCCTTATTTACATTGAAAAACAATTTTCACTGAGAAGTCAACTGGGCACCTTTTGAATTCGATTGAACTGTACAATAAGAAATTGTAAAATATGCTGCAAAATAAAAAAAATGAATTACATTAAATTAAATATGAAAAAAGGCAAAAGTTTACGCCATGTTCAAATGTCTTCTCCTGTAGGCGTGAAGCTTTTGCTATCAAAATATTTCAAACACCACTCATTGCCTGCAAATGCTGGTTTGAGGCTGTTCAAAAAGTATTGTGTTTTTAAGAGAAACAAAAATAAATGTATGTAATAGGTTTGTGTCAAAGAAAGACATTGATTTTAATTGCATTTCAAAGTGTTTAATTATTCCAGATGAATGCTTGTCACAGGCACAGAGATACAAAGTTCAAATTAACATTGTTTCAAAAATCAATCCATAAACCAAACTTTTAATTACTTTCAGGGTGTACTTTGTTGGATTTTAGTTTAGAGTTGGTTTGGTTTTGGTTTTTAGGAGTTTTTTGGGGATTTTTTAAATTGTAATTAATTTTTAGGCATAATCCTTTGATGCACTCAGAAACTTGCATCCTCAACTCGCAGAATAGTTCCACATTTTCTCCTAAACAGTGTTTTGACCATTTTTGCAATTGCATCTTTTCTTATAGCTCAATTTTAGATTTATACTATGAGCAATTACTTCTGCCCTTCACTGATAGAATGAGATTTCAAGGCACCAAAGATGGGATTTTTAAAGCTGTTTAGTGATGGATAAGCTTTATCCGCCAAAAAAGGCAGCAAGATTTTTGCAATTTATATTCATGGGAGCAAAATTAGGCTGATGTTACAGGCTTAGGAATATTCTACCAGTCCGATGGTTTCTCTCATTTATACCAATACTGTTTTCTTGTCTAAGTTTTGTTTTATGCAGTATTTTAAAGTTGTGTGTAGTTAAGAAAGGGAAGATTTCCTTTTAAGAGGGGAGACTGTACATTTCAATAACTGAAACTATGTCTTGGTACTGGATCATATATCCTTAACCAGAGGCTAAAAAGTAATCCTCTTTACAACCATTTCCAATTGCTCTTTAACTGATGGTTATATTCTCAATATCAGCAAATGGGCTTGTACAGTGTGCCTGCCAAAAAAGGACAGAAATAGTATTAGTCAATGGCTATCACCAGGGGTTGTGCAGTTGATTTTGTACTGCTGGACATTTTTTAAAAACACTCTGTAGACAAAAGCAAAAAAACACCAACTTTTTCAAGTTTTGTCTCATGTTTAAACTTCTTCTTGGTGAGGTGCATTTTACTGCTCATTAAAAGTAAGTCCATTTGTATTTCCCTTTGTAAATCTGCAATTTCACCTATTCCCATTCTTTGAAAGCAAATGATCACCCCCAGACACCGAGCTATTGCAGGTCATCTTTTAAAGAGCAATGCAGGAGAATCTTCTTCAGTTATTGATACTTGGCATGTGGTGCTGGGCTGTAAGGAACTGTGAGAGGGCCCACGACCAGTTAATTTGTACTGTGGGAAGGTTTTACTGCCTTGCGCCTTCTCCGCTGCATCAAAAATGTTTACAAAGAGGAGGTCATATAAAATGTTATGCAGACACTGAGAAAATGAGAATAAAGGTTGTTCATTTCTATGATGGGAATGTGCATTTTTGCCTGGACTATTTGCCTTCAATTGGCACTGATGAAAATTCTCTGCTTCTTAAGATGGTCCAATATCCCTCAGACATCTCATGAGCTCACAGAATCCTTAAAAACACTTAATTAACTGCATGATATTTGGGTCAATTAACAAGGCAGCTCTCTGAGACTCATTCCTTTTTGGCTGAATGCTACTGCTCTGTCTCAAGGGCTGTAAAGTCTCTGGGATGGCAAACACAATAATTATCAGTGCTGAGTTTTGATTCACTGAACTCAAAGGATGGAATTTAACATCGGCTGAGATTTAGACAAATGCTGAGAAAAGTCAGTTCCTTCACTGTTGTCACTATTGTCTGCAGAGGACACTGAAGAGTAATCAGCCCATGTATAAACACTCAGTACTGTCAACAGGAATATCACACTCTTCTGAAGATCTTTGTTGCGTAACAGATTTTGACAGGATATAGCCTGGGGCACTGTTTTTCTTTGGAAATTCTTCCCTTTCTTCTCTCGGTAATCATCTACCTTCTACATAGAAGCCTTCTAGCTTGAAATGTAGTCAGATAGATAAACTTCATAATTACTGCTTTAACAAGTAGTGAAAGCTGTAATTGAGAATTAAAACTGAATTCTGTGCAGGAACCAATACATGCATACACATAGTTGTGGTTTCACAAACAGGTTTATGATTTACCGTGAGCCCAGAATAAAAGGAGATCTATGTATTTGTCTACAGCAGTAAACCAGGTTTGTTATTTTGGCAACACACATTGCAGTATTGCAAAAGAGAACCATTTTTGCCACAGACTAGTAAAAGGGCCTGAATTAAACTTTACAGAAAATTTAATTTTTCAATGGAAAAAGATAAACTACCCATGCCTGGACATAAATCAGTCCTATATTTTTGTGGTTCAGACAACCAAAAACAGAGTGACCAGGTAGCAAAGTAGCAGTCTCTTCCATTTCTGCAGAGGCCCCTTCTGAGAAGGTAATGAGATTGATTAACTTCCAGCATAGGAGGTCAGAGTTGTCAAAACCCAGATCACTTGTCTGTGAGCAACCCTAACTTGCTCTTAAATCCATTGTGGCGGAAAAATGAATAATGACATATTAAATTTGCCACAAGTTATTACTTTTTTGCCAAAAATAATGAGATTTTCCATTGCACTGGAGATGCAGGTAGGAAGAGAGGTAATTCCAAGATTCCACAGTGTTTCCATGGGACTGTGAGACTGCTTCTGTTCAAAATAGATACCCATGGAGCAGAGAGACTATGAAAAAAAGTAAGAAAGGCTATCATAGTTAAAAGATGAGGATCAAATAAATCAGGGAGAAATTATTATCCTATTTCTGCTTATGAATTTGCTATATTTTTAGAGAGCTGAAGAATATTTCAGTCTTTGTTTTGGGTATAATGTAATTAGAAAGGTATGAAGCCTAATATTTCTTGTCAGTAGTCTAAACACAGATTAGGACTGATTTTTTCTTATCTCCAACACTGAGTTTAAAAAATTTAGAGGAGATGAATTAAAAAAAAATTAAGTTGGTACTTTTCTTCATATCTGTAGTCTAAAGGACATGAAGCAATGAATATCAGAGATCATATAAGGGAATACGAACTGATAAGCATATCAAGAAAGAAAATGGATAACTGTAAGAGACAATAAAAATGAATTGTCAAAGGGAAAATCACAATATCAATTTAAAGAATGAACTGAGACAGGTGTAAGAATGCATTGAAACATAGCTATTTAATTTTTCCCTGTAAGACCAAAATCTCATTCATGTAGATAGCCTTCAGGAAAAAAAAACCTACCATGGTTTTAGCTGATCTATTTACAGAGATGTTGGATGGATGGATGGATGGATGGATGGATGGATGGATGGATGGATGGATGGATGGATGGATGGATGGATGGATTGATAGATTAGATAGATGATAGATAGATAGATAGATAGATAGATAGATAGATAGATAGATAGATAGATAGATAGACAGATCTCCAAGATAATCAAGTCAAAATTATATTTGGGTCAATTAACAAGGCAGCCTTTTGTTTGGTCAATAACACTACCTTGTAATAAAACCATAGCACTAAGTGCCCCATCTAGTCCCTTTTGGAACACCTCCAGGGATGGTGATACCACCACCTCCCTGGAGAGCCTGTTCCAATGTGTAACCACACATTCAGTGAAGAAATTCTTCCTGATCTCCAACCTGAACTTCTTGTGGTGCAGCTTGAGGCCATTTCCTCTTATCCTGTTGCTGGCTGCCTGGGAGAAAAGGCAGCAACCTCCTTTCAGGCAGTTGCAAAGAGAGATAAGGTCTCTCCTGAGCCTTCTCTTCTCCAAGCTAAAGAATCCCAGCTCCCTCAGCTGTTCCTCATGTAGGTACAGAGATATAGATACACACCTGATCTGTTTGTTTACTGAGCATCTTGTTTTATGTTCCCTTGGTTAAAAGCTCAAGGCATTTTGAAAACTTTATTCGATATACCATATGGCAAAATACACTTAAACTAAAAAGGGATTCTTTAACAGCTTTACTACATTAGAAAAAAAAACCACCTCCCCCTGTGCTGCAGGGAGTACCAGATAGGTTGTGACAACCATTTTGATTTACGTATTTAGACAAAATGTCAAAAGGATGCCATGCTGTATACACTCAAGGAGAGAAAAATAACTGCTAAGTGCTTAAATATATGGCTCCTTGTATTTATGGGAGTTGAGAGACACAGGTTAGAGCTCCCTCCTTCAAAGGAAACCTGAATTTGACACATCCAATAAATTCACTGTCCCATCTTGCTTATTACCTTTTCTTGGGCAGCAGCCAGTACTTAATATTCAGAGTAATAGAAAGGAAAAATCTTCCTGCTTTGCACAAGCAATTTACTTATATTATAAGCCATAAAGTTTAATAACATTGCACTACTTTCTTAGCTTGTGCAGTTCAGTGACAATGATCCTTTCCTTCCTATTTAAATAATTTAAATTATCAAAATATATGAACCAGTAACTTTCAAAATCGTACTTCACAACTTTTTATAATTAGTCATGCACACCAGTCTGGGATCACATGTAAAATAGTCACACTGGTGAAAAACTGAGTATCACAATCACATGGATAGAATTGGAAATACAACAAAAACTTTGAATGGGTTCCAGTCTTAATCATGTGTCTCATCTACCTACCTTCCTTCCTTCTGGGCCTGCCACATTCTCTGGGCAGATAAGCTATTTAGATACTGTTCTCTTTAGTCCCAAACTTTGTTGGACTTTACCTAACTGTGTGCAGTCATCTACAGAAATTATTATCCTGGGAATGTTAATATCTGAATTTCAAATATGATCCAAGCCTGGGTGGGATCACTGCATTGCCTGGACTAATTTCATTCATTTTGCTGAAAGTAAATTTAAAAAAAAAAAAGAAGAGATCAGAAGTAGAAAAAGGAGAGGATGGTATGACTAAAATCTTTTTGAAAAACTGAACTCATGATTCAGTTGCCTATGCAATTTATGCTTAAAGCTGGTTTGAATTTAAAACTATTTAAAATCGTCCTTGGGGTAGAAAATAAAACCTTCTTTGATTACCATCTTTACTGAAATCAGTCCATAAATCATCTCAGCCAGTAACTCCTTTTCTCTTTCTAATCACATCATTCAGCCTGGAGCTCTTCTATTCACCTCAGATTGTTGTTCCCTTGGTCTTCTCCAAGCACCTTTTTTTTTTTTTTTTTGCTGATGACTTTAACTCTCCTCCTATGACATCAACCTCCATTTCATGCCTTTGCCACATTATGTTTCCTAATCTCCTGCTTTCCCTTCCTTTTTACTTCTCTCCTCTTCCCTCTACTCTTTTGTTTTACACATGGATCTGTTGATTCCCTTTGTGCTTTAAATCTCCCCTTTGACTCTTCCAGTTATCTTTCCTATTACAATATTTTTTTGTTATTTTTAAATGTGGCTCACCTTTGACATAATTTCCTCCATTCCTACTCCTATATTAGGAAATATTTATAACAGAAGTTCTGAGATCAGATGAGTTCATTTTTCCTCCTTCATTTTTGCAACCGAAACTTTTCAGATCTGTTCCACAAAGTTGTCCTTCCACTTGTCTTGCAGGTCAATAGGCTTTGACTCAAGCTTCAGTGACAATTCAACCTTTCAGACTTCAAACTCCACACATTCTTTTATCTTTAGGATCTCTCTATTCTACACAGAAACCTACCTTGTCATACAGCCCATATTCTCCTAATAGTATGTGGAACAATATTGCTTCAAAGATGATTAACAAATTTATCTCTCCCTTTGAGTCCTGCTATTACTTGTCCTTTCTTCATGTCAAACATGAGTCTTACCTGTCAAAGTCCTTCTAGCTGCACTCTCACTCTACAAACTCTGGCTTGAAACAACAGGATTGTCAACCCTCCATATGACAGTTTGATTACATTTTGGAAGAGACACTGCTGGGATTTTACATGTTTCTCTTCACACATGGAAAGCCATGCATGAAAATGTTTCATCATTTTTCTCAATCAGCAGTTTATTTCATCCCACACTGATCTATCCACATCAGCTGAATTTTCTATTGCATTTCAATTGAAAGCTATTTGAAAAAAGATCTATTATGGTGACCTTATATTCTTTACCCCCATAGCACCCTGAATGAGCTTAGGGTACTAAGATAATACAAACAATTTCAATAATAGAAACAAATGCTCAGGAAGTTTATACTCCAATTAAAACCAAATAAAGGATGATATGGGATTTTTGGAATACTTTTCAAGGAAGGAAATGTGATAGGACCACACTATCCCACTAGGAGCACACAGGGCAAAGCACAGATACACTGCTTCCTGAACAGCTGGAAAAAACTGGGAACCTGGGACTCACTGTTTCAGCAGGGAGAGTGCAGCATGTGCTCCCACCTCCTTTGCTCAATGTGAAAATGAATAAGCTATTTCCCAGTTTTGCTCTCAGTGCAATGCCACTCCTCACAGCAGTCAGTGCAGCTGGGGCAAATCACAACTTTTTGCTATGCCTGTTCCTGCCTCTTGCTTCCCTGAATTCTCCCATCCTTTTTTAAATCTCTGCTCTGATGAGTGCAAGTTAGTCCAAAGCTATTAGTGATTCGGACTAATCACCAGTTTGCTACAGTAAACAGAATTGCACACACTTTTCTTAATGATTGTACTGATTAAGAATATTAATTAGTTTGGATATATACACACAAGTAAATCATAAAATTTTCCCTGAAAACTGCGACTCCCTAGCTGTCTCAATCCATCCAATATGTCAAAAAGCAATTACTCCCTATAGCCTTCCAAAAGCACTTCATCTCTCTTTGAAGATAGCACCAGAAAAGATCCAGCAGCTTTAATGGTCTAGAAGTGAGCTGCTGGCACCTCTGAGTCAAAATCTCCATAGGACACAAAACACAAGCATCCACAATCTGAATTCAGTGTGCGGTCAGTGATTGCATATTAAAATACCTTTGTAGAACTGTGTGGTCACTCAAATATAAATCAGAACTGTGATTGCTTGCTGAGTTTTATTACAGTGTGTCAGGATGACTACAAGAAGCAAGCTTCTAGTCTGCTACCTTTTTGAAAGTGCTGGCAACCTTTCCCTCCCTGCTGCCATCCAGCAGTGCTTACTGAGCTGTACCACAATCAAAGTGATACTTTACCTGTTGAGTACACTAAGAGTTAATTCGACTATATGGCTTTCTTTGGAGAAGAATGCACTCAAATATATCTGTGTAATGAAGATTTTTATATTATACAATGCTGCAGAGCTGTCGCCTTTATAACAATGAAGTATCAAAAATAAATCTCTCACCTCTCTTATTTAATTCAAGCTGGGAGAAAGAATGAAGATGAGATAGGGAAGAACAGTAGCTGTAGAAATGAAATCAGTTTGGTACTGCTGAAAGATCATTAAAGGGAGCAATATAGAATAAATTAATTGTGCTATAGCTGATATCATGGCAGCTTTTGGCACTTACCTGGAGCCTGCAGAGACCACTCCAGGACTATGGGAGCAGTATATCATATCCAAGGCCTTTGTACTTTATTTTGTTGTCATTCTATGCTGTCAAGAGCAGGAACACATGTTTCAGGAAATTAAATATGAAATATTCTGGTGTCAAAGCCCAGACTATAAACTATCATTCCTACTTTAGCTGCCTAGAATGCTCAAACAGGAAAGTTCTTTGTTACAGAAGTACTTGGGGTATTTTTTCATGTTAAAGTATATGGTTTAATTTTCAACTGTGTACTAACTTATTTGTCTGCTAGATGAAGTGATACAGAAAATATCCAAAACACTTAGGGATTACAGCTAACATTAGATTTACTTACCATATTTGCTCCCAGACAGAGACAATACAACAGAGAATGCAAGCACTGTATAAATGCCAGTGTTTCTTTCCTGTGATCTGAAAGATTTAGCTTTCGGAATATTTTAATTTTAATTCATTTGCAGAGACAGGAGACTGATCCTCTTTCTCTGTGTCAGTGATTATGTTGTGAACAGGGAAAAAGACTTTATCTCGTTCACAATAACCAATTCAAGAATGCTGAACATAATGGGGTCCTACAATAACTTCCTAAATCCTCAGTATATTTCTGCATATCCTTAACTTAAGTAGGTAGACTTCTCATTTGTAGGCAGAATGAGTCTTACTCTGACAGAAAAAGTTTAAAAAAACCTGCACAAATAAAAACTGTTTTAAAAAAATCAAATTCTTTTGAATTTTAATCCTGCTCTTTATGCTGTCACTGGGCTCTGAAAATTGAAACAAAAAAGAAAATCGAAAGAATCACAGGAATTATTTCTTTTAATTCTTTATTAACAGTATTTTAGTAGACTTAAGTGGAATTGGATTGTGTCTGAGATTCTTGAAGGAATACAAAGAGGCATCACAATCTGTACCAGGCAGGAGATTTTAAGGTGAAAGCTACTTTTAGTAATAATATAAGTAAAAATAAACAATTGTAGGGGACCCTGAGGTCCCCTACAAAGGAAAACTGCAAGGATCAGAGTTTACTCCTAACATCTTTATGGGATTGCAGAGCGTTTCTTTCTTAAGAAGAAAGAAAAAAGCAAATATATGTCCAGACACGCAGCATATTCTCCAGAAAAACCAGCTTCCCATCTGGATTTATGGGAGGTTTTATGACAGAATTACAAGCCTGAATGCTACAGGTCAAATTCTACCCTCCAAATTTGTAATACCCAGACAATGCCAGTGCTTTGCTAGCTTTCCACATCCATTCAGGAAGACAAAATTTCACCAAATACCTTCCACCCAAGGTGCAGGCTTGGATAGCTCATTTCCTTCATCAGCCCTTAGGATAAAACAGCAGGATAGACTCATTCAGGTGTTTGAAAATACAGTGTATATGTCTATAATTGCACACCTAAATGTTCTGCCCTGCAAATCAGCTGTTCCCTCTACACTGGAGTGCTCCTTAGGAAGTCCATAATACATACCAGAGCACTCCTCTTTGGAAAACTTCCTTTGGAAGCATCTGAGGATTTGAACCAGAGACGAGCTGAAGAAAGTGACAGAAATTGGCCAAGATGTACCAAGTGCTTGGCTGCCAAAATCCAGTCCCTGTGACGTCACATCACTTTCTGTCTTTAAAGCTGCATTCTAATCCATTTTCAGCACTGAACACACATTTGCTGAGCCAGGAATGTGTGATGGGATGTGTGAGAGAATCAGAAGAGTAAAAGTGAGAGAATTCATGGTTTAGAAGGTAAAGCAGAAGTCATGCACACAGGCAAAAGAAAAACAAGAGATTCATTCAGCACTTCCCATGGGCAAGCAGGTGTTCAGCCATCCCTAGGAAAGCACGGCTCCATCACACACATAACAGTGTGATTGCCTCTATCCCAGCCAAAACCAGCACTGTAACAACTGAAGAAGGGCTTCCTTCTTCACTGAAAAGAAAGTCATGAACAAATCAAGCAGAAAGCATGTCCCTCATTCCTCTTTTCCTCCCCACACTGTGCAGGAAGAGGGAAGGGAGCAACTTGGTGGGACAAGAACCAGGGGAGCCTCCTGGGGAGGGGCAGGTAGGAAGTGGAGATAAAAAGAAAGCTTTCAACAGGCCAAGAGTATGCTCCATTAGGAGTCTTCTGAGACGCTGATATCTCATGCGTACCAAAACACAAAATGATCTGGAAAGTAAATATGCATATTTCCATTTAAAAATAAAAGAACCATGGAAATCCTCCCTTTATTTAATTAGATTAGAGAAGAAAATCCATAAATTACTTCTTGAGGCTGATGCCCTCTATCAAAGGTAAGAGGAACAAAAGCCTTAAGCATCAAGGTGTGTTTAGCAAATGTGTCTAAGCACTCTGCAGGCTCTGAAATGAGCTATTCAGGTGTATTATGTGTGTGCTAGTAAATAAATTCCTCTTCCATATAATATTGCTTTGCCTTGACCTGCCAAAATCCATTGTGCACATTCCCTTCGTCACCCCATCTGATAATGGGTACCTGCAATATCATGACCCTGCTGCGATTATCTTTTTCAAATTGAGAGTCACTACAGAATATTTTTATAGAAAAGAAAATACTGTACAAACACCTGAAAATATATCATCTCAACTATAAGTGTAGTAGAGTAGCACAGACTTATTAAACCCATCAGGAAATTTAAAGAAAATCTAGCAATGATTTTCAGTTCTGTTTCCAGATGAGAAGGAGACCCTAGATACTGAGACATTATTCAGTCAGTATCCAGAGACCCTGGGGACCTAATTAGCTCAATGCCCAATACATGTTGCCTATAAAAGCAAAGACAGTATATAATCCATGTGTGCAGAGCAGACTTCTTGTTTACAGTCTTTAAAGTTGCTAATACCTTTAGGAAAGCCTGGTTTTACTGGAATGATAGAACTGATTGTTGGAATACTATTTTAGAAGGGTTTCTGTTTTATAAGCAGTGTTATAAAAGTCAAAATAAATATGAAGGACATCTTCCAGATGGAAAGACAGGAAGAATTACATGTAATCCTTGGTTAGCTTAACTATTACCAGGTCCCTACTTCTATTAAGGTTTTTAATAATTTGCCATAAAAATCAAAAAGAATCCTGCGCTGTATCACAGTAGTTTCTCTGCTTGGTAAGTAATTGTAGTTTGGCTTTCCAACCAGCATCTGGGGACACTGTGCTGCTATAACACATTCAGGGAGAGGGAATTGGCAGGCAGTTTACTGGCAACACAGAACATAACAGATCATTGACTTTATCCCCTTTTATCCAAAATTAGTTATAAATTGGAAACACATAAATTGAAAAAAGTGCTATATTTAGAACACAGGTTGTTCTGCATTATTATTATATATTCCCTCTTCTCACAGCTTTCAGAGTGAAGTAAAAGAAATGTTGGTCTGCAAATTTCATATTTACTTCTGTACCAGTCAAAAGATACAACATGAAATAACCCAATGTGATATGTATTCAATATGTATGTTGTGTTGGGCCTTAAAAGTACTAATGGAAATAGACATGTATTTTTAAATCATTGTTTACAGGTATTAAAAAAAAATTATAAAATTATGTTGCTCTGAGATGATAGCTGTATTCGTAGGCTGGATTTAAAGTGACTAGCTGTAATGCAGAACTCACGGCTTTATCCAACCATTCACCTGAGCTCAACAAATTACCTTCGCAAAGATTATGCAATTTTTCCCCTGTGTGTGTCCAGTATTTCCAGAGGTAAAATTTTTTTTTCATTCATTTATTTACTTATTTCTTTATTCAAACAAACAAACACACCCCCCCCCCCCAAAAAAAAAAACAACCAAAAAAAACCCCCAAAAAAACACGCCAAAGAGACAGGTTTTTTATCCTTCTGATATATGGATTGAAGGTCCTTTGAAGTGTGGCTTCCAACAGCAGTTGTAATCTTTTTTTTTTTAGTGCCTGAACTCAAGTTCTTTCCTTTTATAACTCAGTTTTTGACTTCAATGCTTTTGCCAGCGAAAAGCTCTCTCTTGTTATCAAGGAGGTCTTTCCTCTGTGGACTAAATTAGTTCAGTGGAGCAAAGGTGAAGGATACCTGTAATAGGAAATGCTCCCCTTTTCTAAAGGAGGGTTTTTTTGAGAAATGCAAAGTCACCTCCTTCCCTGTACAGTGATCTGGTGGCTTTCTCATAATGTGGCCCAGAAATGGGTAGCAACAGAGATGAAGAAAATTGTTCTAAGCCAACCGAATTCTTCCTGCATCTTTCTTCTCCTGGGAAGACATCCAGAAGATAGTCAGTCATTTTCAAGCTTAGCATGCTTCGAAAACAATAATTATTTTAGCCAATGATTGCAAAGATTTCACTAAATACATTTTGTACAATTCTGACCTCAATACCAAGGAGTAGCAGTTTGTTTCTCTATATAAGAAAACTGACAGTACTTTAAATTTCATCTTGAAAACCTAAGCCCTCATCTCAGGAGTTTATTATGGTGTGTCTTTGATGTGGGAAAATGTGATGTAATTGCATGGCCTTTTCATTAAGATAATGTGCTCTCATGTTGTTCTAAATGACTTTTGAACCTTTTCCTTGAAAGAAGTTGTGTCATTTTCTGACAGTTTCTGTTTACAATCTACATATCTGTTATCTGATCGCAGCTGAAGGTCTCTATGGTGTAAGTCAAAAGAGATATCTACGTCTGTGCCAAGGTCACTGTTGCACCCTGGTTCCTTGCCAGCATCATTTGCTCTTCACTATTTTCCCCACAGCTTGTCTTGCAGTGGCTGGAAGCACCCAGTTTGCCTGGAACATATCTCTTCAAATCTGATGAGATCACACTAGACTGTTCTTAAGGAATGGAGAGTCTGCTAGGCCTCTTGTAATGGCAATGTTTTTGCAGACAGTAAAAAGCAGTTAAACAGGTGCTCATTCCCTAAGGAGACATAGCCAGTCACCTCCTAACAGACATGCCACCCAGTAACTCACCAATCTATCACAGAACAAACTCTGCTGGGAGCTTCCAGGCTTTGGCTCCATTATGTCTTGAAACTCAAGAGAATTGGGGTCACAGGAGGGGATAGTGATCCTCTAAGCATAAATATTGTCTCTGGGCAATTCTGTATCATTCAAGGCAGACTTCTTTCAGAGTAAAAACGCTCAGGAGATTCAATGAAGTAAGTGCAGAAATTGAGCTAGGAACTGGTTAGCTGCCATTTGTACCTGTCTCCACACAGATTAAGAGGAACCTGAGTAAACTTATAGCCTCCCTAACCTTCAAATTCTTATCCAATGCTGTGCAGATGTAAAAAGACAAACAGTAAATGCACAGCTGTGATAGGTTCCCCTGGCTGGGTAACAGGTGCCCAACAAAACTGCTTTATGACTTCCTTCCTTAGCTGGATGGTGAGAGAAAATAGAACAAAAGGCTTCTGGGTTGGGATGAGAGGGAAGATCATTCAGCAGTTACTGCCAAAAGGCAAACAGACTCAGGGAAAAATTATTTCATTTTTTACCAACCAAATCAGAGTAGGATAATGAGAAATAAAATAGTAAAAAACTTAAAAGCATCCTCCCCACCACTACTCCCATATTCCCAGGCTTGACTTTACTACCAATTTTCTCTGTCCACCTTTCTCCTGCAACTCACAGGGACTGGGATAGGACCTGCAGTCAGGTGATCACACATTGTCTCTGCTGCTCCTTCCTCTTAAGTGGAAGTGGGTCTCTCCCAGGGTAACCCTCAATAAAGTTCTCCAGTGTGAGTCATTCCCAGGTGCTGGAATTCTTTACAATCTGCCCCAGCATGGGTCACTTCTATGGAGAGCAGTCCTTCTAACTAGCTAACTAACTAACTAAAACTAAACCTCAATTAAGAAGCTACAACTTTATGTGTGTCTCTTACTGAAAAATGTCTAGGTTCATCTGATTTTCTTTCATCTCACACTGTTCCTTAAGAAGAAAATACTATCTTTTTCCAAACCATTACAATGCACTAACTGTAAAAGACCACACATGGGCTTCCTGGAAATTTTTGATTTCAGAGAATGTCGAACAGACTAGAAATCTATATTTTGTCTGTAAAAATCTATAGGGCAAACTTAAAAACAGATAATCATCAGTGAAAATGTAAGTACCCACTTTTATTTAATTTTGCTGGAGTTTATATAATTTTTTTTTTTGGCTTCTGCTTGTATCCTGCTGTGCTTCCACAGGCAAGTGGCTCTATCTCTCTCATTCCAGTGAAAATTTAATGCTAAATCACAGTTCTGCTGCTGGACAATGGAATCCTGAAATAAATGCTTTTCATGATAGATTCCAGTAATTTTTGACCCTCAGCTTTCCTCAGAGAGCCACATCAACAATATTGATAAGGCTTCATATTATCATCTCAGGAATATAACAAGGTTAAGACAATTGCAGTGTCAGCAAGATGCTGAGCTTTTGACTCATGCCTTTACAAAATCAAGGTTGGATTATTGCAATTTATTGTTGGCAGCTCTCCCAGACTGTTCACTATGTAGGGTGCGTTTCACACAAAACTAAGCAGCCAAAACATTCAAACACTAATAAAAAATTACCAAATTGAACAAGCAGTAATACCACCAGCAGACACATGATGTTGAAATCCCGATCTGGTATAAAGAAACAGTGAAACAAGTAATTATGCGTAAAGATTGTGCATAACCAGAAATTATTTCATATAAGGGTTATCTGCTTGTCATTTTAGAGAGTGGCTTACTCTTTCTACCACTATGTCTTTGGCAATACTTTGTCTCTTTCACTTCTGTGGAACGTCTTATCATGCTGAGCTCTAAGATTCTGTTTAATCTAATTTCAGATTTTAATGTCTAACCAGTATTTTTATCTTGATAGCAGTATCTTGGATGGATTGGTCATTAGAATATCTTAATCCTTATTGTGCCTTGTATTTTCAGATTTAAAGTTATAAAAATAATAATAAAATTATATGTAAGATGCGCACTCTTTTTTAAGTTGATCAGCTTTTGCTGGGACACTGTCAGGTTTAAAAGTATTAACTCAACAATATCTGAAATAGCCTAAATCTATTCAACACTTTTCATCTCAAGATTTGAAAATGTTTTACAAATAATTATAAATCCATATACACATAATTCATATTTTTGCAAAACAGAGAAGATACTATTTCTCTTTTTTAAATTCTCATTAATAATGATATTAATAACAATAAAAATAATTATAATAAAAATAATAATAGTAGCAGGAAAATAAATCATGGAGGTCCAAAAAGCAAGAACTGAGTTTTTGCCACATATATAGTTGCAAGTAAAAAAAAAAACTTACAGAAAAGCTGTCTTATCATAATTTTTGACATAGCAAAGCAGATAAATTTCAGTGAAGACATTTTTAGTTTGGCTTAGATTTTTAATAAGAGTGGCAAAAATAAAGTTATCTATATAAAGACCAACTGCTCTATTTTGCTTTTACAAGAGTTATGCAAAATGATAATAGTTTTTTACTATTGTCAATGCATTCCTTGCTTGTTAATAGAAACACCATGCTGAGTTCCTGAGGATCATAGAAACACAGAATAATTTATGTTGGAAAGGACCTCTGGAGGTCACTTAGTCTGACCTTCTGCTTAGGGAAGGCCTGCATTAGGTTTCTCAGAGCCTTGCCCAGTCTTGTTATGATTATCTCTGAATTATGAAGATTCACAACCACTGGGCATCCTCCTGCTCCAATGTTTGACCACACTCATGGTACAGAAAGTTCTTCCTTATTTCTAGTCAGAATTTCCCAAGCCCAACTTGTGTCCTTCGTCTCTAACTTTCCACTCAAAAAAGAGTCCAATTATATAGCTGAAGAAGCAGAAATTGTACCTTTTATTCTTCTCTACTTTCAGCTGGACAAACCTGCTTCCTACAACTTCTCTTTTTACCTCTGTGCTCCATCCACAGGCCTCACTACAGAAGGTTTTTCTTGCTCTTTGGAGTTCAAGACCAGGGGCAATACCCCAGATGTGGTCTCACATATGCCAGATGTCAATCATTTCTCTTGACATCTTAATTACACTTGCTGATACATCCTAGGATACACCTAATTTTCTTTGCAGATGCTTCTTTGATTGTGTATAAACTCTGTCCCAGATTTGCCTCTCTGTTCAATTCCCTTCCCACAGACTGAGCCAAACCACTGGTGAGATGATAACTTTAAATTCTGTCTGTACTGATGAGAAGCATCAAGCTGAGTTTGGGATGGAATGAGAAAACGAGTATACTATAAAACTGGCATGTGTCTTGAGCTCATACATACACACTGGAATTACAACTTTTAGTGCTCAGCTTGCTCTTGTGATGGTCTTTGCAGGCTCCCTGAGGATCAGGTCTGGTAGACCAGTGGTAATTTTTGAAAAGTACGCTACTGTCCATTGTGACTCTGTGTGTCAAATCTTTTGATAGCACACAGAAGCTGTGTGATCCCATATACATTTTTTTTCATTAGCATATTTAGTATAGTGAATAGTGTAGCTCATACCTGGAGATAAACCTGTGTAAAATTTGTGAGTGGTAATGGTCTTCTTCTAAAAGAGCACTATGATGGTGTCTTCAATCGCCCTGACCTCTCTAACACAGATGCTAACAACCCATTTTCCCTGTGTCATGGAGCTCTAATAATCTGTTCTCTGCTGGTACCTGGCTCCCCTCCATTGGTCATGATCATCCACTTTCTCTGAACTTGATTCATCATAAAAAAAGAAGAAATTAAAACAGGACCATCCAACTATTATATAAAATTTTTATTCATAAAATTGTGCCCTTGATTTTAAATAAAACATTGAATGTCTGCTTTATTGTATCCAGCAACAAACAAGCAAATAAACAAAACAAAACAAAGTCATTTAGCTTCAACAGTCTTATGATTCTTGCATTCGCCAATGAAAATTTTAATTGATGAGGTAACGACTAAGCAATATCCAAAATTTAAAAATTTGTTCTTAGATGAAGATCCAACTCAACACAAAGTCATTCAAAAAGGTTCAGGCTTGAACATTTACTTAAGAAACTCCCTGTCTCATGCCCACATTGCTAAGGATACAAAAATAAATTTCCACTCATGGCTGTGACTACTAATATTTCCAGGTATCCTTCTACCATTTCAAATGCAGAAATATAAACCCTATATCTAAAGATTCCACAGAGTGATACCTTTTATCCTGAGTAGACATTGACAGCAATTTCATGTTTGAATTGTTTTAGTTAATTTAATGTGATTTATCACTATATTAGAGAATAGGTACTTTTAAAGCCACTTGACAATATGACTTTTTAATACTGAAGTTTTACAGTGGTACCTGTAATCACTTACATAGTAGCAGCAAAATTATTAGGTAATTCTTTATCAGAGAGACACTAACAGCCTCATCAGAAACAAGTTTAATTTTAAAAGACAGCACTTGTTATATCACAAGTGAAAGAATTTGTATGAAAAATTTCTAATGAATAATTTATTCCTTGCAGAAGAAAAATGCTTGAAAATAATGAATATATCAGAAAAAAAATGTAAGGACTTTCACATAATTTTGATTATTTCTGTAAAAAGTTTCCAACTGAATGACAGAACATTTAACTGCACAAAGAATTTGTCCTGGATTGCCAAGCAAATTGTATTCTATTTGCATATTTCTGTATGGCAGTTGTCTTCTGTTAAGTGGGCAGTTTTCCTTATCTCTTCCACAACCACTCCTCCCTCTGGGGAGACATCTGTTGATAACAGGGTATTGAATGTCACTGCATGACTGAGAAGGGCTACAGCATCCCATTGTGAGATGCTCCACCCAGAGGGAGGAGCCAAGCATTCCTACCCAGATATAATCTGGAGATTCTGGAACACCAGCTTGGCTTCTCCACTGGATTTCCCAGAGGAACAGCTGCCTCTTCCACTGGATCTTCAGAGGAAGAATACACCCTTCTACAGATCCCTGCTCCAGCAGAACCACACCTCACACTCCAGGAGGACTGCAGCAACAATTCCAATTGGACTGCTACCAACACCCTGAGCAACAGGGTGTCAGGTTGTGTTCTGACTCTGTCAGTGTTGTTTTAGTTTACTGCATTTCTTATTTTATCTTTTTATTTTCTCCCCTAATAAAGAACTGTTATTCCTGCTCTCATATTTTTGCCTGAGAGTCCCCTTTAATTTCAAATTTATAACAATTCGGAGGGAGGGGGTTTACATTTTTCCATTTCAGGGGAGGGTCCTGCCTTCCTTAGCAGATGCCTGTCTTTCCAAACCAAGACAGAATTGCAAAGACTACACAGTTCTCCTGTTCCTGTAAATTTGTGTTGATATAATAACCAATATAAATATGTGGTTATTGTGTACACCGAATTGTATTGAGTATGGGCTTTTCTCAATTACAATGAAAGGTTTTAATAAGAACAGTCTTATTTTTGATTTTGTGGAGAATTTCTGTCACCTCTTGTCCAGATAGTTTTCATGCAGATTAAAGAAGCTGGGCTGATTTTTCTCACACGCCTAACGCACACAGAGCTATTCTGGATGCTGAGAAAACTATGCTATTTCTTCTTTGCATACAAACCACAGCTAAATCATAAAATTTTGTCTCTACCTATTGTACAGACTGAAGAAGTATGCAGATGGATGCCTAGAAAAACTTCTTTACTCCAAATATGCATAACAGTTACTGAGGGTAGACATTTCAGTTTTCTTACATAGGGAGAGGTCCTGATAGCAAATCTTGTAGCTGTTGCTCATCTTATCACATATCTGGAGTAGCCCAAAAATAAAAAGAAACTGTCTTAACCCTCTTCTACTTGTGAGATTTTCTGAGATTTTTGAGATCTTAGAACAGATATGTCCAGATTTGATAGCCAGTCCTTCTCTAACTCAGAGGTGTTTTGTAGGTCTCTCAATGCCTTTCAGAGTTACTTTAAGAAATTCTTCACTATCAGAGTGGTGAGGCACTAGAACAGATTGCTCAGAGAAGTTGTGGATGTCTCATCCCTGGAAGTGTTCAAGGCCAGGTTGGGTGGGTCTCTGAGCAAACTGGTCTAGTGGGAGGCGTCCCTGCCCATGGCAGAGAGATTGGAACACGAAGATTTTTTAAATCCCTCCCAATCCAAACAATTATTCTATAATTCTGTGACTCATGTCATCTTTACAACACCTCTCCATGAGGAACCAGAAGTTTCTGCTTGATGCAAGCTGAAATGCAGCATGATGGGAAGCAACTTTATAACCATTCTGATAAATTGTCCTAACAGAGGAATTTCAGTGCATCCCCATAGGGCCTGCTGCCAGTCAGGAATTTGATATCAGTGCTTTATCTTACCAAGAACCAAGCACTGGTCCCTGGACACAGCAGACCTCTGTCAAGAGCCAAAAAAAAAATTGTACCCTCATTGCAGGAAAATGTCTCCGGATGGTATAAACAGAACCACAATTCACTGTTTTCTCACTATTGTCAGTATATATTAATTGTTAGAATACCAACCTCCCTTCAGATGACCAACTTGTAAATAGAATAAATAAGCAAGTGAGAAGAGATTATGTTACATTAAATTATAAAATAAAACATAAAATAAAATGTAAATCAGTCATACTTATGTCCTTGCAGATAGGTACTTTGGGTTCTTTCCACCAAAAAGAGACATTTATAGTACGCTTGGTACATGTAAAATGCTAAACATAATCTGCATTCTTTAGATTGAAGTAACCTTTTGCTGGGACCATATTTGATGATTTTGTTTCAATCTTCAAGTCAATTTAGTGTTAAAGCAGTACCCATGCAGTAAGATCAGTCTGCTGGTCTCTGAATTTATTCAGTATGATCTTTTTTAACCATCTGGACAAGTTCAGGTTTTATTTTATTTCTCTTTCCTAATGGGGCTTCTTTTACTGCATGCAGTTTTGGCAGGATACCAGTGACTATATCTGTGTGGTACATTCTGTCCAGAATGCCTGGTAGCCTGTTAATCATCTCACATATTTGTTTAAGAATGGTCTATGAATCCTCTTCAGAAATGATCTATAAGTTCATTTGCTTATCTGCATTTGCAGACTACCCTCAAGTCAGGCTTAAGCTATGTGTATGGTGGGTCTGCCCATGGAATTTAATTTAGTCACTGAAATTCAGAGCTAACTTCATAAGATAATAGTTGATCACTACCTTACCTGCACTATCAGGCAAGTGAAAAGACCTGAAATCTAAAAATAATGTACAATAGTCAATACAAAATCAGGTATCTAAATCAAGCATTTGTGCAAATTAAGTTTAAAATGTCAAGTGCATAAACATTTTGCATAACTTAAATATTTATTGCAGTTTTTAGCTAATGTGTTTAGATTACACCAATTACAGTCATCTCTTATTGGGCCTTAACACTGTGGTGCAGCTGGCATGAACTAATGGCCTAACTAACAATTTATTATGTATCATAGCTCAGCTTGGATTTAAAATACTATTAGTAGGGTTATAAAACTGAGGGGTTTGCTTTGACATAAATCTGTATTTTATGGATTAGAGGTGCATCCACTCCCTTTATTATCTACTAAAATATTTAGAGTAGAACTCATGAATATGTTTATGACATTCAAAAATTTACTAGCTGACATTTATTCCTTGTGTGAAATTTGTATTTGATTATGGAAATGTAAGAGAAACTACAGGCATTAGTTGATTTACACAATGGAATTGCTTGGGCAGATTTCTTATGTGCCACCATAACATTTAAGGTATAATAAAAAATTGCAGTAACTTTGTTGCAAATTATTCAATTTAATCTTCTGAAGAGAATTTTATTGGCAATGTTTAGAAGCTGACCTTTACCTGCATGACACATTTCAGGAAATGTCAAGAAAGATTACAAATTTTTTTTACAGCACATTAATAGTTTATAAAATTTATTTTAGATCATTTAAGGAAACCCATATACTACATAAACATCCTGCTATAACAGAGGTGTTTGACACTTCAGAGCACCATGAAAAGGAATTTGATTTCTTACAGATCATAAAGGAATGGAAGTAGTAGGGGCCAAACTGTGACACTTCACTAATTTTAACTTGATCTTAATTTTATGAATGTGTGTACTTACTATAATGGAACAACAGAGGAGTAAGATGATATTAAGTATGAGACATCAGGATGTGCCTCTAGGTACTGCATCCTCTCAAAGAGTGCACTGACTACATCAAATATCTTGAGAACTTTGCTCATGAAAATACTTCTGCGTATGAATTTGAAAAAAAACATTCTTATCTAAAATGCACCCAAAGCAAGGCAGTAGAAAAGGATCTGTATTTCGCCCTGCAGTTAAATACAAGTTTGACAGCTTTTCTACAGAAGTTTTGCCAGAGATGGAAGTAAACCATCTAATTCTGGCCAAGAAAAATTATTGTCTGAGATTTTTTTTTCTTGCTGTGGATACTCTAGATTTCTTCTGCTGAGTGATTCATCCTATTCTCCATTCATAGCTGGTAGAAAAAGCACTATTAGGGCACAATTTACCTAGTTTTGAAGTAGGTAGCTTAAATAATTCAAATCTCACTCTGAAAACACGTAGGTATCTACTGGGTACAAAAGAGACCTAAGCTCAGATGTAGATGTTTTTATTTGGGTTATCTAAATATCATTCTTCCTTTTTATACAATGGGAGAAAGAATAAGGAACATTCAGTAAATAACCCTCATGGGACATACAGCATTTTTTTTTTCACAAAACAGCAGAATTATCTAGTGCAAAAATAGACTTTTAAAAGCATATTAATAGTGAGGGAAGGTCTCAGGAAAATATTAGTCTCATACTTGTTGAAGATGGCCACCAGACCAATAGGACTAAGAAGAATTCTTAGCACAGAAGAATTCAAAATTTTTTTTCCCACAGTTTTTAAACTTAATGGTAGACCTTGGTCTGCTTGGTCACCTGAGGTAGAGCACCACAACTGTGGGACTTTTGATTAGCTTTGAACGCTGAAATTGTATGATCTAAAGGTTCTTAAACCCACAGAATCTGATGAATTTTGTCCTAGAGTACTGAAGGGGATAATGGACATTACTGCATGACCCCTCTCCATTTTCCATCAGCCCAGGTCTCAGGAGTCTGGGAAGGTTCCTGCTGACTGGAAGCCAGCCAATGTTATCTCAGTTTAAAGAATGGCATAAGAGATTTAGAAAACTACAGGGCTGTTACTCTAACCTTACTTTCTAAAAAAATTATGGAGAAAATCATACTGGTCCTATTGAAATGCATTTAAAGGAAAATGCAATGATCAAACTCAGCCGACATGGGTTCACAAAGGAAAAGGACTGTTTGCCTTGCAGAGAGACCTAGATTGGACCATTAGAGTATGGTTAATGGGATAAAATTCAATATTGAATGACAGATTCTGTAGGTAGGATGGCATAACACCTGGCATAAAAATGAATTGGGAGAGGAGCAGCTGGGAAGAAGTCCTGCAGAAAGGGTCCTGCAGGTGCTCTCTGGCAGCAGGCTCAGTGTGAGTCAGCAGCATGAGGACAGCCAAGAGGACAAACTCCATTGTTTTGCGGAAAAGATCAAAAACTCCACAGCTTGTGAAAGTGGTAAAGCCGGTGTGTTTATTGCAGCTCTGGACACATGCGGGGATGACTTCCCTCAAAAGGCATCTGCGAACTTCAGGGCTCTTTTTATGGCTCTCTCAAATACATATGTATATAATTTCACAACAGGTTCATACATATTCATTCTACTGGCTTCATGTGACACTTGCTACTAATTCTTCAGAAGGAACCCTTGGGTCAGGTTGCCCTGCTGTGTCTGCTCCCCTCCTCCCCCCTTATCTCTTGTCCTTCGGCTGAAGCAATCTCTCTAAGCACAGGCCCTTCAAGAGAACAGGCAGTGAGACTAAACAGCAAGCTACAGACTTAATTCAAAGATGTACATTTCACCTAAATCAAAATGGATTTCTACCCTAGAAAATTTCTACTGTCTCACTATCCTGGCATACATCAAGCACAGCATCACCACCTCATCAAAAGAGTTGATTATCCTGCTGTATTCAGCATTGAGTGCTGAGCACAGTTCTGGGCCCTGCTAATTGAGAAAGATGCTAAGTCCCTTAAATATGTCCAGAGGAAGGAAGGAGAGCTGGTAAAACTGGCGGAAGAAATATCCTATGAGCAGCAGTTGAGGACTTGGGGTTTCTCTAGTTCAGAAAAAAAGAGACTGAGGAGTGATCTCATTGCTTTCTATGTCTTGCTGAGGAGGGAAGATGGGGAAAGGGAGGTGCTGAACACTTCTCCCTGGGGTTCAGTGGTAAGATTTATGGGAATGGTTCAAAGCTGTGTCAGGAGAGGATCAGACTAGATTAGGTAAAATTTCTTTAGCAAGATGGTGGTCAAACACTGGAACAGGCTTCCGAGAGAGGGGGTCAATGCTCCAAGTCTGCCAGTGTTTAGGAGACAATTGGAAAATGCCTTTAGTAACACAATTTAACTTCTGTATAGTCCTAAATTTGTCAGGCAGCTGTAGTAGATGGTCATTGTACTTCCCTTCTAACTGAAATAGACTGCTCTGTTCTGTTAAATGTTCCAAGGTTCTCCTTTGTAATTCTTCTGGTTTAGGTGTCCTTTCTCATTCCCTTGAGAAGGTCAGTTGCTGTATTGATTTAACTATTAGGTCAATATGATTAGATAGCATGTATTTTTGGGAAATACTGTGTCTTCTTCATTCTTTCAGTTACTTCAAGGCACAAGTGTTTTACTGCATTTAAATAATCCTTCATACATCTAGGTTGTTTCCTCTCAAGTATTGATATGGCTGTTTGATAGCATAAAATGTGATGCTGAAAGAGAAAATGGCAATTATTTGGCTTAAAAACAGCAATCAAAAAGTTCATGTGAAGAAATTTCTTTTTTTTTTTATTTATAAATAATAGAATTGTACCAATTTTTATTTTTATCAATCTTTTGAAGAAACTGCTGTTTGTTGCTCTCCCAATGAAGAAAAACCCCATGTACAGAAATGCTATAAGCCTAGCATCAGTGATCATAAACCAGTCTCCCTTTGGCTTAACTGCTTAGTAAATATCAAGAATTTTCCTTAAATTTAATGTTATGAAGAAAACAGTCAAGACAAATTTAGGTTGGATATGCAACACTGTACCATACTAAAATAACACATAAATGAAAAGAGGTGTGCAGAATGTGCCACCTTGTTTAGAGAAACACATAATGAGTAAAGTACTTTTGCTTAGGGGAAAGGATTGAAGATTCTGAAAATAATTTAATTTGTGAATGTTATTTTCATTTTTGTACTAGTCAGCTGGAAAACAGAAGGAAAGTTAACATCATTGTCTTGGTTTTGTTCAGCCCATATCCAATCCCCCTGGAGTGTCTACTCCAACACCTAGGGGTGTTCATACTTCAGAAATGCTTTATCTGATGCATCAAAATGTCTCTTGTGAATGAAGCCAAACTCCTGCAGAGCCGAATAACCTCAGAGACAGACACATGTAAGGCTGGTACAGCTGGCTAGCAGCAGGGGGAAGGGACACTTTTCACTAAAGATCCGCACCGTCTCTCACCTCTCAAGCTTAAGGAAGAGCCATAAACTCAAAACAATTTCAGCCTCAAAAGAGGTTCTGACCTATAATTCTTTATTTCACTAGACACCAAAAACATTTGACTTAGTGGAAACACTAGATTCATGGCACATTATTGATTTGTGCTGGTTGCAGTTGCAGAAGGCAATGCCGTGTGTCTTGCTAACTGCAATCCAAACATTGTTTCTACCCCTTGCCCCTGTGTCTCATGGATACCAGACACCTACTTTATTCTTGGATTTTCTTATTAACATAACTAAGTTAAACTGAGAATAATTATTCCCAGCTTGCGCTTAGGTTGAACTACATTACTTCTACACCTGAATGGCATCTTGAAAGCTTTTATCCCTGACAAGTTCTGCTTTTTCTTCCAGGTGCAGCCATGTATGTAGTAAAAAACAGTGCTACTTTATACAGCTTGTCCTTTTTCTGTATCTAGAGAATCATCATTGTTACACGACTACCACAAAATGCTATTAATCCACAATTTTAAAGGGGAAATAAAATATACCAAAATCAGAGCGATTCTTATGGTGGATTTCGTGGTAAAGTGGGTTTCTGTTGAAATGTTGTGTTTGATGTTGATGTGTATGACATTTCATTTATTGAATTCTGCAAACAGAGGCCAAAGGTTGCTCAAAACAACTTTCAGTGTTCTCTGCTCCTAGAAACCCACTCCAGGATTATAAATCAAGCATTTATTTATAAATCATTAGGGTTACAGTGGAATGATTTGGTATTTATAAGCAAGTCTCTTGTTTGCTGTATTTTATGTGTATATCTGAACACCCACAGAGTTTACACATAGGATATAATTTCCAGAGGTGATTTTTGCCCTGTGTAGAATGGGAATTAATTTTGCATGGTAGCTGCCTTTTCCCAGCAGCTAGCCTTTCCACAGCTGGTTGCTGTTTCACTCACCCATGCTTTTCTATCACACACTATTTTTTCAGCAGCCCTCTTGCATGCCCGAAGAAAGAAAACATTTATCCACAACAAATCAAAAGCTGTGAAAAAATGCCACTGAAAGTGCTTTTTCTTTTGTGATTACAGACAGCCCACACCTTATCTCTTCAGACCTAACTGTTGCGAAGGCATGGGTGTAAGACTTTAAGAAACAAGAATAGAAATTATGTTTGTTTTGACAAATAATATAAAAATTTTAAAAATTGCTACATTAAGTAAAACAGCTGTCTTATTAAGAAACTTTTTAAAATAACAGTTTATGTGAAGTATTGTTATGCTTTTGGTTCCTTGTTTATCAGAACTTTTTAGCCGTATCTGTAGCTGAAGTAGCAGAGCACAGCCTCTCCAAGACAAAGATTTCAACACAGAGAGTGAGATTAGAAGAAGGTTGTGAAAGTTTTTTTTTAGATAAGTCTCAAATTTCAATGCACACGAAGTACTCACTACCTTCTGCTGTTGAACCTATTGAAAAAATACTTGTAACAGTTTTTATACACATTTTTGAAGGACTGAAGTGATTGAGAGTTGCTGTAATGCTTGAAGGAGTTCTGAATGATAAGTGAGGCTGAGGACATTTAAAGCTTTTCTTCATTTTAATTAAATGATGGTAATGATAGATGTAAGCTCAAGGCAATGACATTATCCCTTCAGGCAAGGACAAAAGTAGTCCAGTTTGTTCCAGTATAGATAAAGATTTGATTTGCCTGTTTACCATAGGAGTATTGACATGAACTTTAATCATTCAATTGATGAATTAAGAGATGCAAAGCTGTAAGAAATGCATAATTTATTCTAAAATTTATTAGATGTCATAAGCATTGAAAATCACACTGTATTAAATGGCCCATAATGCTTTCCAAACCATTTTTATCACCGAGAAAGTGAGGATAATTTAATGATTACTCTAAGGTATTATACAGGGTCACAGAAGCACTTGTGAAACCTTATCGGTCCAAGGAGTCTCTAGCTCCTTGTCTTAAAAATTCCAACTGCTGCAATAGAATCAGCTGGAAGGATTTTGTGCTTCAGGTGTGTCTGCACAGCATCCTGCCGCTTAACTGAAGTGGCACGGAGAGATGGCTTTAAGACAGATGACAGACTATGCTCCCTAAAGCCAAGGCATGGGCAGGCACTTTGTTCTGTCCCCCCTGCCCGTGAAGGAGCTCCAGCAGGAGGGAGGAGCAGGCAATCAAGGAGAGGTATCTCTGGAAGACTGGTTAGATCTCCCACGTTAATCCCTTACCCTTCTGCATATGGCACATGAGACTTCTTATATCATCAAGATGCATCTTCCAAGGAAGAAAGGATGAGATGGACACAAGGAAAATTGAGCAGAATATTAAAAACCCTCCAAGGGCTATGTTTATAGCTCTTTTATTATTCAGTTCTCCTAAGAGCTGCCATTTAGCACTAAGTATTTTGAGAGTGTCTTCTGTATGGTAATGACTGTCACCAGTAATAATTTTCATTGGTGTCCATGCTTTTTATGTCTTAGATGAACACCTCTGCCTGTAACTATACAGTTATAATTTCTGCAATGAGAGTGTGTAGGAGGGGTCTGGCTGGCATGGGGTCAGCTTTGTTCATAGCAGCCAGTATGATGCTGTATTGAATCTGTGACTAAACAGTTTTGATACAGACCAACACTTTAGCTACTGCTGAGCAATTGCAATAAGATTTTCTCCATTTCTCAGCAAGAAGGCTGGGAGTGAGCAGGAGAATGAGAGGGGGCACAAACAGGACAGCTGGGCCAAAATTACCAAAAGCGGATTCCAAGCCTTATAACATCATGTTCAGCAATAAATAAATTGGGGGTTTGGTTTTCCCAAACACAGTACTGCTTGGAGTCAGACTGGTCTGCTTGTGGGACATGAAAAGTGATGCAAAGGTCTTCACACCACTATTTATTTTATCTCATATCCTGGTAGAGTATGCAGTACATCTTTTAGATCTACCCTGAGATTAGCAACAATTTCCAGCCTCATAAAAATAAAAAGGAATATGCAACTGACTCTAAAGATTTCAAGAAGAATTTTATGGAAAACTTTCATATTTAGCTAAATTATTCATTTATTTCTAGAATAGTTTTAAAGTATAGACTGTACTAGTAAATTATTCTAAATTACTCCTTTAAAAAAATTTTATATTTTTACACTTACACTAGCAGTGACTTTGATTATCCTAGTAAGCTGCTATTAATAAAAGTGGATTAAAATTGGCGATAGTGTTAGAATGCATTGTTTGATTCTAACATTTCTAGTAGAAGTCAGATTATATCAGATTTTCATTGTGGTTATTTATAGGACACTTCAGACTATTAATTTTTTTCCATGTCTCAAATTTTCTGAAGTCAATGCTTTGTCAACCTTTACTTTTAGATTCAGGACGACCTTCCCGTCACTTAGCAGTCACTTAGCTGATTCCTCATAACACTGAAGTTTATTTATTTCACACAAGTGGAGATGACTAAGTGTATGTTTAAACTTATAAAGCCTGTATAAATTGTATAATATTTTGCTCTGTTCATCTAATGGTTCCATTTCAGTGTATGCAATCCTACCACATCATTTTCAGGATTAGGTGCCTGCTCTACGTCCATCTTCACTGTACAGAATAAAATGTGTTAAAGTGGGGCAGCAGCTTTCTGGCCACAGAGAGCAGCAAGCACAGACTTTCCCAAAATTTTCCTGGGGAAGGCTGTGAGAAAGCTCAGAGAAAAGAATGAGAAACAATTCTAATCTCTACTTGTTGCACCTGTTGTTATTCACATGTGGAATGTGTTATGGAGATTTGTTTACCAAAGGGTGATTTCTTAATTGGACACTGGATGGTGTTTGGATTCATTGACCAATTAGGTCAAAGCTGTATGGGACTGTCTGTTAGGGTTATGAGTTTCTTAATAAGTATAGTCTAGCATAGTATGATATAGCATAGTAAAGTGATTGATCAGCCCTCTGCAACCATGGAGCCAATGCTAATTATTACTTGGCTGGGGGCCTGTAGTGACATTAAAGGGGTTTGTAATCACAGCAAGTAAGGATAAGATCACAGACTAAATTTTACCTGTCCCAGTAATATGTTTCTCAGCTCAGAATGTTCTTTCACACTGTGTTCTGTCCCCTGTCATGGGAAAGGAAGCCTCTCTCTCAGCCTCATAATGCTTTTCTTGATGAGGCAACTCCACCACATTTCCCCATATTATCTATGTTAGTTCCTTAATGTGTATTTCTCAGAGGAGAAAGAATGTACTTCCAGTATTATGTTCTCATAATGCTGCATCTTGAGATTTTCTCCAATCACAGAATTACAAGCCATTTCTCTGTAAGAGTTTAGTACTGTCTTTGACAGCTCAGTTCTCAAATCCCCTTATATTTCATATTTAATTCCAGTAGTATCATTAGCAAGAATCATGCATTTAACACTTCTGCCATATTGAGTGCCCTTTCTCTTTCAGATTCCTTTATTCTATTTCATGATTCTAAACTTAAATTTCCTACATTAAAATTCTCCTCTACTCTCTGCTACTCCAAAGATTTGGTAACTATGCCATCCCTTTCTCTGCCTGCCAAAATGTAATAACAAAAGTAAAAATCAAGAAAATGAAAAAGAGAGGTAAGAAAAAGGATCGGATAAAACCATATTATACTAACAACCTACTATTATTTCTTTACATAAAAAAAAAATCCAAAGCCAAAACATGAATGTGACCTGAGAAGCTGCAAAAGCAAAACTGAAAGTTTCACAAATACTCCTTGAGAGAAGAGAGTTCAAGGAATTCCATCAAAAGGCAAAAAAACCACCAGCAACCACCACCACACTCCATGATGGTAAGAGGGATTTACCCATAAGTGGGTAGCACATGTATTGTCCCTTAGCTGACAGGTGTGCAGGGCTGCTTACCCTATAAGTAGCCACTATAATCCCATGAAGGTTCCTTATTTTCATCTATCCTTAAGAATGAGGGAGGGAAAAGGGGATAATGACAAATGAAGAGCAATGCCACAAGAAAAGACACCATTTTCCACAGAGCTAATCAGAAATCCAAATACCAGCATCTCATATGGACCAAGCTATTCTACACTTCAGCTATGAAACACTGTGGCCTGTTATTCCACAAGAAATTCCTGTGGATAAAGAGCTTTTGTAAAAAAAAAAATGTGTTCCCAATGTGGGTGAGAGTATTGCAGTCTGGTCCTTGGTGTGTTAGAATATATTGAGCAGATTGAGAACACCACCTGTTCATAATATGTGGAAGCTTGACTAATGACTATAGTCTATTTTATCAGGGTAAATTTTAATGGAAAATTCTTGGAATGAAATTCATTTTTGCTTGCAGCCATCTTGTAGGGTCAGTAGGGTGATGAAATGATACTGGTTAGAAATTCTAAATCAGTGTAATCTTTAATAATCCTGTATCATACCGTATGCTTGCATCTATACTATTTTAATAACAATGGAATACAAAGAAAACATTACACAGGAGAATGAAACAGAGAGATAGTATATGACTATGTAATATTAAATAAAAGAGACCCACAGCTATTTATGAACCCAGAAAAACTGTGCCCTTTTTAATGGAGAAATACAGAACATTCCCCACTGACTCCATTAAAAGTAAGTCCCCTTAGGCACTGCAAAACTAAATATTTTTGTACCACACTCCATTGTCAGAGCTGTACAGTATGTGAAAATAGGCCTTGGGGCAGTAACACACATCACCAAATTCCCCTCTGTGAAAGCAGGTTGGAATTGTACTTTTGGGCATACACATAAAACAGAATGATCGCTATTGTATTCAGAACTGAAGCTATGTTTTGTTTTGATTTTTTAAAGTTGCTTTCAAGATGTTGAGGTTGGTTTTATAAGTGATTGGCCAATGTCAGCATCAGTAATCTCATATCAAAAGGGCTCTGTTTAGATCTGACAGTGGCAAGGGAAAACATGATGGACATAATGTTTGTGGAGTGGTGTGCAAAGAAATGCAGATCTTTGTTGCTCTATTCGTACAGTCAGCTATAAAAACAAGTCTGAAGAAGCTTTTCAACTGCAGAAGCATCATACATATTAATCAGACTGAATCAATAACCTAATCCTGCTTCACTTTAAGAAATGGTAAAGATACCATAGATTTCAGTCACAGCTCAGTGTAGGTTCTATAAATACAATGAGTGAAAGGACTTTGAAAGTGAAAAAGAGATTTGCTGTATGTTTTCTTACACAAAAAGACTGTGTACTGTTTTCAGAATAGAGCTTATAGAAATGCCAACAAGACAGAAAATGAATTTTATATTTGTTGCAAAATATGTGAACCAATTCCATCCCTGAAAAAAAAAAAGAGGTTGTGGGTGGGACTGATTTCTGGTTTCTTACCAAAGGATTATCTTCTGTGCCATGACGTTCTTGCTCTTTAATGTTTTATGTGTCAAATCATTTTGAGGTTTGTAAGCTGTTCTTTGCCTAGTTTCAGTAAAATAACCACAGAAATTAAGTAAGATGATCCTACATAAAGTGTGAATTTAATGTTACAACTGGCTTACTGAGATCTATTTAGAGAAGAGTTTTGGAGGAAAATAGCCTGTAAGTAAGGATTTATTCTGACCCATCTTCCTTTTCTTCCAAGCTGTCAGCATGGAAAACAGAGTAGTCTTGAAAAGAAGCCATTCTTTTGGGGCCTCATGTCCTTTTTTTCCTGTCCATGTCTTTTTTTTTTTTTTTTTTCCTTTTGATTTTAGGCTTT
Organism: Fringilla coelebs; assembly: GCF_963513975.1. Classification (NCBI taxonomy): domain Eukaryota; kingdom Metazoa; phylum Chordata; class Aves; order Passeriformes; family Fringillidae; genus Fringilla; species Fringilla coelebs. The sequence continues at coordinate 27,832,240 of NC_140033.1, forward strand.
GTATCAGACCCTAATATTGTATCTGTTTGGACAACCAACTTAGCTGATTGAATTAGAATACTAGAATAAGGCCACTTAATACAGCCTACCCCCAAAGATTTAGTTCCTTGGAGTAGTCACATATATCAAGCTACATACATACACTTAAAGGGCACAGGAAGGCCTTAGGAGTCCTGACTTGGGTGTGCCTACAGGTGTCATTTTTACATATATCCAGACTGTGGTCCAAGTGTTGTGTCTCTTCTGGTCCCACTTCCACTGACTTCCACTGGCAAAAAAAAAAAGTGGTACTCAGGCAGGATGTGAGCAAAAACACTTTTCAGAAGTCCTTTTTCTCAGGGTGATGTGGGAAGAAGGGCTATGGGCTCTAACTGTAAAACATGTTTTAAGCAGAAGTAAATTAAAGCTCTGTCTAATAAGTTTGTCAGCCCAAAAGGGTCCATAGAGAGATTAGGGTGCCATACATCTGTAAAGGCCAAATGTTTCCTGGGCAATGTACCCCTCAATACCTGGGGAATGTACCCCTCAGTGCCTTCAATACCACTAAATATCAGTGGGGTCCCTAGGAAACCAACACCTTTGTCTATGTATTTGAAAAGCTTCAAATCAAAATCATACACTGGTTTTTGTCAGCTAGAATCGGGGCCACTTTGGTTGAGATATTTGTGATCATTATTATATAAATATTTATGGTGTATAGCAAAATAATTGCTAAAATAGTTTTTTTTCTGGTATGGGGAAAATCTTGTTTAAATTTTTGCTTTAGCTGTTAATTTTTGGATTGAAAAAGCTGTTGACATCTAGAGATGTCAACAAACCAAAAAGGGCTAAGTTTATGGACTGTTAGAGCAGATAATTTTAAGCAGATGACAGAAGTTAACATAAAAATGATCAAGCTGGATCAGGAAAAATGTCAGTGTATTCATAGCTTCAGTCTATGATATAGACAATAGCAGATATCAGAGACATGACAAGCAGTGATACTTTGCCAGTATAGCCTCTAGCTAAGTTCAGGAATCCCAGGCTCGAGAGGCAGTTGTTACCTCATTAGCTGGTGAGGAATTTTTCTTCTATTAGTTCATTCAATTAATTTCAAAATCTACATCAAAATTTTAGCATCCACAATGCATCATGTCAAAGAATCTTATACAAACTTGTTCTGGATCAGCCTAATTTCACATAAGTTGTTTTTGGTATATGAAAAGGAATTTTAAAAATCTCTGAGTAGCTTTTTCATGTCCCTTAGGATTCTACAGACTTTGCTCATATTCTTTTTGTAACCATTTTTTCCAGGATAAATCATGTCATCTCCTTAGCAACTACTCACCCTGAAGCCACTCAGTCTGTTTAGCTCCCCTTGCCATCCTTGTCTGAGGAAGCAGTAATACAAACAGTCCCAAGATGTAGACATTGTTTTTCTACAGTGCTAGAATGCCATTTTCTTGTTTATCTCCTGTTCACTTTTTGTGATTCAGTTTACTTTGCTGGTGCCTGCTCAGTAGTGTATATTTCCAGTGAAATATATATTTTTCCTAAATTGAAGTCTTTATATTTCATATATATTTAGTCCAGTATTATATTTAGATTTTCAAGAACTTTTTCGCATTTTTTAATACTAATTGGCATAGAATTTTACATAACATTTTCATTCTCTATTTATTATTCATTATCATGGGATCCTTTTAAAACTCAAAAATTGGGCTTTCTAACAACTTAGCACCACCACCAAATTGTTAACTGATGTTTCATTTCCTTTTCAAGGATATTTGTAATTTCATTCCTTTGTTCTTTTAGCTTGGATATATAATGAAACTGTAAATGAAGCATTACATTTTATATTAAGCCAATATAGGGTTTCATATTAACAATGGATTTTACAATCTTTCATCACCCCATGTTCAAGGAATGGAGGCCTCTTCAGATGCCTTATTTTACAGGTCTGCCACATCAACTTCTTAATAAATTATTATCACATTTAAATTCATTAGCTGATTTTATCCCAATTTAACATAAATTAAAGTCTTCAAACTAAGCTTTTTATATGCTTTTCAGAAAATGACCATCAGAAATTCTTGTTCTTAAAATATCAGGTAGAAATAATTCAGTAAAATCTAAAGTGCGATTATCATTTTGGAGAATAGAAAAGGTAAAATAATACCTGGATTCTAATCGTATGACTAGAGCTCCAAAATCTGCTTGAGCTGGAAGGAAAAGAGGTGTGGAAGAAAGGTTGTGATTATTTTCAGTGGCTTGGAACTCATCAGGCATATTGGTCCTACTCTAAGACGATGCACAGACAAAGCAGGAGAAGAGAAATATCTAAATCTTGATGCCTGTGGTGTTGTGCCTTCAGAGCACATAAGGGATGGGAATTAAAGTGTGCACTGAATGCAGTCCAGACTCCACAGCAGTGAGTAATTAGTACTAAACTATACTGCATTAAGGACCATTAGGGGCTAATACTCCTCTTTAGCCCAGTTTTACTGGGAAATTTCTTTCACATTACTTTGTTCTGTTAACAGGGATAAAACAAACAAGCAAAAAAACTGAACAAATAAATCTGATGGAATAGATTTTAAAATATGAGAAGTAGGCACAAATTTCTTTATATTTCTGTGCTAGTTGCCCTAAAGCAAGCACCAGTGGAAAGCTTTTGGAGATGGAAGGGTCAGTGGAAGGGGGAACAAAGTGGGTGAAGGACTGGTTGCTTCGTTCACACGTTGTTAACACAGCTGTGCCAACAGACGGAGAAAGATACCCTAAACTGGGGAGATATCTCTCCTCACAGAAGAAGTCAGAAAAAGGCTATGATGTCCTCATTCACCATTTGTTCTCATCAGAAAAGTTCTCTCACAGAAAAGTTACTAGCCCTTTCTTTGGCACTTTGGAAAAAGCCACAATACAATGAGACAACTTACTATTTTAAAATTAGCTATGAGCTACATGATTGTATTGTGGAGATACATTTTATATCCATGTCTCAAATTTGAGGCAAATCAAATTTGTTACAAGTTTGTTGGGGTTCCTTTTTTGAGTTTTCCATGCCTGAACCTTCCCAGGTCCAATAATAGCAATAAACTCTCCTGGGTTTCTGTAATTGTGACAGATTATAAATTCCATAGTGTCATTCAGGAGAACATCAAAGCATGAACATAAAATATTCATTTGTGATTATTACTTTCTAGTGATGGTAACATTTTAAAAAGTCTTTGGTGGTTAGCAGGGGATAAACTGATGTACACTGTCAAAGTAGTTCACAAGTTGACAAACACTATCCCTTTTTAACCTTACCACTCTTTAACAGATGGAGAATTCCTAGGAGGTTCTTTAAGACCAGAAAAATCTGGCATAACATGCTATGGAACCTGCCTATCAAAGAAGGGAGATCTTTGTGCCAGTGCCAATGTTCCACTTCAGCTGGCTGATATCTGCTAATAATGTCTCTTTTTGGAAGGAGAAACTCTCTGTCCTAAACCCACTAAGACCCTTATTTTGGGTAAATACAAAGTATTTAAAAATCTTAATAGGGTACTCTAAGTTTATCAGTTGTACACATGGATGCTCTGCACTGAGCTATGAATTCAGATTTTAATTTCTCTCCCTTTAGACGTGCACTGTTTTGATGTCTACTGCAACTTGGTTGAATAATCTTCTTCCATTAACTATATTACAGAGAATATGAGAATCCATATGTATATATACATATATCTATGCACTGTATTTATTCACATATGCATCTCAGTTTGGCAAGTGGGAAATACAGGCAATAAAGTAAACCAATTGTATATGCTATACTGTGAATGTGCTTTTTTTTTTTTTTTTTTTTTTTTTTTTTTTGTGGATTAGAGGATCCTGAGTGACAAAAGGAGGATAAAAAAGCATGAGAAGGATCACTGAAATTTTCAAATATGCCTGAGCAATTCAAAAGCCTGAGGTTTATTTTCAAGAGTGGATTAATGGGATTTTGAAACTTTCTAGACTATTTTCAATATCATTGCTGGAGTGGAGGAAAAGTAGAAATTGCTAGTCACAATGTCTAACATTCACAAAACCTAGTGTGAAATTTGGTAAAAAAAAGCTAAAACAGGTACTTCTTGTGCTACTTTGCAAAGTCATCTTTTTATTCACTTAAGCCTCAAAACCAGAAAATTGACTTAGGTTAAATGTTTTATCTATGTCCAATAAAAAGTAGAACCTTGAGTTAAATTTCTCTTAATGTAGGTTTTATACCTCATACTTTCTCTTAATGTAGGTTTTCACTTTTCCTGGTGAGGACTTACTAGGTAACTTCACTACTAGCTCCCTGTAATTCAGTCTTAACTGCATAAGGATTTTCCCTAGAGAAAACAAACAGGATATACTGTAAATTCAATAAAATCTGCTTTTATTTTCCAAAGCTTGAAGAGAGCCCTTTTCATCAGCTGCCCTAAAAATTGGGCCATTTTTCCAAGGTACTTGGAGAAAATACGTAACACACCCTTCTTGTGTGACAACCAGCTCAGCAGTTCAGATGGAAGAAATCACAAACACCAACACCCAAGCACATACCTAAGCATCGAGAATTGGGGGGAGTGCTCTCCTGGAGGGCCAGCCTCTCTTCTCAGAATATAGAGGAAGCTTGGAAAAGCCCTGTATATCTGACATTTAAATGGATCATGTTAGGTAAGAGCAATAATTCCTATCAGTCTGCAGCCAGTGGATCACTGTAGAGAAAACATATTTCTGACAGACTTCCTTGCATGGTTTTGTTCATAGATTTAGACTAGAGTCAGATTAGCAGCTGCTTTTCAACTTGTAATGTTTGTTCAGGAAGGATTTTCATAATGGAAAGCATTTCCTATTCTGCTCTCATGCTCAGATGAAGATATCATCCTGATTTTCTGAAATTGAAAATTAAGGTTAAGCATCAACTTGGATTACCCTAAGTGACACAGGCATTTGAGAAAATAGTAGGCAATTTGGTGAAATCCTTCTCTCTGTGGTATCTGAAAGAACCACATTTTGATGTGCAATGCTCAATTAATTCAGAAATGTGTATTCTTCAGGAACACTTCTGACATATTTCATGTTCTCCTGTCACCTGAGAATGTAGAAAATTTACACTATAAACTAAAATATGATTTCCCAGTGTTTTTCCACATTTCTTTAAGTCAGTTGGAGCATATGTCAAATGTTCCTCTTGACTAAATAGAAGCCTTCATTGAAGTGAAAGATTAATGGCTTTGTATCTGTTAACTTTTCTCTTATACCTATTCTTTTTAAACAAGATGATCTGCAAATATTAACAGGACTTCTTCAGGAAATGAATGCTCATTCTTTGTTCCTATTCTTTTGTCTATGCTTGCTTTCCTTTTTACCATGGTAGCACGCTAACAAACAGAAGGCTATCAATGGCACCAGTCTGTGTTCCTTGTAACAAAGAAACAGAATCTAATCCATTTTATTTCTGCTGGATTCCAGGGACTTACTTTGCAGACGTATTGTAAACCACTGAAAAAGTTACACAGTGTATTGTGTATTGCTAGGACCTCTAAGTTAACTCAGCACTTTCAAACAAGCAATATTATTTATAGGGTCTTTTGGCATTTCTATTACTACTACAGAATGACTGATCTCTGAGGGAATTTGGATCCTCCACAGACTTAAATTCTCACACCTTTTGTTATTTTCCCTTTATTTTAGAGTTACATACCCTGTAAAGAAAGGGTGGAATAATAATATGAATGGCACAATTATGGAATAACATGTGCTTTGCAATACATATGTGTATATGATGTGTTATGACTTACTTATTGATAGCTACAGACAGGAGGAAAAGAAATTGATACTGCTATCTGATATTTTCATGGTTAAAGCTTCTCTCAACAATACCTAGGAAATATCTGTTAGTTTGTTATACCTGACATTTTAGGGGAATATACCCTAATTCTTCATCTAACATTTCTTCCAGACTAGAATTATAATGTACCATATATTTTAGTTGTCATGTAGAAAAAGCTTCAGATCTTATATTTTATACCTTTGCAAGCTGAAAGGGTAGGATTAAGTTATGGTGATAATTTAAAATGTTATGGAGGACTATTATACTGGGACAGAAATATTGCATGCTAGCTTCATTCAGAATAAAGAAAAGATATTAAGAATTTAACTTAGTGAACATTGGCTTTGTTTGGTACACTAAATTCACTTTTCCTAAAGAGACAGCCTACAAATGGTTACTGTGTAGTAAATGTCCACATAGAGAAAGAGAATAACTTTCATTCTTAGCTATGTACAAAAATAATTTTAATATCTGATTAAAAAATTTATATACTTAAATACAAAGATATCAAAGACTTATTTTAAACAGACTTGAAAGAAAAAAGCTCAAAAAGCAAATTTCTTTGATTTCCTTCCAGGCTCAGTTCTGCACTGCCTTACATACCTTTAATCTGCACTAGTTTTACCACAGACTTCTGCAGCAGCAAGGTAGTCCCTAAAAACTTATGTCAGTTATGAAAGGATAAGACTGAGTTTGAAACCATCAGGAAAAAAAAAGTGAAGTGACAGAGTGAAAAAACAGCCATTGCATTTGCACTATGCTGCTTACTGACTGAGATTCTAAGGCTGCCTCTGAGAAGTGGAAAGCACAAGAAGCTTATGATGAGTTTCCTTCCTTTCCCCTTTTTGTTTTCCAGCTTTTTAGTCTATAAAAAAGGCAAAGAAAGCCCCTGTGTTTTTCCAAGGCACAAGATATGCATTTGTGGACTGAGCTCTGTTCTTCACTAACGCTGAAAAACAAAATTAAAATATTTCCTTAAAGGCATGTTCCAACACAAAGAGGAATTCAGTCAGAGGAACACAAAGCCCCCATAACATGAGACTGAGTGATGGAAACAGTGCCCCTAACATCCCACACAATTTACATGTGTGAAACTGAGGCAGATTCATAAAGGACAGTTTCTGCCACATGCTGATGCAAAGGCATATAGAAAGTCTTCATAACTGTCTATGAGACATCTTTTCAAATTTGCAAATCTTGGTGCCAAAAAGACCCATTACAGCCACCTAACTCAACGTCAAGAAAAGCATGCAGCTTTTCTCACAGAAAATTATGGGGAACTTGTGGGTGATGAATCCACATCATGTATTCCTGTATAGGAATAGCATATAGGAACCTATATGCTTAAGCAGTTTTTCTTTTCAGTACTATGGAAAGTATTTCACATTTGAAAACCTCATGCAAAGCCTGCTGGAACCACAGAAAGGAAATGCATATGTCTACATAAGAGATAGTGATTTTGCTCTCTTCACAGAAGCTAATGAACATAAATAGACACTGTGATGGCAGCTGATCTCATGCCAAAATAAATATTTTAAAACAGTTATATGAATCACCCTTGGAAGTGCCTTTCTTTTCATCAGCTGTAAGAGAGGCTTGGGATGAATAGTCCAGCTATATACCTCCACACTCTACACATCAAAAGTCAGATGAAATAAAATCTTCCCAGAGAATTTTTTTGCAGACTGTAATGGAATTTCATTCAAATCTGTTCTTCCATGGTTACTGTATAAGATTGGACTTGACAACACAACAAATGTAATAATTCTCTATCTATGGAAAATATAAAAGGTCACCTATAGCTTCAGGAGTTGATGGTTTCTACTACAGAAAATTTCTGAAATGAAAAAAAAATCACATAATACTATCATAACAGGAAAATACTGTCTAAAATAATCCTACAAATCTGTTTCAGTGAAGAACAGATAACAAATGTAAAGTTGCAATATGTATTAAACCTGCTGATTTGTAGCAGGTTGCAAGATATAACTGATTTTTTACAGACTACAAAATATTTGTGCTTATAATAGTATCTTTTGAAACAATATTTAGTATCTTGCAAGAAATAGAAATGAAACTGTTCAGGTAATCTACACATGTTTCTTCTCAAAAATGGAATGTTTTTACTTTCTTCCTGATAATGTCTGTAAATGCTATGTGAGACTGATGATTTTACAGTCAATGCCCTATACCAAAGACAAAAATTATGCTGATATGGTTTTCTGCTCAAGAAATATTAATTTTCATGTCCCTAATGTTATCAAACACTTGACTTGCTTTAAAAGCTGTTAAAATTAACTACAGTACTTCCTTTGTGTACTCACATCTTCATCATTTACGGTCTACCTGATAAACTGAGAAAATCATTTCATTGTTTAAACAATTTCATCCTGGTTTATTAAATAAAATAAGCTTGTGCAAGGTCTCCAGTTAAAATGAAGAAAAGACTATGCAGTTTCAGAGTAATGATAGTAATGTCTGTTGTTTTTATGTATTGATTGGAGGAAAAATCAGTGTTCTATTTTAGAACTGCAGAGGAATGAATTTTCTTTAAAATCATTTGTGTTGTGAGCTATATTTTTCATGAGTAATGTATGTTGCTAGAGCCAATACTATCTAATTTATTTGCAATGTGATGCTCCTAACTTAAATCAACAATATTAATCCAGGAATGTTAATTACAGAGCTATTTTGCAAACTACCATGATTATTCAGGATCAAGAGTTAGTTATAACACAGCAAGTAATTAAATTCTTCTTTCCTGTTTAAAAAAGTAATTTTGGAAGGATCACCATAACACAAAATGGCCACCATGTATGCTGGTCCAGGGTCAAACCCCTATTTTTAAGCATTAATTAGAGACCTAGGTTCTTTGAGGGGGCAGTTGGTTTGTTTTTGTTTTTATTTTAGGGGGGGGTTATTGTTTTTGTTACTTCTTGGGGGAAGGGGTTGAATTTTTTTTAATTTTTATTTTTGTATTTTGTTAGAGTTAAGATAAACTTGTAAGAAGCCTAAAATCCTATGAAAACTGGAGAAGAATCAGTAGGAGCAGTTTATCTAACTATACCATAGCTCCAACATGAAATGAGAAACCACTGGAAAAGAAAAATACTTAGGAACTGAATGTCATTGTAGTTTACCTGTAGAAGTCTTTACGTCCAGATGAACCAAAAATATGTTTCTATAATGACATAATGAAAGCTACCTTTTATATCTTGAAGCCTTGAAGGCTTTGAAATCTTATCATTTCAACATGAGATTAATTAATTATTAGAGAGAAAGGTGAGTTTGCCACAGCTGAGGAACTGGATTAGTATTTTAGAGAATTAGCCATCTCCATCTTTTGATTAAGCTGGGCTAGGAAATATCTCTTCTGTACTATAAATCAGTAGAAGACATTTTGTTTAAACTGCAAGCATAAAATATGAAATATTTTAGGCCAGTTTCTACTACCCCAAATGATAATAGAAAATCTCCTGAAACATTCAGGACTAGCACTGTGACTTATTAGATGCCTCTCTGTCATACATATTAATTAAGACATTAGCTACTAAACAGAAAGCTAATTCATGGTCACAGAGCAGGCATTTGAAAGCTAATACTGAGGGAGTATGGAGAGAATTTCTTTAGATAGTAAGGTACATAAGAGCTATTTTAAACACCACTACCCTGATCTTTGGAAATAAGATGACATCTGGCATATGCTGGAAGTGTTAATGTTTGAGAGGAAGAGAACAGTAATACTGGCACCCTTGGAATCTGAAAGGAGTTTTATGACCAGAGTCTTTAAAGCTGTGCTGCAATCCTGCTGGAGGGAATGAAACAAGCAAAAATGTCTGGTACCTGCCATCAGAGGACTGACTCCTTTCTCCAGGTAATTGACAGCTCCAGCCAAGGGCTTTCAACATTTACAGCCTGTTCATCTACTGGCACTGTACAAGCTGTGTTTTAAGTAAAAGTCTGTACTCAAGTCAAAATAGAGTGCAGGTGTGTGACTCATAAAGCATCTATGGGCTCTAGCATTGAGAAAAAGGAAATTGTGTTGAAATGAAATGTTCCAACGAAGAGGCCATTCCTCTGATCATGCCAAAACTTCTTCCACATTAGCATTATTTACCTGGCTTTTCTAAAGATTATTGACTATTTCCTACTTCTACAATTCAACAGTGAAACAATTCAATTGGAGAGTTCATTCTGGTAGGGAGAGAGGAGCCAAAGCACAGCCAGTGACCCAGACCACCGTGTACCAGTACTGAGCCAACAGAATCTATTTCTAATGGAAGCACAGGAGCTCTGACCCACGAGACTCATTTTGCAAGGAATAACACTGAAAACAACAGGTCAAGGGATGAGGGAGGGAATCCGTGGAGGAACCAGATTTTTCCAAACTCTCAAATCTGAGAATGATTGAATCTTTCTTGTCTCAAGAAAATTCAATTTCTATTGAATATCTGTTGGTTACAGATGTTTCCCAACAATGAAACAGCAAGTCTTCCATAACAGGGCAAAAAAATGAAAGAGCAATTATATTTCATGATACAACAAGCAGAAATTTTCTATAAGGTTTCTACGCTATATAAATTTTAATATTTGCATTGTGTGAGATTATCTTCTGGGTATTATATCTAAATTTGATACACTGTTGATCTTTAAAGGAAAAAAAAAAGGTATCAAAGGTATCTCTAATAATATAATGTACAGTTATGCCAGAGATTTACACTTTTCAATAAACAGTCTGCAGACTGATAAAGCATATGGACATGAAGAAGGAAATTAAAGGAAATATCAATATTTGATACCAAACAGTACTGTTAGGAAATTCTGCATCTTAATATTTTAGTAGAATATTATCACCAGTAAATTTTCTGTCATCTAAAAGGTTATTACAGTTCAAATTATGTTAGCACATATTAAAACAATGGCTATATTACTCATTTCAAATACATCATGCCTTCACAAAGCACCAGAAAGTCACCATCCCTGCTGTGATCATAGATTACCAAAAATAGAGTATGTAGATTTTCATGCTTCATTGAATACATTTTTATTACATTTAATGTTATTTAAATTATTGCAGAGCATATTTGAAAAATTGGTGCTGCATGCTTGCCCAGAACCCTTGATGAAAGACTGTGAAATATATGCTAAAGGCCATCCAATTATTGGCATAAAGACTGTGAAACTTTTGTCTATTATTCTTACAGTGTATCTTCAACTTAATGTTTGAGCACAGCTACAAAAAAATTCAATATTAATGTTGAATAAATATATTCTTACCCAAAAATCAAAAAGCCCCACGAGTTTTAAAAAGTGAATTTGTGAGTGTTGAAGATAAAAGGTTACAGAGTCTTTTCTATAGACTGCTTAGATTTGTCAGATATCTTCATGTCAAAACATGGAAAGAAACAGCTACATTTTTTTAATCAGCACAGATAATCAAAAGAATAAGGGCCTTTACAGGTATCTGTCACTGTCCAGAATGAAACCTCCTGCAAGGCACAAAAAGGATGAGGAACTGAATTTGCAAATTTGATTTGCAAATTTTCAGTAGCCATGAAAGAAAACCTTAACAGATCAGAGAGGGTGTGGGAAAAGACAATGAGGAAACTGGTTCTGAGCAAAGCGGTGACACACACAAAGTAAAAGCAATTCTGTTGAAAAGAGCAGGTTTGGGGCTGAACAAACATAAAAATATACTTTGAACAAAAATAGAAAAAATATATGTCTTCAATTTGAAATTCACCTAATGGAATCAATCTCTTCTACTGTGAATTGCTTAATTATCCAAACAGATCACCAACAGGCTGTTTGAGCATATGCAATCTTTTCACACCTCTACCTTTAAGCACAGATGGACCTGCTAAAAGTCCACAGTAAGTTTGCAACATCCTATTAGTATGTAAAAACAATTTTAAAAAGTATTTTAGGTGTGAATACAGCAAATTAATTCTTTGATGTTAATACCTATGTTTTTAACTGAAATGTTAAACTAGAAATTCTCATTGTTCAAATTTGCATGAAAAAGGAATGACATCTAGCGGCAGATTAAATTAGTTGCTACTCTGCCATGGTAGTAAAGGACACTGTAAGGAAATCCATCATCTGGTTGCAGTAGCATGGAGTTAAATGGAATATAAATAGTAATAGAAATAGTAATCTTTATCAGTGTGCTTCACTATGCATCTATTAAGTCAATCACTGAGCAAACCTCTTTCTTGAGAAAAGCTAAGGGTATAAATGTAGGACTCAGCCTGAGAGAAAATTAAATACAAAAGAGGCATATTGTTGAAATAAAATATTTCAACTATACTTCTAAATATGACTGAATGCAAAAAAGCAGCATGAATGTGTCTTTTTGCATCTTAAAAAAAAAAAAAAAAGCCTTAAAACAGTCCAAGAAAATTCCTGTCTTTGCAATTTTTTTGCTTATTTGTGTCAATGTTAGGTTAGCCCCAGTACCCTTTCTAAAGACAGAGTAGTTAGGAATGCTTTCTGATTTATGTACTTTTTCCAAAATAAGGTAATTATTTCCTCATCCCATTGTACGATCTAAACAGATCACTTCTGGAAATTACTACACTTGTACTATCCCTTAATGCTTTTCAAAATTTATTCTTTAAATTATGCAATGAAAAAAGAGTAAGCAAGACAAAGAATAACATCATCCAAAGATAATGACCACATCAAACATTTAGAGCAGAATATTGAAGAGATCTGTTTCTCTTCAAAATTGATGTTTTGGGAGGATATGAATTATTCTAATGAAACTGTATTTGTTGTTTGTTCTCAAATATGCAGTGATTCATTGGGGCAGATTGTGTGTTATGATGGGGAATACAGACTACTGTGTTATGGCCATTTCAGATGGGGGAAGTAAAGGCAAAGGAAAATTTGATGTAGTACCAAAGCTCAGCCAAATTTATCAGTTTATATTCTGCTGAATTCTCCTTTGCCTTTCAAAAGCTGTAGTTCTAACAGGAAAAAGTCACAGTCTTTAGCTGATACTGAATGAAACACGCTGTGAATAGAGATCAGATCCCCTCAAACCTCATTTATTGCCAAAACTTGACTTGTACGGCAGCTTTGATAAATTACAGCAATTTCCAAATGCATGATAGTGATTCAGGGAGATATGGCATTTGCTATCATGACTGATAGGCAGCTGAAGACTTTTGGAAGATTTAAATTCAAAAGTGCATTACTTTTTGTTGAGTTGTTTTATATGTAGAATATTGGCAGGCATATTTTGCTTGTGTTTTAATCTGTACTTTTAGAAACATGAAGTTTTATGAACTGTTCTTCTGTACTTGGGAAAAAAAAATGACTAAACAAGGCACCACGACAAGCATTCCAATAAGACTAGCAGACAAACATTCTGTTTGCCTTTCATTTTATTTAAATATTATTAAACTTTTACCTTGAAATTATGTCAGTGTAATTTCATGTTTAGCAGTCCAACTTCATAAAATAGATTGGATGAAAACTAAGCATTGATTAGCCTAAAACTACTCCAGTCCTAATTAATGGGCAACCTGTAGACTAGGACAATATATTCTCTGCATCCCACATACTGTGTCCTACTCAGTCTGTACATCTCTTCAAGATTTCCAGGTCATGAGCCCACAAATGTTTGGGTTTTTTTGTAAAGGCTTGATAACTCACTTTAAATCTGGCTGCTGACTAAACAGGCAAGTCCCTATTTTTTTCAGGTGGCCATACTATGAACACTGAAATGGGGAGAACTGTTAATATTAGGTCAATGTGAATAATATATGCATAGGAATATTCCTCTAAAAGAAGCCTTCAACAACAAGTTTGAAATTATTGTATTAAAGCATTATTTCATAAATAACTGGAAAAATTGTGTTCAAAGTTAACCCACGATCTTTCCTCACATGGAAGTGTTCTGGATTTCACCTTTGCATTTGACAAAAAAGACTCCAGAATTCCCCCATAGAAGCAGAAAAAACTTCAGCTACTGCCTTAAATGCTGTCAGGTCCTAAATGTAAGTTTTCTAAACACAAGAGAATTAAAATTCTGAAGGTCCTTATATCCTGATAAACTATTTTCATCCTCTTTCCTGTCAAGCTTCATTAATTCTTTCATGTCTTTATTTATCAACTTCTGTCTCCTTATCACCTTTCTCTTACCCTTCCTTCCTTCCTGCATGATGATACAGCTCTACCCTCTTTGCCTGCCCTCCATCTTTTCTCTCATCATGTCATTTTGAGTCTAAAAATTTTTCTCAGATAATGCATCACATTTCTAGGTGGTTGTGCAGTCACTTTGTCATAGATATATTAACCTGGAATGATGAGGGCGTAACATTTGTTTAAGTCATTACCAAACTTCCATTTCTTTCCATTATGGGTCTGATGAGTCTCACAGAGCAAAACTGCCTAAATCTCAGCTGAAACGAGAAAAAGAAGTGCAGATTTGAAGAGGTGAAATCTATTATAATAACAAAATAATACCTTGCCAGTCTTAGATCAGAAACACTATCTATAGGTTTCATGCATTCTGGCTGAATTTAGTGTCAAGTCTTCTGCAAAATGTAATGAGACAAGAATACATTTCAGATTTCAAATGTTGAAAAGCATACATGTCAAAATTAATCAGTATCTCTCTAAATGTATTACATCAATTAGCTCTTTTGCCAGAGCAGATAAATCCAAGCAGCATTTCTGGCTTTGAACCTTTGGTTTGTACTGCTTTTGTACTGTTTTGGTTCAGTACTGATAAAGCTTTCTTCACACAGCAGTGCTAGACTACCATTTAGTACATTGGCACACGTGTTTGGGTGAAAATTAACCTTACACATTTATTTCACCAAGAATTTCTCACAAGAGAATTAGACCTTATACAAACTGCATCAGAAATGTGTAAGAGATCCACACTTTGTAAAAGTAACTGCCTCCATATTTTCTCTGGATTTCCAAATACACTTACAGGAGCACTTAGGTTCAACCAGCTAACAGAAACAAACTGGCAGCTAGATGTAATTGACAAAAAATTATTTAAATAGTGAATACTATAGGCTTTCAGATGCTGGAAAGACTGTGCCTCCATAGCAGCCAGTAGTATATGTTTTTCAGCTGGCTTAAAAAAAATTACTTCAATGCCAAATAAGCAGGGAGCTGTTATACAGGTCCTTTCCTTCCCATAGATATAGAGAATACATAGAAAAGAGTTCTTTTGTTATTCTCATTTATCGTGCCAGCTGCTGAGAAACAAGCTATTTCCACATCACATATCACTTTTTTTTCATGTTGCAAAGACGTTTGTTTTTGAACATCTAAAGAGATACTTACCCCTTCCCCCAGAGATAAAATTTGTCCCAGATACAATTATGCTGAATCTCAATGATGTATCTAAAAGAAGATGTAAGCATCTCCTTTTTGCAGTAGTTAGCATATTAAAAAAGCACAGATAAGGTTCTTTCCCATAATATTTCTGGAGTTACTGCACTATTTCACACACAGAATAAATAAGGCACAGTAAAGAAAAGAATAGTCTTCATTTGGAGATTATGTGAGATAGGAACAATCTTCAGGAACTAAAAAAACAATGAGATCTATGGATTGAAGCAACAAACCAGATGTGGAAAGACCTGGATTTTAAAGACCTGGATTTTATTATTGACTCTGCTGCTCTTGACTCGGCTGCATAGCTTCAGCCAAGTTACTTAACAACTTGTGACATCCCGTTTGTCATGGTTGTTTTGCAGGTATTCTAAAGAGCTGAGATCCTAAAGGTAGTTAGAAAGGAAAAAAACCCTTTGATGTATACATGCAGCTAGAAGAGTGTTCCAACTCTTGGCCAAAGGATGTCTAGTCACACTTCAAGGCTCCTTATTTCCTTTTACCTGGCTATGCAGCAGCTCATGACTCCTAGCAAAATGTTGACCCTCTTTTCAAAGATTGTCTTCCTGAATGTGAGTTTTTGTGCCAGGCTGCTTATTGGTTCTGGCAAAAGAAGCCAGAAGTTGTTGCAAGGCTCCTATCACCTGTTCCCATGCAGATTGCTACAAGCCCCCTCCAATGCATAGGCCTGTTGCACAACCATCAGCACTGTGGCATAACGCATTCATCCTTCTGAAAACATCATCTGGATATTCAGCTGAAGATCACAATCTTGAAGCACAGTAATTCAATAATAATACAAGGGCTCCATCTGAGTTTTATAGTTTATTAGCCACATGCATATTCTATGTAGAGACTTTTAAAAAACACAATTTTTACCTAATAGGCTATAATGACTCCTTCAGCGCCTTTATAGTAGACTACATAATTTCTTCTGACTTCATGGATCATTGACATGATAGATAAATTCTTCTTTCATTCTCCTGCAGGCACATAACTTCCATTATCATTACTGAGACTTACAAACACATACTGAGAAGAGAACATAACCCTTATTGGTATTTGTTACCCAAAGCAGCCCATTTGAATTAACCTCTGTACTAGGAAGCAGCCAAGGACAGATACTAACAACCAGATTGTTCCATGGTATCCGATGTCTTTTGTGTATTTTGTTTATTATTTATTAGCACCATCATACTTGAAGAAATGAATAGTGAAAGAATCATTAGAACACAGGACAATTAATTTCTAATTCCATGTCCAGAACTAAATTGCTGGGTGACTTTCAACAAGTAGAAACCTCTTTAATATTTGTACAATAAGGACAGTGCTTCTTACCATGTCTCCCTTAAAGGGGCCTTGTGATGCTTAACTGATATATGTCTGCAAACAGCTATTAGATTGTTAAATAAAATAGAGTGGTTCTGTGGTAAAAGAGCTCAGACTACCCCCACAGGCATTTTCACAATATAAATTCAAAAAATGATGACTAAATAAAGCATTGTTATTTACATTGTTAACACTCCTAATAAGAAACAAAAACTGATGTTGAAAATGCTTGGCATTTTTATAATAGAAATAAAGGTAGGATAATGTGTAGTGCTTGGCCTTTGAGATAGAAGAGACAAAATGGTTTTTTTTAATAGAGTAATAAAATTTTGAATTGCGCTCAATCATTTTATTAAATGAAGAACAGAAAACAGAGCTCTTTAAGCACTTAAAGTCCTCAAAAATGCATTCAAAGTTTAGTTTCAATAACAAAAAAAACAACTAAGTCACTATTTGTGACACTAAATAGCTTATGGGCCACACAACTGCACAAGCTCCCAACCAAACATAAGCTTGTGCTGGGAAAACTTGGATAAACTAGGAAGGTAAGTGAGCTTTTCTCTTGGAACTGTTTCCTCAAATTCATATTTATTAGTACTAATTTTGTTTCTATAAGACTTAAGAGTCTGTTATCGCCATGAGAAAATCACCATAAGAAATGTTTTATTAGAATGGTGACTTGGTTCTATCAATAAAATACGTTTCCCTTTTTTGTTGCTTGATTCTGCTGTATGATTTTACCTTCAAATGTAAGAGAGCTTGATTCACTTATGTAAATTTCATATTGCTGTTTTGTGATAGTTTACTGCCCTCTCATATAAGGTGAGCATAAATCATATAGATTCTATCTTCTTGTTGCATTACAAAGTAGAATGCTCTTTAATTATTTTTTTTTTAGAAAGTAGGAAGACGGAACAAAATCTTTAATGGGTCAAAAATTATATATAATTTTTCCAATGTTGCCTTATTTTTCTTTGTCATATGTTAAAGCTGATATACAGAAAGTCATCGCTGTTTTATAAACAATGTACTTCTTGAATTGGACTTATAATACTGCAATAGTCAGCTGTTGCATTAAACAGATTCTCAGAGTACAGTAAGGTTTTAGCTATGTTTCAGGATTCCCTAGACACCTATGGCAAGAAAAGTTAACCCTGATTAGTTTTTCTAATCCTAATTTCCTAACAAGGAAAGGTATGCAATAAGAAAGAACTTACTGCACAAGACCAGTCCAGGTTTCTTGACATATGGTCAGCTTGGGAAGTCAGAGAACAAGGAAATATACAGAATGACATCACCCACTTGACCTCATGCTAGCCTCAGATTCAAACATACCTTCTGAAATGGTTTTCAAAATTATTATGTGAATACAGCAGGTGCAAATATATTTGCAAACAAAGTTTAAAATAAATTCATTCTCACAGGCAATGAGGACTAAATGTATCACTAACATAATAACATGACAACCTACACGAGGGATGTTGATTGACAAAGAACACACGCCAGTCAATGAGGAGAGGTGGCACTTTTACCTTAATGTGAAATTTGGAAAGAAAAGAAAAAGGAAGTCATAAAAAAACTGACTAAATTATCTTCAGTGATCTGGATGCTGAAAAGCAGGAGTGCATTCTTGGGCAGAATTCTTTCCGGGACCTATCAATCATTTATGCATCCTCAGTAAAATTGTTCCAGAGGATGGCTGCAAGGGAAAAGTAAACTTTATAAAATAGGATGAAAAACTAAGAAACAAGATACCATCTCTTGAGTGGTGAAATATGGTTTGCAAATGCTTCATGTAACTAGCAGTCTGAAGATAGTTAAGGGGATGGAACATTTTGTTTAGGTGTGACAGACTGCCCCTTACTTCCTTTTCAAAGCTTTGGGTAGGGAAAGGACAGGTAATATAAATTCTTTTCCCTTCTCAAAAGGCAATCCTAACCAGCTCCTGGGAAAGCATGTGCATATGGCACTCTTCATCACCTCTCCCCTTCCACCTTCAGTTCCTTCATAGATGGGGAAGGTCCACGATCCTATGTGAAGAGAGTAAAGCCGTATTTTGTAAGATCTGACATTTATTTAAGATCTAAGAAGTCAAAATGCCAGTTTCCCCATCAGGAAAACAGCACAATCCATTTCAAAGCATTCAGTATACATACTCGTTTCTCTGAGTCTTTGCTGAGATACCAATTTAAATGACATTGGTCCAGCAGTGATATTGCTAGGAGTGTGCAAGGTTCAAATTAATTGATATTTAATTGGCTGAGACGGCCTAAAGCCCATGCTATTTTACTGAAGGAATTAGAGATAAAATATTGTTGCCACTGCAGATCCATCTCTCAAGAAGGGAACATGACAAATATAAAAGCTTTTCAACCCTGCAATAAAGTGTCAGCGGCAGACAGAGTAATCCAGAAGCATTGTGTGTCTCTGAAAAGTTTGCTCATTTATAGTGAACTATTCATCAAATAAACATCAATCTTACATGCATGTTCAGAATGAGAAACGCACATTGGGTGATACCATGGGAATGAGTAGAAACATAGATGGATTTCCTTGATTAATGGGAGTAGTTGCATTGCCTCTCTTTTCTCTCAAGCATGGCTGCTCTGCATAATGCCTAGTTTTCCATGACATTGTGCTTGTGGCTTTTCTGATCTTGGTTTTGTACAAGCATGTACCAAATGTGGATTAACCATCATTTAAATTTTACATTTGTTCTCTAGCTACACTTAAGCATACAGATGAAATCTTGCACTTTCACTCACCAGCAGTTTTTCAAGCTTTTTTCTTCATAATAATAAGTAAGATTAGTCCTAGATGGCTCTGACATTTTATGTAGGCAGAAAATGGAACGTCTTTATTACCTCCTTGGGGATGTTTTCTTCTTCACATATGGTCTTCTACCTCCCATTAACTTTAATGGCATTTCCTCCTTCCAATCCACATGAGAGCAAATACATCTCTAATGTATGTAATTCTTTGTTCAAGGGCCACAAGCTTAAAGAAGATTTTTCAGGAGAACTTTCAGAACATAACGATATACAGTAGCAGATTCTTCAAACCTAAACATATGTATTTTGACACCTTCTTTTTATATGTGTTACAAAATCCTGGGGAGAGACAGGCTCAAACTGAAAGTGAAGGGAAAAAAAATATAACCATACAAAAAAAAAAACCCAAAAAACAAAACCAAAAAAAACAAAAAAAAACAAAAAAAAAAAAAAACAAACCAACATATCATTTTAACAAATATTTTCTTTTCATTAAAAAAGTCAGAAATAAAAAGGGAAGAAAAATGCTAATCTGCCACTCTTAGTACTGCAGTATTACTCACTACGTCTTTCTCTGTAAGGAATCACAGAAAAATCAACAGGATACATCCAAATACTAATGTGGAAACTGGTAGAAATTTGCATTAGTTCCTCATAATTATATTTAATACCTGTGATAATAATGATTCATTCTTTTCCAGAATCCTACATCCAAGCACTCTAAGCTTTAATTACATTAATTCTTGCAGCCCATCACTGAAGTTCATATCAACATACTCATTTTACAGAGGAAAGAAGGACATGCTTTTCTCCTCTTGAGCTACCTAAAAAGGGCATCTGAGTATTGAAAAGCTCCCACAGGAATTCATTCAAATGCTCTTCCCCTGATTAATCTACTTGAGGTAGGACTGTATCTGTAGAATTGCTTCTACCTTCAGGAAAATGGGAAGACTTGTAGAGATTTGCCTGACAGAATAAAATTGAAGGCAGCTTTCCTTTGTGGGATAATGTGCTTACAAAGGGCACTGTCCTGCTATGTAAGGGAGCTATTGCAGCATTGAATAGTCATAAGAGAACAAAATGGGTTTTTACCTCAAACTGAAGGGATTTCTTCTTTATAATACATGACTGAAAACCACTAAGGGAATAACAATTTTTTTTCCTTTTATATAAATTGGCTAAATACCATGATAATTTTTTTTTTGTAATTACATTACTACAGAAAAATTGATCACTGATATGTTAAATGTAGTTTTATTAGATTTGTCTAAAAAGAACAGGTAATTATCTAATTTTTAGACTACATGACAAAATGATATATCCTACAACCAAAACAAAACCTCATAAAATAAAGCTATAACAGTTTTTAGACCAGACTAGTCAAGAAAAAAAGATTTCAGAATTGCACAACTTTCTAGCACATTAAATAACAGACCTCTCCAAGCTGTACACAATAATTCTGAAAATATTTTAGTCCCTGTATTTTAGCACAAAGCACTCAGTACACTCAGTATTTCAGTACTTAAAAAAACCCCAAGGCTTCTTAAGTTTTTCAAGGAAAAAAAGAAGCATACTACCCTAACTGCTGACTCAGCAGTGCACTGATAGCCATGAAAACACTACTGGAATTTTTAGTGTTAAGTTTGTTCTTAAAGACAGATTATGCTAGTGGTATTGGGGAGGTTTTATGAAATTTAGTACTTTTTGTTTGGTGATTTTCTGAACTAAGGCCACAATTCTACTAATAAGGGAGTTTTTACAATACAACTTCTCTTGTAATTCTGCAATAGTCACTTCAAATCAGTTATTCCCATGAATGTACCTACTGGTAAACTTAAATTGAAGCACTATTTTGAATGCACATCAAGGCTTTTGAATACAGTCATTGTAAATCTCTGCTTTTAAGATTGGAATTGCATTCATGCAGAAACAAAATAAAAGCTATAGTCAGAAACTAAATTGATTTCTATGAACATTAAAGCATCAAGGAGCCAAAAAAAAAAAAAAACATCATCATGGCTTGATGAGCCCATACAGCAGGTGTTTTGAAACTCTGCATGATTTTCAACTCTAATCCTGTGCAATGACAAGAAATCAATGGTATAATGTTAATGAGGCCAATCACATTGATATGGGAGGATGAACTTTGAATCAGTCAAAGCCATTTTGTACAGAGATAAACACTTAATCCTCCAAATTCAGACCATAGCTCCACTGCTGAAAACTTCAACATTTAGACAGACACCAAAATTATGATATTTCTAAATAATGCCTCACTGTTACTGCTTGGAGAGAGTTTTAGGAACAAATTTTTTGCATGTAAAAACATACATGCAAATTAAGAAGTAATAATTGTAAATGTTGGTAACAGTAGAAATTTAGCTACTAAAATCCAGTTCTGACAGAAAATTACTCTTTGATCATAAGTGCATTTTCCACTGCAATGTTCTCATTGATTTCCTATTCCTGCTGGAATCCAATAGCCAGTGTGAGAAATCCTAATGACATAACTTGGTTTGCATCAATTTTTTTTTTTTTCATGTTGTCTTAAAATGTTTAAGTTTCCTCTGTCTGAATGACCTCTTTTCTGATCTGCTGTGGTACTTTGGGACAACAGCATTTTGACTTATCCATTATTTTATCCTTCCATAAAAGGGAAGATCTCCATTTAGATGTATACACATAACAGTGTATTGGCATTTTCCTCAATAAGTAATGAAATTGCCACATCACCATCTGTCACAGATGGCAGAGGTTGACCTGAGAGCTGGGCCAACAAAGAGTTTAATATAACAATCATGATATATTAAAAACAAAGCTCAGGGTAGCACAGTGCATCCTGGTGATTTCTCTCAGAAATACACATGCCAGGTGACCACTCATGCCATTCTACGTGCTCAATGTCTGTGCCACCACACACCAGGGCTCCTCTGAATGGCTGGCCAGGCAGTTCAACAAAGCAAAAGTGAAAGTTTGTGCATGCATAAACAAAGGTAAGAAAAATATTTTATTCTTGACTTTCCATCAGTATTCACTGTCTGGCCACTTCCTAGGAATCTCCCCGCTTCCTCCACCTTTTCTTAGCTTCTATATCTGAGCTGACATCCTGCAGTATGGAAAATCCCTTTGGTCAGTTGGGTGAGCTGTCCTGGTTGTGTCCCCTCCCAGGACCTTTACATGCTACACCCCCATGGGATGGGCAGTGGAGGGCATGGAAAGCTGGGGGGACAGCCCTGGTGCTGCCCCAGCTCTGCTCAGCTGCAGCCAAAACACCAGTGGGAGTGCTATCAGCACCTTCCCAGCTACCAGTGCCCAGCAACAAGGGTTACAATATGCAAGGGTAATAAAACAAATGAATTATTTTTTCCTCAAAGACATAATTGGAATATTGAAAAGATTACAGCCCATTGTACTACATATCCCTTCATTCGATCACCTGAATTGATTCCCTGTTTGCTTTAGTTTTTCTCAAATGGTGCATAAAATACTAAGATTGGATTGGTAATGTAGCAAGTACTTTTCCTCTCCAAAAAGTTGATTGAATTGGGTGGCTAGCTCAGCTAGTCAATGAGAAATAAATACTGGAGGGTGTTTAAGGACAAATTCCTTGTTTTCAGCTGTAGTGGTAAATAAGGAGAGAGTTACAGTTTCTCATAATTATCTAGGAATCTTAATCTTAGAAAAGGGATTTGTTGGTGTGAATTTATGTCTTTTTCAGAAGTCAATTATATAAACCATTTCCACACACTTTTTTTTCCCTCATTTTAATTCACATCTCTGAATAAGCTTTCATGCTGTTTTGTAGCATCTTTCACCCAAACTGCATGGTGATACACCACTGTGTGTTAAGTTGCAAGAGTGCCTGCCTTGGAAAGCCTATTTAGTACTGATATACAAATCCTTGTGCCCTGTTTCAGGCAAGCGCTGTGTCAAATCCTTGCCGTGTTGTCTGGGATAAAAATGTGTGTGAATATGGAAGTAGAAAATTAAATTTTTGGAGTGTATACACTTTGACAGTAGCCTTTCTCTCCAATTAAAATTCTCTGTACTGCCTAATTTAAGAACTTTTGGATTTTTACACTACATTAATTTCAAAATTGCTTTAAAACACAAAATGTTCTGAAGGATTAATGTTATTTTTTAAAAATTTATTTCACTTTTACCCATCTCAGCTAATAACATGCTTTACAGAGCAACAGGTCTCTTTCAGATACTAGGATTCCCAGCTGACACTTAGCTCTCTGTTTCCCAGGGCGGTACAAAGCCCACACACTTGCAATATAGTAATCTTTCAGAAGGAGGGTGTAGAAAAATCAGCTCAACAGAGCTGTCAAATGTTCTGTGTCTGCTCTATTATTTGTTTTGATTAGCCCTTTGTTTTGAGGGCTTCTAGGTGGTCAGAGATGCCGTGCCAATGCCAGCACTGGCAGCAGCAAGGAACACCCCTCCCTGGATTCCCTCCCTAATTTACAAAAACATAGGAAAGCACCTTTCCATCTTGCCAAAAACCAAAGCACCTTGTAAAGACTGCAAGTGCAAAAGCTCACCCTCTACCAGAGGCTTCTGATTATTCCTGATTAGCCCCCACCCTGGTTTGTGCACTGGCTACATCAAGGGTTGTTAACCACAAGCACATCTTAGTGTCAGGATCTGATTATCTGCTGTGTTAGCCTAAAACAAATCTTGATTAACTTGGATGTTCTCATGTAAATAGACTCCCCAATCCACCAACACTTAGTTAAGGCCCTCTGCAACCATGCTTGCCTCTGTAATGGGGCCCTATAATCACCAGTTCTTTCAGTCTCTAGAGGGCCAGAAGCCTTTGTTTCCCTTCCAAGGAAAGGAAATTTCTCCTTCTCACATGATCCTGTTGAATAAATGTATTCTCTCTAGTATGTAATGCTCTATAAAATGGTCTGAAATGCTCATATTTCTTCTGAACTAGCTCCCTCTTGTCATTTTCTATTCCTGGCTAGTGGGATTGCTAAAACACCTTTTTTCTCTCAAGGCTTTCAGCCAGCGACTTGTCTGCCTTGGTGCCTTTTAGAGTACTTGGTTACATTTATCTTAGAGTTTGTTCTGCTTTACTGATTTGTCATAAATCCAGCTAATCTCAAACTTCCTAAACTGCTGTGTGATTCATTTATTTATTTGTTTATATTTGAATTCCAGAACTGAAAAGATACTCCACAGTTTCTAAGTTTTTTTTTTTTTTTTTTGTGGGTAGTTTGGTTTTACAGATGGAAAACTTTTTTTAACAAAGTTCTTTATCACAGCTTTGCCTGAATATCATTTAACCTTTTAATACTCCAAATCGCCTTTAAAATATTTTCAAAATTTCACACATAGTACTTTTATTCCCTAAGGAAGAATAGGCCATCATTCATTACATTTTCTCTCTGCAAGGACTGAATGTGTGTATTAGCACTGACTATGCTACCAAGTATTCAGACTAACAACTTTTAAGGACAGACTTATTTCCCTGACTATTTGGTTTACAGGATTGTCCTGGTTCAAAAAGGAAGTGAGTTTTTCAGGAAGTTGTGGTCAAACCAATTAGTGCTCAGATTTGAATATTGACACCTGGTGTGGTGTTCTGGGCAGGCAAAGCCCGAGATTTTAACCCTTTTCTTAGACAATGAAAACTTTATGAAGCACTGTCCTCCTTGCTTTGAGCAAGAAGAGAGACAGACACAAAATAGAAGGAAATGTGCAAGTGTAGTGAAGGATGTCAGAAGAAGATGGGGAAGAATCCTAGGTGGGAGGAGATGATGGAGTGGCCTTTGGCTGGACTTTTCTTGCATAGCCATAGACAGAACCCATTTCCTGTAACACAGAGACTGTGTTTAGGGGGAGGCAATGGCTTGAGCCAAGAGAGTGACCTGCTGCAGTGACACCAAGTGCAAGAGTGAAGAGAGCAGAAAAAAATGAGGAGGGTGTGGTGGTGCCCTCTGCTTTCAGGGAAGAAGAAGACCTTTGTCTTCAAGACCCTCCACCACCAGGGGGGTGAAAATGTCACCTTTGTCCCAAAAGTGAAAAACTGCTGCTTTTTGGTACTTGGCAAAGCATCCTTAAAAGAAAACCCTATAAGCAGTTTTTGGCCTATAAAAGGTGGTGAGAGCACTGTATGTGGAAGGAAGGAAGATGTCATGATGGCAAATGATCTCCAGGCGGTGCCACGTGTGACATGAAAGCACAAGAGGTTTCAACTGTCTTTCCTGGGGAAGGCTATGGTACAAGAGGGACTCCTATCCTCAATGAACTGGGAGTTGATTATCTGAGAGGTGGTAACTGGATTGAGAAATCTAAGGTTTATCTCATAGTGCTGTGGGGGAAATTGGGGAGAGGGGAAGAATGTTTTGGAAGGTTTTCCTTCTGAGTTCTGTGTGCGTTCCTTTTTACATATTGTAAGTTAATAAAGTTTTTTTTTTCTTTTATTCCTAAGCTGGAGCCTGCTTTGCTCTATTTCTAGTCACATCTCACAGCAGACACTGAGGAAAATATATTTTCATGGGGGCACTGGCATTGTGCCAGCATCAAACCATGACAAGGATAAATCAATCTTAGAATAAGTCATGATAAATCAGCCCTTGAAGTTGAATCAGATGACAGGGGTCAGTCAATAAAGTTCATAATTTTCAAATATCATTCGGATATTCCCCTGAACTTCAACCAAGAATAATTCTTTTTTCTCAAAATTTCTAAAGAATCCTAAAATCTTCAGAACAATAAGCAAACAAAAAGAAAATTGTGAATGTATAAGATCAGGTTTAGGGTAGCAATTGGTTTTAATTTTCTCAGTGAATTGTTCCAAGTTAAAATATGGCTGCTCTCTTAATCTGTCTTTAAAAACAAAATAAGTCTACATAACTAAGAAGGCTGCTATTTTACTGGCTTGGACTACATTATGGTGTTTGAGTCTGTTATGTTCAGGCATTTTTCATCACCATTCCGCAAGTAGATTTTTTGCAAGAGTTCAGTCCAAAATTTATCTTTCTTTACTGCTTTAAAAAAACTTTATTTTGACAGGGACATTCAAGTCTTTAAATAGTTGTAGAATATTTCCTAGTAGTTCACTGATTCCACTCTGGTTCTATATTCTTTACTTCTTTTTATTTTGGGAATATAATCCCATTCCTGTCAGTATTTTCATGGGCTGCTAAGCGCTTATTATCAGTGGCAATAATGTTATCAACAATTTCTTTGCCTCTTCTTGAGACTATATGCCTGCTTCCGTGAGATTTTTTTTCATGCTAAAATCATGAGCCTTCTCATAAGCACTTAGCTCTGTGTCTCAACAATGTAATATACAAAAGAAGTAAGGTCTAGCAATATTCAAAAGAAAAAACTTTGTTTGATAAGGAGGTTTTCTCCCCAGTGAAATAACAAGGGGAATATTTTGAGATAATTCTGAAGTTCAGATGAGAAAAATTTTTAATTTCACTGGCATTAGACAACAGGAGATCCAAAATCCACAGCCATTTGAGATCAGAAAAAGTTTATTTTACTTTTAACAGTTTGTTTAATAGATTTATGGATAGTTATTAACTTCTTAGAAGTAGAAAAAAATGCACATTGCTTCCTTCTTAAAGAATTTGTCATTGACCTTTTACATTGCAATATTTTACTACCTAGTGTGCTGTATAGAAAACAAAACTTAAAACATGGATAATACTCGAATATATCTTATAACCTACTTTGCAGCTAAGATATTATTTTCCAAAGCCAAAACAAGAAATTACTTTTCAGTAGATTATATTTTTACCTTAGCCCTTGCATTTAAGATCTGAACAATGGTGTTTGCCAATTATAAAGGTTTTTGATTTTTCCAGTTTCTGTAGTGAATAGAATGGTGTTGAACACATGACATTTTTTGTAAAAGAAAACCGCAATGCTATATCTAGGGTTTTCATTTCCCCAAAATTTCTAAAACTGATGTTCTAGAGAGGCAAATGGAACATTTCACTTAGTATTTGCTGATTTGTAAATAGAATTATTTTATTAATGTACTGTTGTGGTATCCTCACCTTCTTCCAATCTTCTGAATGATAATGCTTCTTTTAATTCTCAAGCCGCAGAAATAAACAAAAGTGAACATTTGCATTTTATAACCTGTGGTGGCTCCTATAGCTCCTGTACTTAACACAAGTTCCAGCTCTTTGACTGTCATAAATACATCTTAAGCATATAAAATTATGGCAAGTTCACAACCTACTGAGCAAGAGGATTTATAAAATGTAGAACATTTTAGAAACATTTTAGAAACATAAAATTAGAAACATTTTCTTGCTTCCAGTGACAGTCTTGTTTACCTCATTAATAAACTTATTGAAGAAGATTCCCATCAGACATTGTGGTTGCTTTGTGCTACCCATATGTATAAAAACTGAACTATCCTAAACAGGAATAAAATTAAAAGAACTTTGGTGAGGCTGCTTTAAACACACACAAAAAAATGCAAAATTATTCTCCTCTATGAAAAGAAAACAAGTTAAGTAGAAATAAGTAGCAGCTTAAAATTCCTTACTTCCAGGATGGGGGAAACTGTATGTTGTGATTTATTTTAGAGCAAAATGTATGCTATTCCTCCTGCTCTTTCCACAATAGACCTTTTTGTCATATCAAGAATTTCCAATATTTTTTCAAAATCCTTTTTTTTTACATGTATTATACTTATTGAAATTCGTGCCATGCCACCTATTAAAATTTTGATCATTCATGTAAAGTTTTTGGCATTAAGGGCAATATTTTCATCTATCAAAATGCATGTTATACTACTTAGCATAATCAAAAGTAATGTAAAACTTTAAATGTTTAGGATTTCAAGATTTTTTCTTCATGTCCAGAGTTGAAGTTTTGCTGACACTTCTCCTTCTGTCAACACAGATTTTAAACTCAGTCATTTCATGTTCACTGTGGCCGAGATGGCCACCAATCTCCACTTTGCACACAAGATGCTCCCTGTTGGCAGGCAGCAGATCAAGGAGGCATCTTTTCTATTCAGCTCCCCTAGTATCTGCACCAAAAAGTTATCATCCAGGTATTTCAGGAGTCTTCTGGACCTGCTTGTCCCAGCTATGTGGTGTACCCAGCTAAGTTGAAATGTTCCCACTTAACTTTCCGTTCCCAGAAAGCTGAAGTCCCCTGTAAGAACAGGGGTTGTTTGGAGATCTCCTTTAGCTCCTTTAAGGATAATTCATGGTTAAAAGAAAACCAGATTTTACATCTTCAAAATATATATAATATTTGAGAGAAAGGAAGCCACATTGTGAAAGTCAACATAAATTTAAGTCCACAGCCAATAGTTTTCTTCCAAAGCAGTCCTATATCTCAATGTCTCTGAACTCCCAAAGTTCGGATAGAGCTTTTCCATCTCTTCACTTCTGTTCTCTCCTATAGATATTCAAGTACAGCCAGCCCTTGACCCTAAATGCAAAGCTGAAACATTACTGCTTCTTCCTATATTTACATGGAGACTTAACATTTATCCAACCTGAGTTTCTGGAAGAATGATCAGGTATTCTGAGGATCATTTTTCCCACAAGCCACTACTATTTTCTGTAATGTGTCTGTGTCAAAACCCAAAACTCAAAGGTTGACTGCAAAACTCATGCAAGTCCATATTGTTGTGCAGTGGAAGTGTAATGAAAAATACCACAAAACAGGGCAGTGTTACTCTGCTGTGAAGCAGAGATCAGGGCTTTTCTTTCTCTCTTTCTTTCTTTCTTTTGAGGGAACAGAAACCCATATTGTTGTAAAAATCATGTAGAAATTACAGAGCATCAGAAAGGTAACAACCTTCTCCCTTTTTACAAAATAAAACTAATGAAAAGCTAATAAAATCTAAAGAAAAATATAAGGAGAAAGAGGTTAGAGTGAATCTGTTTAGACAACAGTCTGAGGAAAATAATGAAGCATATTTTTTCTTAGCCTAATTCCATTCTCCATTTTTTAACTCACTGACACCAATGTTACTTTATTGACTCCACCATTTCTCTTTATTGAAATGTTGATTTAGCCCAGCATGCTCCAGATGCTTTAGTACACTGTTTTCCAACAGTCACTGTTGGGATCTAAACATTAGCTTAAACTTCTTGTGCTCTAGAACTGAAGCTGAGGGTTGGGAGGGAGGGCAGGAGAGCCATGGTGGGTAAAGAGAAAGTCCAGGAATAGTGACATCAGCTTGAAAAAAGTTCTTGCCTTGTAGTTTTTTCCAGTGGGGAGAAAAAAAGTGTCATTTTTCCCACCAGAGCAATGAAAAAAATATCTCATTGCTGCAACATGGTGCCACATCAAATTTCTCTCAGAAATATCTTTCTTCTAGCTCCTTCTGTGGCTGTGCTAAGTACCTACCCACAGCTTTCAACCAGAGCTGTAGCAGCTGTCTCTTGGCAAGATTCAGTTGTGGGACACAACCATTGCACAACCATTGCACCTGGGGAAACAGGTGGTTACTCTTTCAATGTAAATTTCAGGATTCAAAAACAGCTTCTCTAGAAGTTATGAAAGCCAGAGCCTTGTGAAATGGGAGACAGAAAACAAGCCTGCTTGTCACAGAAGAACTGCTTGCCAAATTAGTTGCCTGGAAGAGAGAACACCACAATGCAAGCCCTGGCTCTCTGTAGCCCACAGCAATGACAGGAACATCAATGCTGGATGAGTAGCTGTCCTGTCTCAAGATGGCCTAATTAATATTGCAAACCAGTGAAGAATGATACTGAGATCAAGATACTAGTTTAATTGCCGCAGTTAGGTTTCTCACTCAAGATGCACAAGTTTGAGAAATCAGTCTGAATCTGAGATAAAAAAAAAAATTAAAGCCTGATTTTTTTTCCCCCCACATCATGGCTCTTTGTGTCACACCCTGATGTTGTGTAACTGGTTGTGCAGGTCCTCAATATGAGCAGAAATCCTACCCATCCATCCCCAAATCTGCATATGATCACAGTAAAATGTTTCTTCTTGTTGAGTGATTTTCACCTGAAGACCCCCAGCTAGCAATATCTACCACAGCAAATATATATTGGTTGCCTGACACCTCCAGCCTGAAAATTCAACCTTTGCCTATAAATTCCACAATTGTGGATATGTGACAGGCTAAACAACCTACCTATCACTTCTTATACAATCATGTGCAAACATGTGTCTCTACTTTTCATAGAAACATTTAATGTTTTTTCAAAGTGACAGAATCTTTGTTTTCTGAAAAGAACTATTCGGAAATCCTGTAGCAGCTGACTTTCAAACTATCGCTGTCAGAATCTTGAATGACTCTAATTTCATTCTACTTTGTCTTCCTTCCAGAAGTCATTAATTAAGGACATTACTCTGAAGCACTAGTGCCTGAACACGCCAATGAAAATTCAGTTAAATGACTCAGCTTCTGAGAGCGAATTTGTTTCTTTCCAAACAAAGCACTAGGCCTTGATGAATGCAGAAGAGCAAAAAGTTTAGAACAATCTGTTCAGCTTTTGTGAGTAATTTTTAAACTTTACATGCTGCCAGTTAGTCTCTGGCTTTCTCAGTCTGCTGAAAGACAACCATAAGTCACTCTCTTGCTTTTTATCCTGTGAAGTTCATAAATCATTACTTTATCCAAGGCATTTGCCACTGTAACATGCTGAGTTCCTGTAACATGAATTGCCTCTCATCTTCCTATGGAATACTTATTTTTTAGGAAAAAAAGAAAACCAAAACAAAAGCAAAAAAAACCCCACAACAGAAACAGTTAGTGGTGGAGTCATTTCCCTGTCAGTAGAAAATATAGCTAAAAAACCCACTGGACAATCTTTCTAAGAACTGCTGCAATCCATGGCTGGGACATAAGCAAAACAGATTAGATCCACAAAGCAAATATCTTGTCGCTGTCTGCAGTGTCTTCAGAGAATGGACTGTTTCATTTCCTGGATTCATGGATCCCTAATGAAGTATAATTGTATCTCCATGATGGCTTCATTGAAGGAGACGATAGAGGAAACCAGCTTCTGAAACCAAGCAGTTAACATCACTCTTTCAAGGAACTCCTAGCATTAGTCTTCTTTCAAGGTAGTTCCAGCTATCTTTTCACCATCTATTTCTTTCATCATTTCATCCTTTCAGAGAACACAGAGACATAGGTCTAACAAGGAGACATTATAATTTTTATAATTTATCAATATTAATCTTTTAGTATCTTATTGCAAAGAAGTACTGGTTTTAATTGGATTACAAATTTTACTAGCTTTCCTACACTGGCATAAATTCAGCCTCATATTGTCATGAGATATAAGATATACCACTAACTTTATTCTTCTTATTCTGTCTAAACAGTTATTTTATTAAGCCATTTATTACTGAGCCTTGCCTACTGAGATCCAGACAGAACCCTGCATGATCTCCCTCTCTCACCTCCTTAACCACCTGCCTGGGGTAGAGCAGGATCATTTACTATTTCTACTTCTGACTTTTTTTCAGTCTGAATTTGTAAATTACAGATGCAAAAAACAAAGTCAGGCCTTTTATAATTACTTTCCCCCCACTGCCTCAGACAAACTCAGATCATTTTGTATCTGAGGCTACACTAGAGATTTTGAAACTGCCAGGCTGAGGTGGTATTAGCTAAATTGCCTTCTTCACGACAGTGGAGGGTTAAGCTTTCACACCATCATTTCATTTACTGTGATTCAGACATTGAGCAGTATCTTCTTATGCTGTGACCACTCTGTCCTGTTTTATTACATCATTGTAACCTCAGCAGTATAACTTCTGAAGCAACAGAAATTAGCCCTAATGTGGTTGTACAAGTAATTCACAGGGGTTTAACTCCCTTTACTTGGCCACAAGAGCAGGCTGCCCATAATGTCAGCCAAAGTCTATCCTGAAACATCTCCTAACTGCATGCTTTGGTTTTCTCTGCTCAGGAAGAGTGAGTAACCACAACTGGTTTTTCACCTTCTTTTTTACCATCACTCTTGCTAAAATTTTTCAGACGTCTCACATAAAATGACCATAAGAAAAAAGTATACTTATATTCCCTCAATTATTTTGTTCAGATTCTGTCCTGGAGTGATCACCTTTGAGTACAATAAAGTACTAATAAAAAAAAGCGTAACCTGTTTGGCAGCTTAAAGAAAATACATGCATTTAAGAAAAAGCCAGTGTTTAAGAAATATTATTTTGTTATTTCAATTTTTGCATTTTCTTTTTCAAAATAATATTATTTTAGCTCTGTAGAAGAGCTATCCACTCTAACCATTCTGTGCTTTACAAAATTTATTTGATAAGTATAACTTCCCTACATCTTCCTAGATGACAGCAGAAAAACTAAACCTCACTCCTTTTCAAAAACTTCAGAATTCCTCTCGTTTTTTACAGAGGATTATGGAGATAGCTTTGACTGTATCAAATTATGCTCCGAAAGCTTTTGAAGAGAAGTTCAGTTTCTCTAGGTACTCAGAACTATCTTCTATTAGGCTGAAGAAGCTGAAGGAAAGGTTTAATTAGGTTTGATCAAAGGGTCTCTCCTCCAGGATGCAGATTTTTCTGAGGTAGATTAGAACATTGAACATTAACAGCGTCAGTAATGTATACATTTAAAAGGAAAATAATTCTAGAATTTTGTCTTCCCTAGGAAACGTGTACAACCCATATTTCTAGGTACATGTAATTCAGTGCCACTACACTACATCATTTGATGGTCCTAGAAATGATTACCATTTCAATAAAATATCACATTTAGTATTTACCATTCACAGGCATAAAACAGAAAAACAGAAAAAGTAGATTGCCCAACCATGACAGTAAAAATTAGAGCAAGCATTGAAAGTGCAATAAACACCATAACTATTTCTTAATGGAGGGAATGTGTGAATTTCAGTTTTTATTGTCTCAGGTGTTTTTAGCTTCTTACCTGGAGGTGCTCTTTCACTTAATCAGCTCCTGATTCTATGGAAAGCTCAGAGCCCCACTGAAGTCAGTAGACTGTTCTTGGGCCCCACAGCTCAGTCTGTTGTCAGCCTGAAGAGTCAGTATCTTTTTGGCTGCCTAGCCATACAAAGCAATTCCATTGATCTGAAGCAAAAAGCTTCTTATAACTGTGATAGCTGGAATTATTACTAAGGATTTATTAAAGAGATGAAATTTTGTTTCAAAGGCCCCGGACACGTCTGAAATAAATGTTACTGAAACTTTCCAATTGCATATTTAATACTTCCATTTATCTGATTTAAAAAAAAAAAAAAAAACAGCAACATTTAATATTCAATTTTTTTCTTTAAAAAATTGATGTCCTGTGCATCTGAGTTCCACTGCAGCCCCCACTCCCCCCACACAAAGGTAAGCACAATGAGCCCAAATTGCATTTGGTTGCCCTCAATCAGTTCATCTGTATATCACTGCCGATTATTTGCACTAGGATATCCATTTCTGAAAAGCACATAAATTTAGGTCCTCCAATTTCCCATTGCAGCGACATGTCTCTGACTATGTGTGGGAGATGTTTCCACTTTTAGCTATCTGATTTCAGAAGTGTCTCAACCTGATGAGAGAAGCAAATGCTTTTTTTGAGTCACTGCAGACTGTAAGACTGAAAAAATGCTGAAAATTACTTTCAAATTAAATCTCAAAACTTAGCTATCAAAATAGCATCTATTCCATTAGCATACTATTGACACGTGTATCTTCTCAGTAAGGTTAACTGTAGCTCTCTGCTCTTACAAACCAGTGTGAATGTAAATCATGCTTTAAAACCAGCTTTGAGATTGGAGTATATTGTCCATTGTCACATTGGTCTCCCTTTTACATATGAATTAGCATGCCCTAATTAGCTGCTTTCTTCATTTAATGCTCCCATCCAAAATACAAACCAGCTCTGCTTCTCTAAATTATTATCAAATCCATCATATTCTGTAAATTGTAGGCTTTATTTATAATCTTGATCTTTGCTTTTCAAGTGAAGCAACTGATTTCCAGTTTTTCATGTTCCTATTAACCTGAATAATTGACTCTCAATTACTCAAGTAACATCACAAACTCCAACAAATTGTTTGCAGTAGGGAAAAAGTTCAAACACTTTTCCCATCACATCTAGTGATTTAGTCTGATCAAATTTGTAGGGCTGGAGAATGGCACACAAAACACGGCTGATCAATAGGGCTCCAGCAGCATCAATTCTGTGGCTGAATCAGTGTCAGGCTGCGATCTGAGTATGTTTCCACATGACTGTTCACTGTTTGCTCTTTTAAGTGAAGTTTCAGGGTTTCTTCAACATCTATTTCTTAACTCATATGCTGAAGTTTTTGAGCAGTTTTTTTTATATACTCAAGGTTCTTTGCAGGTGACACAAACTAGCTTTATCTTCTAGGCTACACATTTTCACTACTAGGCAAAGAAAGTAGCCATAGGAATGTTTCCCTATAATTTCTTTACAACAGAGTTAAATTGTATTAATTAAAAAAAAAAAAAAAACCTCTTTCCTGTCAAAAACAGTGTGCATAGATTGTCTGGGGAGATTGTGGAGTATCTCTCACTGGGGATATTCAAGAATCATCTGGACACACTCCTGTGCAATGTGCTCCGGGATGATCCTTGATGATGCCTGAGCAGGGAGGTTGGACCAATGTTCCACTGTGGTCTCTTCCAACCTGACCTATTCCATGATTCTGTGAATATCACACATTAAAATTGCTGGGTAGTTTTTGAAGATTCTTTTCTGCCGTTTCAACTCTATTTCCTTTTGTTTGCAATTAATGCTATAGATTTAATAATTTCAACAATCTTCTCCCCTGAGTCATAAAAAATAACTTTTTTTAGTAAAACTGTTAGATTATGACCAGGAGTGTACTGAAATCCTTTCCAGCTCATACAAAAATTGCTTCTGGAACATGAGGTAGGGTGTTTCTTTGATGGTCACCTTTCTGTCTTGAAACACATGTATGTATCAAAAGTGCTCTATTTAAATATACTTTAGTAAAGCTCCTTTCTGTAGAAGGGGACAACAAATGACAGATTTTCTTGGATCTTAAGAAGTCCTCATGTCTCTTCCTGTCAATACTGGATATTTAATTTGACGTTATGTTGTGTGAGAATTTTTTTCAGCTGAAACACCAGAAATAATGTGACAGTCACTGGATCTGCAAAAATCCAAGAGCAGTGACTCCTAAAAAAGTCATGTAAATCCTAGGCTGCAAGAATGTAAAGTATATCTAAAGGCCAGTGGGAATGACATGTTTTGCTGTGGGAATGCTGACTTAAATCTACACCAAGATATTCTCATCCAAGAGTAACTCAATTACTGAAAGTATCTCTATTTTCTATTACTTCTTAGAAAAAATATTTTGAGTTATTGCATTTTTTTGACTGTGTAAATTCATACCTTAAACATTTTTATAACTGCTTCAATATTTCAATATATAAAAAATTGATTTGGAAGGAGAAGGGGAGGCTGGGGGAAGAGAGAGAGAGAAGGTGGTGTATCTTATCTGAGCCTAGGTCGGAATCACATCTATAAGATCTCTGTTTCTAGTAGTTTAGCTAAGTAA
Source organism: Fringilla coelebs (assembly GCF_963513975.1). Taxonomy (NCBI): domain Eukaryota; kingdom Metazoa; phylum Chordata; class Aves; order Passeriformes; family Fringillidae; genus Fringilla; species Fringilla coelebs. The sequence goes on from NC_140033.1 coordinate 27,868,041, forward strand.
AGAGAGGAGGGGGGCATGGAGGGAGGGAAAAAGAAAAGCTCACAGGATCCATAATGTACGTGTTTGTACTTCTTTCAATCAAAAATCCTGATATATCTGAGGTTAACCAAAAGCATCTTAATAAAGGGTAAGAAAGGAAAAATTTTGTCATCATTCTTGCTGATGCAGAAGCAATGACTGTCATATTTCTATTTTATGAGTTCTTGCATTTATTGAAGAAGGATATTTTTGAAAGAAGCTAGACAGCTAAGTCAGACTGAAGATGGGTGTTCAGTTCCCTTAGGTTCTATGGGGCATTCTTCCACAAACAAAGTTATTTTAATTTAGTCCTTCTGATTTATATAATGAAAACAAGATAAAATACAAATTCGTACTGATGATAGCTGCTGCTATTATTATTACTATTTTCCATCATTTATCAATTCTCCTGATTATTATTAAAAATAAAAAGCAACTAAAATTCATATATTGAAAAAGACCTGTCATGACATAGACTACAATCAATGAAGCAGGGAAATGAGCTGTTTATCAATGCAGCTGAAAATCCAGGAAAAAAACCCCAAATATTCTGTTTGTTAAAAAACAATTCTTGCATTTCATTTTTGAGCAAAACAAGTGAATGTGTGGCTGAACTGTCAGACTTTAATTGCTTCAAAAGCCTAATGACAAACAGGGAGAAGTGTCAGAAATTCACATGATTTATTATCTTCCTACACTTCAGCTTCAAGCAAATGTACAATCCCGGAGGGATTCTCAACCACTTCCTGACAGGCCCTCAGCACTGAATTAATACACATGGTAAAAGAAAAGTTAATGTAGAGTATCAGAATTGATTAATGGAAGTCATGTCAGCTGTCAGTCCTCTGCAAACTAATTAGGCAAAATGCTCAAGAAAACTTAGTGCTGTATATGAAGGTTGCCAGAAACTTTAAGAGGATCATAAAAATAACAGTAGATGATTATTAAACATAAAATAAAAGAGAACAATTGGATTTTTGCTTCAATGTTTAACATGTATTCATTTGAACAACTGATTTTTGCCTAGAAACTAAGACGTTAGTCCTACAAATTCATTCTAGTGATTTCTGTATGAGTTTTCTAATCTCTGGAGTAACTTTTTATTTTGAGACTTTTGATTGTTTTATAACACAGTTCTGAAACACTGATGAAGTTATAAAGCCCAAAAAACCCTCAGTAAAATAATCTCATCCACAGTACAAGAATTTATGTCATTAGGTTGAACTAATTCATTCAGTCATGTGCCAGGACTACGGAAAACTGAAGTACTCTATCTTTCAGCATGCCACAAAATCAAACCCTGTAACAACTGACATGTTTTAGGCCTTGAATCACATTCAACATGGACATAATATGCCAAGAGATGCCATGTAAATGCTTCATATAGCAGCACCTGGAACATCTTGTTAAACATTCTGAATGTTCCTATACCCAGGCACTGCAGCTGATGCTGGGGGTTTTTTGTTATTATTATATATGTTATCTGCCCTGTAAAGAATCAATAACCTCTTCTCAGTTGAAGTCTCTAGTCACAGTGCTTTCATGAATGTTAACCTGTCAGAAACATTGGACTCAGTTCAGCCCCTTCATCCTATGAGCAGTTGGAGCCATTACCATTACTGGTACCATTGCCATTACTGGTACCAAGTCTACAAAGTGCCATTTCCTCTATCATAGTACAACGTCATCTTACAGTATTCTCTCATGTCCATGTGGAACTGTCAGAAGTCAGAGTTCACTGCAGCTCTGAACTGGGCAAAATCAAGGTATACCCCATCCATACTGCTGTTAGTTTGCTCATGTATATTCCACAAATAATCCCACATGGGACCTTTTCTGCACTACTGGAGATCAAAAGTCAAGGCTAGTGTATCCATGCAACTTGTACCCTTATTCAGGCCATGTGAAAAAGAATTGAAATTCATAAGCTAGTGAGGCAGATGGGCACAGGCCAATGACTTCACTCTGAAAAGGCTTCTTAATCTACTTGCTAATTTCTTTTCCTTGTGCAGGGTCAGCTCAGCCCTTCAATAGCTGAATCCATAACTTCCCCAGTGTCTTGCATCCCCACAGAGCTTCATCCCCACCAGCTTCATCAGCCCATTTCCAGTCCTTTCTCATGAATCATGTCCCAGCTGAGTCAATGTGGTGGGTGTATGTGAAATCAGAAATAGTTCTGCTGTGCTTAGAGACAGGGAGGGACCCCAGCTTGTGCTGAAGTTTCAATGCAAACATTCTTGACAGCCTGGTTCTCTCATGGTATTCCAGGCCCCATTTCTGCTTAAGCATCCCTAGGGTTCACATTTCCCTGGAGTCCACACACCTTTGGAAAATATTAACACGAGGAGTGGACTTCAATGTATCAGTGGAAGATATCCTTGTACCTGGTTCTGTCACACTTTTTCTTCAACCCCAGATCCCTTGTTTGTCTACTTACTCCTTCTTCAAGGGATCACACACCCAGCTCCATCAGTTCCGGGAAAGCTCAGGCTCCCAGTCACTGGAGATGTCACACTAGAGCAAAACAGAAGTTTGTGTTCCAAGATTTTCAAGGGAATTTCTCCCTTGAAGGGAGAAGCAAATTGGTAATGGTATGACACTTCATGAGGAGGGGCTCTGGGGACACATCCCTTCTGCCTGTACACATTTCAGTCCTTAGAGAGTCCAGCCATGACAGATAACGTGTTCACTGTGTTTTGCATGCACATGTCTGAGAAAGAGTCAGAGGGGGGTCAAGAGTCCTTTGAGGGCTTTTTCTTTGTGGCCTCTGTGAATGAGAGAAGGAAAATCCTAGACAGTAATGATTGGGACCAATTGCCAGAATGAAGTTTATGGTGCCTGATATTCTCGGGATATAACAGATTCAAACTGATCTACCTACATAAAATTATGAATCAACACCCAAGTCAACTATTGTCATATCCATGGGGCCTGATACTTATTCAGGCATTCTGATGCTCCAATCAGACACTAAAGTGTCACACTGATAGGGGCAGATGTTTCACTTTGCCTTGCAGAGGAAGAGAGAGCTGCTATATGAGCAGTGGGGAAAAGTGGTCATTCATATTTCACAGTGCCACATTTTTAAACTCCCTTCTTCTCCTCTATATATCCTCCCACAGCAGTACCCTAGAAAAAGAGGAGCTAAGAGATTATTGTCACTAATTTGGGATAGTAAGCAAGAGCAGGCAAGGTTTGATGCTTCAAGCAGCCAAGGGGCCTCAGAACTCTTGGCATGGCCAAGGCACCCCATGAGCCCTGATATGTAACCAGAGCACTCTGAGGGCACCTGCAGCTCTCACAGATCAAGTCACTTAACAGGTGCCAAAAACCCCTTCAGGAGCCTGGGCCCGTGATAAATTTAAATTTAATCCCCACAATCTTCATTTCTATTTCCTCACATCTTTGTGACAACTAATAGCTAAATCTAGCCAAAATGTGCTCTAAATAAAAACTGCCTAACATGGTCAGAGATGCATCAGCTTGAAGTAATTAGCCCAAACAGCAGAGCAGTTATTAGCTGTAGTTCCACCTACTGATGGATCATTGTTTATTAATAATAAGAATAAATATGGCTTGGAATTACAGGTGGGTCCTGCTCTCTCACTGTGATTGTCACATTTTGCCAGTGCCACCTGAGCTCTTTGTGGTTCTTCTTGACTGTCCTTTGGGAAAAAAGAGACAGACAGATACAGCAGAGCAGTCATGGGCTACAGCCTACTCCTATTTCACTTGACATTGATTGACACTGAGTTTCCTGGAGAAGAATTGATCCATGCTCAGAAGAGAGTCCTGCACATCCTGTCTGCAAAGGCAGGTTGGCAGGCACAAAGACCCACCCCATCTGCCCCCAGGCATCCTGATAAAATTCCATACTGTTAAGCCACAAGGGCCAAACTTCAGCCCCCCAGCTCTCAAAGAGCAAATGCAGTCCAATGGCTCCCTTTGAACAGGAAAGTTGAGTTTGTAAAGCCTGCCCTGACCCAGCCTGTAAGGCCTGCCCATTGCTGGCATGACTGCTCAATGACAAGACATAAAACTGACATATGCATGTGCCTGGATTCTGATATCCATCAGCAAACCCAATGTATTACCCTAAATATCCTGCCAGACTTGTTCTTGCACATCCAGGCACGTTAGCCAGCACATCAGATGCTCTCAGGATAATTATGTCAGGGAAACTAAGCAAACACTTCACAGCAGAATGGACTCATCCAGACAATCTATAAAGGATTAGGTAGCTGCCAATGGATGAATATTTGTCACAGAATTATCGTCCTCTCCCTAATCCTCAGCTCTGTATCTTAGGGGAAACCCACAAAATACCTGCAAAAAAATAAGCGTAAGTGCTAAAAATCATAATTTTACTGGAAAGAGAAAGCATGGGCTCAGCAGAGCTAGCATTTGAACCACACATAATATGATCTGTCACCTGACAATTGTCTCCCTTTCAACAATGTAAATATCACCTTTCTCCTTTTCTTTCCAAAATTTTGTGTCTACTACTCAGACTAACTGAACTCCAAACATTTTCTAAAATTGTGTTTGATTTTGAAATCTTCTGCTTTTCTTTCAGATATAAAGTGTGCCCAGATGTTCATCTAATTTTTCCAAATAAGCAAAGAATTTGGCTTCTACCATACCAACTAGAAAGTACACAGTGAGGACTTATTGACTTACATAATTTTTAAAGCTACTGCAGGATTAAAACAGAATTCATAGATTTTTTCTTGAACAAAAGCAAACGGAGGGGTATTTGTGATCAAAAAATGCTTTCTAAAGCCATAATGTCCAGATGCAAATGAGCTCTGCAGGGATTTAATTCCTTCCAGGCTGGATACTTGTAATTATTTCACCTTGTATTGACTTGATATTAGGCTGTTATCTTGAAGCAATCTGTCAAAGAATTCAGTATCTATTTCTTTCTTCCCTGTTGCACTAGTGGAAGATTTTCTAACCTGACCATTTTATGGAGAAATTGGTGCCTTTTAAAAATTAAATACGGTCTTAGGAAAAAAAAAAAAGTGAAGGTGTGACAGATGTGTATGTCGTGTACTAGGGTAATTTTAAGATATCTGCACTAGCCAGTGAAATGACAGGAAGTCCTTTTACAGAGCTGACCTGAAAAAAAGGCACGTTACAAACCACGGCTGCATGAATCTCAGTCAATGCTAAAAGCTGGAGAGTGCCTAATGAGCTGTGGGAGAACAAGGCTTGAGGGGATATGTTAACTAACACAACATCAGACACGACTCTGCAGTCAGGGCTGACAGAAACAAGTCTGTGCCTGGTGACCAGCCAACCCTGCTGCCTGCAGCTGGCTTGTCTTCAGCTGCCTTTGCCCAGTGCCCCTGTGTGCGGCAGCGCCAGGAAGATGAAGGCTCGCACAGCCAGCACAGCACTGCTCGCCTTCCTCCTGCTGTGCAGGGACACACACAGACCCTGCAGCCCCAGAGCCTGCAAGCCCCAGCCTTTGACTCCCTCTTCAGCTTGATAGGCTCTTCATTTCATCCTTGACGCAGCAGCAAGAGACCTCAAGCAGAGTTTTAATTTTCTCTTCTGCCTGCTGGCCACTATGATGTTTAGCTCTCCAACACCTCTTAATGCAGCTGACTAGATCACACAACATCACAAAACATTTATTTTCATGCAGGATGTTTAAAACTCTATTTTATCTATATTTTTAAGTTTGTACCAAAAAAGAAAAAAACAGTGAGACTGCAGGTCTTTGAAACCAAATAAATGAGCAGAAAACCAGAACACGAGCAGTGTGACAAATGACAAAGGTCTGAAATACACTCAGCTTCTCTGAATTTTGCTAAGCCTTGGTTCTGGCAAAGCTGTTGAGCTTGACAGGACAGCCTGGAAGCCAGGAAATGAAACAGAATTTGAGTTAATTTTGTTTCATCATCTGCAGCAAATATTCAGGAGTTCTGATGCAAACATTCAAGAAAAGATGTTTAAAGGATGTTTATCATAAAAGCTCATCACAGAACCCTATATTCAATGGCAGCTAAATGTAGTAAAGTGCATCTAAATAACAAGAATCAGAAGATCCAAAGGAACAAGAGTAACTAAATCATTCTTTTGTGATTGCTGACACATGGCTGCCACCCCTGCATTTTATCTCATGTTCTCTTAGTCTCATTTAAGTCCTTTATCCTAGTCACTAGTGGAGAGGAGCGTATTTCGTTATGAAACTATTTGCTCTTTCAACAACAAAAAAAACCTGTAAAGAAAAACAAAAACTGTAATATTTTTCTACAGACATTTACTTAACAGAAGTTACTGTATTATGGCATTAGTGGGAATAAGAGCAGCTTGACTCCAGGGATTACAATATTCATTGTATTCTAATGCAGCCACCAAAATACAGCAAACATATCTATTATCCACAGTGCTATGATTCTTAAAATTATAGGTAGTGTGTAAATTATTTTCATGGTAAATAAAATCAGTGTATGTACATTTTTTAATAATCCTCAGAAAGGGTCTTCTCATACTTTACATAGAGAAAATTTAGTTCTGAAAAAAAAGCTTAATTTATTGACCTAAAGCAAACCAGAGATGTCATATTTTGATTTTCTTTTTCCTACTACAACATGATTTTCAGCAAATTCGGCTACCTGATATACCTGGAGCAAGTGAATTCTGCTGAGAGTTGAGCATATCCAGGAGGAGCAGAGTGTCAGTCAAAACTGCCTACACAAACCTCAAAGGAGGATCTTGATCACAAACAGTAATAACAAACTGGCTGGTTGCTTTTGTTACATTAGAAAAGACAAGGTTGGGTCATCCAGCCTATCCTCTATACCCTAAACTTCTCCCTACACCATTCTCACCAAGACCTTGTGCTCCAGCCTGCTCAGCAGTGCTGCAGGGCCCCAGCTATCCATCCCCTGGCTTTGTCCTCAAGCACAGCTTCTGTGGTGCTCTCAACCCCACAGCACAGCGGCTGCAGTGTGTCCTTGCCATACCCGTGAGCCCATAAGCCCCAAGCAGGGCTATAGTCAAAATTAAATAAGACAGATCTCTGGCACTGGGCTCACGCCTGAGGAAGCAAAGCACAGTCCCTCGTGTCTTTCACCTTCTACCCATGCAGGATTTCTCCATATTCTCACCAGCTGAGCAGGGCATCTGCCAGTTCCAAGCCAATCTATACATTTCTCCATCGACCAGCTTTAGATCTCAGAGGAGTAAACGTGCCACCCCAGCAGAGAGGTTTAGTGGTCACATGGTGATACTGGAACTGAACACCACCAAAAACACAGTTTCCCCCTCTCTCAATACAACCTGCAGTACTTGTTTTCCTAGGTCAAGTGAGTAATATTAATACAGGGAAATCATTATAATATTCTTAGAGATATTTTAAATACCTCTCAGGTGTTATTTTGCTCTTGTTCATTTTCTGCTGGTAATACAATTGTGTTAGTAAAAGCTACGGAAGAAAAGATGCAGAGAAGAATGCTTTACATTTTGTAAAACAAATTGAACGCTTATCTCAGAGATAAATAAATTTTATTGGTCCTCCAATGCAATGAAATTTGAATTTGGTAGTAGTTAACAATTTTGCTCTAATGCAGAGCAGATGTGAAAGATACCCTCAGGGGTTGTCTAGTGCATGCCAAGGCAAGGTAACCACACTCAGTGTTTCTAACTCATGTTTGCAGAGAAAGCTTGCAGCGCCCAATATCGTCTCAGTTCAGATGGCCACTGATTAACAAGGCTAATTAGAGGTATTTTACCCTGATGTGCGTCCAGAAACACCCTTCTTACCATTTAAAAGCCACCACATTTCTTCTTCATGCTAACACCTACGGAGACCATTCATTCCCGTTTCCTTTGCGCATTTGGGGAGTGTTCTCACCTTGCCATCTCTTCTCTGCCTTCTCTGCTCGTCCCCCACAGGGCACATTTTGTGTTCTTACAGCTCTGTCCTAGCCTTCTTACATTTATCCACATCAAGTCATAAATTTGGTATTTTTCAGACAATGTATCCTTTTGCCAGTTATTCTGAATTCTAAACACTGTCCACACTAGTTCTTCTAACTGCTTCCATTTTACCATCCCCAGATGAAATAAAGAAGCTCTTTCATAACATCTTTGATGCAAGGAGTGACTGATGCTGAAAAATTTTTTTAGAACATAATTTGAAATATTTTCTCACTATGACCAGGAACTTTTGGATGCATTTTATGAGAACAGCTCCCCAGTCCGTTTTTTCATGTCACAGTAATTCCATCAAGGTAATTTTGCCTAGGGTTTTTTAGGAAAACAAAATATGACAGACAACAAACCAGCTTACTAAAGTCAGTTGGGTTTTTTCTCTATCTGAAAAGCCTGCTATTATTCATAAAAAGAAATTTAGTTGATATGACTTTTTTTTCCAAATCTATTCTGGCTATTATTTGTCATTTAGCTATTTTCCAAGCTTTGTGGTTATTTCTTCTACGAACATTATAGATTCAGAGCCGAGCTGACTGGTCTGTAATTTCCTCTTTTTTTTACTATGTCTAAAGACAGGTAATACATTTGCCCTTTCTAGAATGCCATCGTTTCTGAATAAGTTTACAGTTAATGGCACTGACATTTTTCTGTTTGTTCTGGAAAAACTCTTGAAGAAGTTTCAAGGCCACTCAGTGTATAGACACTAAACTATCCAAATATTCCAACACATTCTTTCACCAGTCTGCTGTTCTGGACTTTCTGTCACTGGTGCCAATGGTATTAACCACCTGATAATAAACACTCAATGTGATGGCCAGTACTGAATATCAGTATCAGAATATCAGGGCTGAATATCAATTTTTTTCCACCTTTTTAGTATGATCTGCAATTAGCTGTTTGGGGCAGGTGTGTAATCATGGCTTGATCTGCTCCTTACTCTCAGTGTACTTACAAAATGTATTCCTGTAACAGTTTAAACCCCTTTCCTTGTGTCTCAGTTCTTGCATTCCTGGTGCTGTGCACACAGGCCTTCTCATCCCCAATACCAGACTGTCAGTACAACATTTTGCTCAGGCTTGACAAGTATTCATGTTTTGTAAAGTTTTTTTCTTATCCTTGCTTTGCACATATATTGCACACATTTCTTTCTTTTCCATGGCTGCTAACTCTTCTAAAATCATTACCCTTGACCTTCCTTCTGCAGAAAGATTATGACCTGGCTTTTTAAAGTACATATATTGTCTCTATTTTTTAATCCTTTCTTTTCAACTAATCATGCCTTTCATCTTTAAATTTCCGTTTCATTTCTGGCTGTTATTCATAATCAAGAATAACTAGTTTTAATTACTTTCTTTCAAGTTCAGTGCACTGTCAAGAAATTGCTTTCAGCAATTTCAAATGGTTTGGTTAAAACTACAGCTCAGCAGAGTGATAGTTGCTGATGCTCCTACAGCATTTGATCTCGGGGGTCAGCCAGGAATGCCTTTTCAGCTGCTGTTTGGCAGTGCTGCTTGTGCCCGGGATAGCTCTCTGCTGATATAACCACCTGATAGCATTGCAAGAATGTGCTCAGGAGGAGAAGTTCCTGCGTCTGAAAAGAAGGAAAAAAGACACTTCAAGTTTTCCCACCTAGAAGTATGTGCTGCACCATCTCAAAGCTCTGCAATTCAAAATAAGTTTGGGCCCTCACCCTTTCTGGAAGTCTTTCCTGCCTAGCAGAGCAGAAGGAACCTGCATATCCAGCTCCTTCATCAAGGGATGTGCAACCTTTACTTTTTGGAGAAAATTAGGTTTTAGAAAAAACATAAGCAGCTGCTTTACCTCTTTAAAATTATCATCACAGTTGACCCTTGCAAAGACTGTTGTTCAATTCTCTGCTCTTTCCATTGTTAGCAGACTTTCACTGGTGTTTGTTTATGTCTCCGTCTCCTCTGTCTATATGTTCTTAATTATAAAGCAATAAATTTTCCTCCTTTTATCAACCCAGACTTCTTGAGCCAGCTCTACCCTGGTATATCAATACTGCAGTCATGTGAGTTATTCCCTAAAACCTCTGCTATGCCCATCAGGTAATAATTTTAATTATGTGCTAAGATTTCTATGCCTGCTCTTCCTAGAGATGTAGTATTCAGCCCATGCATCAATAAAGCCTTCTGTTTAGTTTTTCAATATTTTAGCTTCTCCATTTTTATTAAACTTTTGCATTGCCCTTGCCTAGATATGATTGTACACAATGAAGCCATTGGTCTCTTTTAGCTTTCTAAATGTCTCTGAATGAGAAAACACCACTGTAAATTCAGAAAAAAAAAATTACATTTAAAATTGAAGGTGGCAGTTATACATTTTAAAGAAGTCAGCCCAATAGGCTTTTTATTATTTATTATAAGGAAAAGAAAAGAGACACAGAAAATACAGAGAATTTTGGTTATGCAAAATGAGTGGCTGCATGTCTGCCTTAACACAACAATCACACAGAGTATTAAATTCAGTTTCCTGAACAGGAAGCCACACTGTTGAAAGACTTGGGGGGAAGAGGGAGGGGATGATGTTCATAGTTTGTATTCTCAGGTTTTTATAGTTCTTACTGACTTTCACAGTGCTAAATCAAGTTAAACCAGCTCATGTTCTCATCCTAGGTCACTATTGCCTTCTTTGTATTCAATTTCCAAGTAGTCAAAAAAAAGCACCTTAAGACATGTGTTCTTTAGCCTGCAATCTCTTTAGTGTCCACTAGTGACTGAATAAAAGGTGATGGTGCAGGATAAGACACTGTTGTAATTCCAATTCACTTCTTTCTGTTTAATTTTTGACAAGTGATGGTTCCTAATAGAGCATCCTCTCTGCACATTTTCTCTGTAGATTTTAGTGGCAAGATTTTCACCTTTCTCTTGATATAAGCCAGTATTACACCAAGGTAAATTCTGTAAGTAGCAGTTAATGAAATAGAGCAACTAAATGTACGAAATGCCTGGGGACAGATTCTGCTATCAGTCCTCTTCAGTGAGGCTGGATCAGTACAGAGAAGAACCCCAAGACTTACAGCCTTATGATGTGCAACAAGAAAAGAGAGTTATGTTAAATTGGAAGCGCTAATCAAAAAGCTGAAGGGTTTGATACTTCTGAAATGATATCTAAATTGCTGTTGAAGCCACTGGAGTGGAGGGGTGCTACTAAGAGAAGTGCAAGTCAGCAGTAATTAATACAGTAGTATTACATAGGCTGCATTGCCTGTTCTTATTACACAAAAATACACATTCAAGCTACTTTTTCTTGCATGCCCTTCATGCTGATTCCAAACATATTTAATAAGAGATCTCCTGTTATTCAACCTAGCAGCCTTATACTGTTCTTCTAGTTATTTGTCTTAAGACACTGTGCAAATTATACATCATCTTAGACAGCACAAATTCTAACGCCATTACAGTGCAAGGGATTTTGCATCTCCAGGGCTTCATACCCCCTGAAAGCTTCTCCACAATGCAGCTGCTCTATGCACTGCCTGTCCCTAGTCCTTGCAGCAGACACCTGACTCCTCTCCTCCCAGATCCCACCAATGCACTCTTTATACCACTTGCTTTTATTAGTTACAGGTGTGGCCTGTTAAGATCCGGGCCTGTTTCTAACATTTAGTAATTGGTCCAGCTGCAACTCATTGGGGCATGAGATTACCTTCTATACCACTTCATTTACCCATGCTGTATCCCCCTACAATTATAATAACCCAGGTTTTCTTACAGCAAAATAATCTTCTTAGTTGATTCTCCACAGGGGTTATTTATTTCACCTTCTTTCCTAGGTCTTAAAATAATGTAGATAGTAAACTCTTTTTCCATTTCCTTTCTTTTCAAGAGACACTGAGCGCTGATCACAGAAAAATCCTTTTAAAAAATGCTTATTGTTTATTCAATTTTCAGATTCAGCATAAACACATAAAGTATTCAAATTGTGCTTTTTAATACTGATCAGTACCTTTTAGAAGACTCTCTAATCTGTACAGTTATAAAGTATAATGGGATTTATTTCAATAAAGTTTAACACTAGGAATGAAAGTACATGTGGTAAATCCTATTATATCTAAAGAGATGGGTTGCATTTCCCTGTTTATTTTCTGATCCTCCTTTGTCAGGAATAACACATTTTCATTTGAGAGTGTTTGAGGGTTGTTTTCCTTGATAATCAACTTTAACATTTGAAAGCAGAGTGGTTTGAACATCTCCCTTTGAAGTGAGCAAACAGGATTCCCATGAAGTTCAACAAAGGGAGGTTCAAAATCCTGTACCTGGGAATAAAAAAAACCCCAGCAACATTACAGACAGGAGACCAACCAGCTGCAAAGCAGCTTTACAGAAAAGGACCTGGAAGTCCTGGTGGGCACAAAATTGAACATCAGCTGGTACTGCACCCTGGCAGCAGGAGAGGGCCAACAGCATCTGAGGCTGCACTAGAAGAAGCATTGCCAGCAGAATGAAGGCAGTCACCCTTCCCCTTCACTGGGAATGGTGAGACACACCCAGAGTGTTGGATCCAGTTCTGGGCTCCCCACTGCCAGACAGACATGGAGCTACTGTAGTGAGCCTAGCAAAGGGACAAGGAGATGAGAAAAGATTCACAGCAGCTGACAGAGCTGGGACTGTTCATCCTGGAGAAAGCTCAGGGAGTGGGGGCAGAAAAGAAGATGGAGCCCAGGACCTCGACCCTGGTGACAGGATGAGAGACAATGGACACAAAGGGAAATAGAGGAAATTCCATATCAATGTCCAAAAAAACTAAAAAACTCCTACTGGGAGGGGGCCTAGGCAGGTAGTTGGATCCCTTGTCAGATCTACTACAAACCCAACCAAAACAGGTCCCTGAGAAACCTGCCCTAACTGCCCCAGAACTGAGCAGGACTAGGTGATGCCCAAGAGGTGTCTTCCTCCAGTCTCAGAGATTCTGTCACACTGTGAAATCATCCATTAACTGATCACAGATCTAACCCCAGTCTTGCAGAATCTTACTCCATACAACTAACTTCAAGACCAAGAAGGCAATCATATTGTGTCTCTTTACCTAAAGAATATATTAGGATGATTTTTCAACAGTTTAACCTGACCAAAGATAGGTTCATTTTTATTAGAACTCTGCAGTATTGATGCTTCTTGTTCAATTAGAATTTCTGCACATACACAGGGGGAAAAAAGAAAAAGAACAAAAGAGAAAAAAAAAAGAGAAAGAAAGAAAGAAAGAAAGAAGATAAAAGAAGATAAGGACAAAAAGAGGGAGGGAGGGAGGGAGGGAGGGAGGGAGGGAGGAAGGAAGGAAGGAAGGAAGGAAGGAAGGAAGGAAGGAAGGAAGGAAGGAAGGAAGGAAGGAAGGAAGGAAGGAAGGAAGGAAGGAAGGAAGGAAGGAAGGAAGGAAGGAAGGAAGGAAGGAAGGAAGGAAGGAAGGAAGGAAGGAAGGAGCATCACTTGAAAAAGAATTACAAATTTGGGCCACAAATCAGTGTTTGATGTTTACAAAGAGGCATTGCAAATGTTTTTCAATAAAATGAAAAGCAACATGAAAAAAAAAAGAAAAAACTAAACCCCAAGACGTTTCAAACTTCTAGTTATCTCCACCAGTGGCAATTTTTCTTTTTAATGTTGGATCACTTATTCAGCCAATAAAGAGCTGATGAACACAAATGCTGTCTCCTGGAAGGCTAGGAAAACAACTTCTTCTTGGGGTCCTTTCAAAGGCAGGAAATTCAAAACCTGACTTCAATAGAAAGTGACACTTAATTAGGCAGCTTGTGTTCTTAGACACCAAAGAGAAAAGGTAATGCAAGATGCAAAGCTGAAAGTGAATCATGATGAAATTCATGTTTTTTAACACACCAGGAGGCATGCAGGTCTTCAGCAGTGAATGCAATTTGCAATTTGTAGTTGCACAGTCTTCTTCAAATAAAGTCTTCTGTCTCAATTCTTACTTTTAGGCAAATGTGTCTGGGAACCCCATTACACATTTCCATACAGGTAAAAAAGACCAAATACATCAAAATCTACAGATATGCAATCACAACCCCTGCAGTCTAGTTTTGAAAGGATGCAGATGGGAGCAGTTGTCTTACTGCAGATGATGTTCAGCGTATACCATTTGTCTACTGATCTATATTTCACAGACTGACAACTCTAAGTCAGACAACACACTTAAAATAAAAATTAAAATTGCCATAATTTCAGAATAAGGACAATTGTATATTTCCTGACAACGGCAGGTCCACAGCATCAATCCCTTCTAATTACAGACCATATTTTATTGATGCAATGATATCAGTAAGGTTATGTTCACCTATTCATCAGATTTTGATCTGTGTAATTCTTGTTTCAGTGCTTGGAGCATAGGAGATGGCTCCTGTAGAATTCAATCTGTATAATTTCAAACGTTGTTAACAGTGGTTTTTAAGACTTGTCAAAAATAGTCTCTATTCATGGTGTGCTATCTGTCTATCATGGTAACTATCACATAAATTAGCTTGCCTTTGGCTAAGTTTTTAATACAACATATAATATGGCTTTTATATGGGCATCTTGAAGCCCTCAAATTTTTTCCCTATGTAAATATTAAATTAGTCAGAACATTGTTCCAAGATTATGCTTGATAATACTGGCTTCTCAGACAATTTTTTTAGAAGACATTAATGGCAAACATCAATGCATACATGAATAATGGATACAAATTACTTGAGAAGTAACTCATTTTGCAAAGAAATCATTTGACTTTTAGAGTGGAAATTGATAATTGTATGCAATATCACAGTATCAGGAGAAAAAAATGGGCTTCAGTTCCACTAGCAATACAGAGACAAAATATTGCTTATTTGCTCCTTCATGCATGCTCCTCCTTTTGCTTCTGTGCTTCTGTCAGCTTCTCTCAAGTCCCTGGGAGCTGAGAGGCCTCAGACAAGTTGGAGTCTTTCTTCTGCTTTCAGCAGACGCTCCTGTTGAGCTGCATCTGGGACCTTTTTCCCTGGAAGCAAAAGGCATAGTGTCTGTCTCGTAGCACAGCCCCTCCCTTTTCCTTCTGAAGACATCCACCTTGTCCCAACCAGGCCCTTTTGGCAGACTCAAAATTTTGCATGGTAAATATCATGCACACTGGAGAACTGTGGTGATGGAACCTGTTTCTGTGGCCTACAGGCAGGGGTGGCAATTCCTCCCTTGAGGTCTCACTTCACCTTTTCAGGATGAGATATGCAATTGAATGACCTCAGCTGCCCCTTGAGACAGGCTTTCTATAAAGCCAGCATTTCTGTGGTGATGATTGTGTCACCTTGGCAAAAATAAAACAGACATAATTAGTATGAAGAAAAGAAGTAAACTATGCTGAACTGTGACTTCATCTCCAGACTCATCTTTCAATCTGCATTATTATATCCTGCACAAAAATGATAAAAACAAACATTCCTGCAGGATTTTCACATGGGAAACCATTCTGATATGTTCTAAGGCATCAGGTTAAGAGTACACACATTCTGCACTGAGGATTGTAACCTCCTGCTGCAAAGAGAAAGGACTGTAATTGTTTCTTCCACACCTGATTATTACATTCTGTGTGTCTGTGACTCATTAAACAGTACTGAGAGGAAGCTGCTACATGTGCAAGACAGAATGTGTACACACACATATATATATGTATATTGTTCAAACACATTTACAAAGACATACAGTATATATGGAACAGGAACACAATACTGCCAATAGGACAAGTAGTGTTTTGCAAATTTTGTTTAATTTGCCTTTTGAATTGAAATCAGAGAGACCACAAGTATATATAGGTACCACTTACATTGCAATCCTCAATGAGGTAGCTATTAAGATTAAAATTATTTGCTAAAATTAAAATTAACAACAACACGTGCAATGTGGAATCTTAATTACTGGCCTGCAAAGAAAACTCACTGAATTAAAGGGAGTGTTACTGTCATTATTTAGGAATTAATTTCACATGATAACATGCGGAAAACAGAGTACGAAAGAGAGCAGGGTGAGATAAGAAGCAGCAGCATTCCCTACATCACTATCCTGTTCTACTTCTGTTTTCTGTAGGGCACATCAGGAAGTTTTCCCTGTATTTGTATGCTCTGTATGTGGCTCCCTCAGAATACCTACCTGGCTTTTGGTTAATTGGAACATGAGCAGAGTGGAGTGCTTGACTTTGTGAATGGCAGTTGAAAATTGCTCAAAGGAAGTTTTTAACCAGTGACTCATTTCTGAACGGGCTTCAGGAGCTTGACCATCAAAGGAGATCTTTATGTCTCATTTTATCATCCTGGGACTCTTTGAATATAAAGAGTTTTGCCTGTGCAAAGGCAGAATGACTGGTGAGATTGATGGTTTAATTTCTGTTCCTGCACCAGAAATACGGGTTGCTAACACACCAGGAACTTTTTCTCCTTTGCAATGATACTGGCATAATTTTGAGTGACAAGTAGAAACCATAGTACTGCTACAAATCTCTCTGGGTTATTGAAGAGCACTAATCAGAAAATAACATTCCACAGCTGTTGCATTCCTGAAGTACTCTTCTCTGTTTACCCTGAGAACAGCTGTCATTATCTCCTGTTAGCAGAAACCTTACACAAAGAGGGTCTTTAGGCAGAAAACATCATGCCCAGCCTGATCTCTTCTTGTGGCAGCCACAGAGCTTCCCGTGTGTGCTGAGAACACCTTACTCCTTTTGCCTCTTCCCACACTATTCTAAGGAACACCCATCTTCACTGGAGAGAGATACTTGTTAGTAGGCAGTACTAACAAAATGCTAATTCCCAACTTCCCAACCACACTGTGGATGGGGCTGTTCCCACATACCCGACTCACACACATGCTGATGTTTTTTTGTGTTTGCACAACAGCAGGAGGCAATGACAACCAGTGAAATGAAACAACATAAAGCAAGCAGGATGAGTACAAATCCTACATCACACAAGATAACACACAGTTTAAGATAAAGCAGAGAAAATCCCCTATGGGTTCAACATTTTATATATGAGTAGAGGCATATTTAACTAATGAAACATTTATTAGGTTCATAAAACCATGGGGATTTGCTCTGAGCAAGATTGAAACACTTTACAATATTCTTCATGGTTATTTCTATACATGCTGTTCTCTAGGTACAGTTCAAGATATATCTTCACTTTCACTTTTAATCCTTTATTTTAAAGGAAGGCTGCTGAGCAACCGAGGGGAAAACAAAAGAAAATCCCACCTGTTGCTTTGGGCTATATGCTTTTAACACTGCCGTTTGCTTCCATACAAAAAAAAAAAAAAGAAAAAAAAACCAACCAGAATTTGCTATCAGCCTATTTAAGATGAACTTTTCATACAAAATTCCAAAATGATTGAATGATATTTTCTCGCAAATCTTCCAAGTCAGAGAAAAAGGAGGTTCAGGAAAAACGCTGGTGGTTCAAGACTTCAAGACTCTCCAGTATCTAGGGCAAATTCAAGGGACAATTACCTCGGAGGTTCTAGGTCAACCCAAAATTTGCTATGTAACTTTCAGGATTTGTTTAAAACTAGAATCAAAACTAGATTGCTGATTCAAATTGAAACAAAACCACATGTTCACTCCTTTGTGTATTAAACTGGAATCTCAGGGATATTCACACAGCTCCCTTTGGACTTTCAGATTCACCATAGCAAGAACCTTGTCCTGCTGTTAGCATGTCACATAGGACAATCGGCATGGCAAGGTTTATATTCTCATCGTTCATCATGCAGAACTGCTAAAGCAATTCAGTTAATAAACAAAGACCCAGCGTAAGACAAAGCTAGAAGGCATTTGTATAAAAATGCTTTCAGCAGTAAGTTATGAAGTATTACTGGGGGTTCCTGGTGTTCTTGTCTCCCTTTCCATTACTGAGAGAGAACTGAGCTAGGTCTCATAGAGAATATGAACAGAAAAGGTATTTGGTATAGCTGATCTGGCAGTCATATGATACAGTACTGCCTGCAAACACAGGATATTTTAGCTGTTCATAAATGTGAATGCATCCTAGATTCTCAGAAAACCTGTGGTTACTTTTCTGTGTGAAAATTTGTTGGTTTGTTTGTCAGGTCTTTTTCCCCAGCACCAAATATCAATGATTTCCCTATTTGCCATAGCGAGACTCTTAATCAATCTGGCACACTGCCTGCTCGAGATGGTCTTGAAGTTATGGGACTGGCAGATCTCTTTATGGCTGTGACCTGAGTGATTAATCACGTGGAGTGGCCATTTGCTGAGAGTGGGAAGCTTTTCATGATTGATGGAAATGGGCCAGGCTGGAGGAAGAAGAAGCTGAGAAGGAACCAGATATTGATTTGAAATCCCATTCATCCTGTATGAGTTAGAAATGCTAGTAACAAATTCCTCCTTCTCCTCAAGAATTTACTTGTAGTTCTACAGCAGGAGAAAAAGCAGTGAATGGCAAATTAATATGATCTAATGGACACAGCCTCTGAAGTTTCCTTATGAGGAGAGAAACTTCCATAAGCCTTCCTGTGGCACTTGTACCAGTGCTAGAGCACAGAGATCCATCAGCAAAGAAATCATACCTGTATGTAAGTACAAGCTCTTCTGTACATGGAATAGTTGGCCACAAGCATTACTTGGCTCTGTGCAGTTGCAAAGTCAGTTGCCAGAGGGAAGGTTTGAGGTGCTTGCCTGGCATGAGAGGATATGCAACAGCAGACAACTCAGGGCACATTCAGCTCTGCCTTTGGTACCTGGGGAGTGATGGAGCGCTTCACAGAGAGACGCCGGGACATTGTTCCCACGGTCGCCTGGAAGGCTGCAGAGCAGACCCAGCATATCTGACCACACTGTGGCACCCCATGAGGTACCCATGGAACTGCAAGTTGCTGCTTGAAGCAGAGAAAGAAAGGTTAGATTAGTCAGGTGACACATACCCACCAATCAATCAACCAATGAATCAATCAATCACAAAGGAAGCAGGGATTAGGAACATAGCAAATGCTGAACTTTCAGACCCATTCTAGTGATCATGGATAGTCACCCACAAGGTCCCATGCTGTTTAGCAGGTCGTGTCTCACCATCACAAGGAGCTGAGTTTTGCTGCTCTTCACTGCTTAGGGCCCTGGCTTTGGTACTGCCCCTGCCAGTCATGCACACAACTTTTGTAATGTATCTTCAGCACATCCAAGCTCATCACCCCTATAAGCATGTGCTCCTGGTGTTCCTGGCCTGCCTCTTGTTCTGTTTCTCATGTCTTAATCTAGTCTCTTAATTCCATCCAGTAAGTACATTTTGCTGCTCCCATATCAGGTACCTAGAGGAGAGTTAGTTTTTTGACATATTTCTTTCCTCGGAGGGCTTCTCCTCTGAAATTGTTTGTTATCACTGACCAAAGTCACAGTCCATAATTTCACACTGACTGGCCATATAACAGCAGTTATAAGTCTTTCTGACCAGTTCCCACATCAGGTTTTTCCTCAAAAGCAGCAAAAAGTGGACAGGAAAACTGACACTGACTCCCTCTAGCCCAAGCCTCCTTCAAATCAGAGAGCTCCCACAACATAGTGAAGGAAAGGTGGTTCTCAAGCCTTTCTGTATTCACCACTTTCTGCAAACAGCAGCATACCAGACGAACAACAGGTGAGATGGGTACATATCAATAGCTGAGCACACAGGTAAGTAAATAACAAGGCATATGCTTGCAAACCTCTGTCTGTCACTGCAAACATATCCTACCTGCAGGAGGTCACCTCCCCCTCATGCCTAAACACTGTGCATTTCTCTGTAGTGGTTTAGAACTCTGCTCATCATACTGATTAGGTTTCTTGTCTCAGCACCAGATATCTCCCTAGACATCCTGGATGGTGAAGTTGGCAGAGATTTTCACCCAGGAATAGAAAACCTAAATACCTTTAAGAATCTGTTCTTGAAGATTTACATCAGACTTGGCTGTGGGCAAAAGAATTACAATTGAAATCTTGGTTCTGGAAAAAAAAAGAAGACATTTTCATGTAGATCCGCATATAATTGATCCAACAGATATTGTATTTGGGGAACAAAAGTGACAGGCATACATTAGAACCTGTCACACCCATTTATGTTCAGCCTCCCTTTTTCATGCCCCTTCCCTCTGGAGCTTCACCCCACTAATCACTATGCAATGCCACAGCTGTCTGGAAAAAACATTGCCTGAATATAACAAGCAGACACATGAAAAATCAGTCTCAGTGGATGTTATTTGCTTTTGTGCTGCTTTTATTTGTGAAAATTCTCAGCTTTTAAACTCTGTACAGACTCTGTGACCTGGAGGCAGAGGAGAAATGGTAATGGAATAGGTCAACTTTTCTGTTGCTTTTAAGGAAAAGTTCCAGGGCTTATTGAACTGATGAAGTCAGGTTGCCTATGGTTATTCTTATATTGTGGTTGATTGCATGTTCTGATTAAAGTTTCTTCCAGAGAATGGGGACTTATAAGAGCTCTCTCCAGAGTAGACTCTACTATATGAGTTCACTCTTCAGCCTTTAGTCTGGGTACTTCAAGAGTCTCCAACCTATCTGGCTGGCTAATTTCAGAAAATTTATAAGAATTTAATTATCTTTGAATTCATTTATTTATCTTTAAATAATAAAAAAAATTCAAAATTAATAGCTAACAACAGAGAAGCCCAGTATGATTAAATAAGAAACTGGGCTAAAATCCAGGCTTTCCTCCTTCCCTCTCTCATGCACCTGAACCTCATTCATATACACACATAGGCAAAGAAGGAATAAAATGTGTGTTAATACTTTAACATATTTGATGAGAAAAACTAACCCTGATAGGGCAGGCTGTGCCCCACCTATGCTATCATCCCTGAACTGCAGTGATCTCTGAAAATTTTCCTACCAGCCTTCAAGATGGTGGGAATTCCTTTTGTTGCATCTTCCCCTCCAGTGACCTCCTCTCTGCTAGTTTCAAGTAAGGGAAGGATCTCCACTGCAAACATGACATCCACTACAACCACTGCTGGAGAAACCCCAGCTGCTACCTGCAGCACCAAGCCCTCAAGACCAGACTCACAAAGCTGAAGGATCCTCCTGTCAAGAAAAATACAATGTGACCTGGGGAAAGAAGAAAGGATTCTAAAAAGCTTTGCTTTATCTTCCTGTGTTTTTTGCCAGTCTATGTCATTGAGGCTTTATGTGATGGGAGAAGTAGAATTAATTTTTTTCAGCTAAATCTTGTCTTTTCTCACCATAAAAAATAGGTCAAGCTCAAATCTGGGGGATGTGCCTTCAGTACGTTTTCTGCCATAAGTCTAGGTGGTGTTCCACTGTTTGTAGTTGCAGTCCGCTAATTATTCAATCTCTTAAACGCAAGGCATTGCATTACAGTGCCGGTAGTAATTACTCACAAGAGTTGGAGTGCTGTCTCCATCCAGTGGTGAAATGTTAAAATGCTGCTTTCCAGGAGCTTCAGTTTCTCAGACTTTTTGCAAAGCACGAAACACATGATGCCTTGATTTTAAATTGCCCAGCTAGAAACTGGACAACTTCCTTGAAAGACCCTCTGTGAGACCTAAAAATGTACATTACATATATTAAAAAAACCCTTCTGTATTTTTACCATAAAAATCTCATCAGCAAATGCTGTGGACTTTAATTTTTATCCCCCTTGAGATTTCAGCTTTGTCTTTGAAAGCTGATGTTCTTCTGCCATCATAACTGTTTCTGGAGACGAGAACGCACAGCTTCACTCACCTCCCTCACCCCTTCCACCTCCAGTTTAATACAGCCACATCAATAACCTCCTCTTTGTTAATGTAAAAAAAGGCTTCTGGCAGTTCACATTTTTCATGAGTGGCAGCAGGAGAGCACCACTAAAGAGAGTGCAGGGTTAGAAGAATTAATGTGGCTTTGCCAGCAGAGACTCTGTAATTAGTTAAGCTCCTGGTTCTTTGCCTTTCTTATGCCACATTGATTTTAGCTGCCATGGACAGAAAAGAGCAAAATGCAGGCAGAGTTGGCTAGCAGTACCCAAAGGAATGCCAGGTCTATTCCTCACCGCAGCAGCTTGTGCTTTAAGTCTTTCAAAGACAGGATGCCCCAGCCTGACTCTTACCTTGGCCTCCAGGAACACATTCTTGTTTTCCTTCTCTTTGTTTTTGGCCTGGCCTCAGGAAATATTCAGTCTCAGATTCTTCTCACAAAGAAGAGAAAAAATGTTGTTGTCTCAGCAGCACAACACCAATTTTATCAAAAAATGGTGTGAAAGGTTAATTCAGACAATAAATGGCCTGTGCCAAGCTCTCAGCAATATTACATTGACCTGCTCTTTGTTTTGTTTTGTTTTCCCTAATCGCTTTCAAGTATGCCAAGGCCTGGCTGATCTCCAGAAACCTGGAGCTGAAAAACTGTGCAAATCCATTTCTAACCCATCTCCTTGGACTACCCTCAAGGCAGAGCTGGCACAGTTCAGACTGTGGTTCTTTGTATTCTGAGGACACTATTGAAGCCTGTGCAGGTTCACCGTATGTGCTGTTTGTCCACGAAGCTGCAGTCTGGGAAGAAATCAATGTTGCCTTTCAGCATTTCCAACCCATGTATGGCCTATTTTCTTTTGAAGGTATGATAGCTCTGAAGTTGATAAAAAGAGTTGTCAGTAAAGCTGTGCCTGAGATATTCGGAGAGCCACTGCTGAACGCTCATTTGTTATTCCCTTCAGCTGCCAAGTAAACCCCTGATTCCAGAAAGTTTTGAAACAAGTCTTACCAGAAAGTTCAGGAGTGTTTGGACCACCTCCTTGTTTTGGATCAGTTCCTAGACAGCAGCATTCATTCAGATGGTCCTTCTAAACTGAAGAGGACTGGTAAGGTACTATTAGCACACCAAGTTATGTGTGAAATTATGCTGAAAATCTAATTTGAATTTCTCATTAGGTCAAAGTGCAAATCTGGAAGTACTGAGGATAATTCTCCTTTCATTACTGAAGTGCTAAGGAAAGATATTTATTTATATACAGAGGGAAATCTTTCTCAGGAAAATCATTAGTTTATTATAAAACTAAGGGTTAACCAATCTCCTTTTTATTTCACATGGATTTCTTTAGAATAGATTATGCAGTTCTTTGAAAAGATGTGACCTTTTGAAAAAATATTCCCCAGGTCCCTGGGACTTTTCTGTATCTCTTCCTGGCCAAGAGTACATCCCCGCACACCAGCTCCCATCTGAGGCTACATTGTCAAGGAAAGCACTCAGGCTGGACTTGGATGGTTCCACTGGTCCTCTGAAGAAGACACTGAAGGACATCTGCATTCCTTAAACAGCCAAATGAGAGCACCTGAGAATTGTCTCCTCTGCTTAGGAGCAGTTCTGCAAGTCTGGCAACAATGGAGCTAATGGAGCCAACCTGCCTCTGCACAGGGGCTCCTGCCCCTACTGCTGTTTAGGTGAATCCCACATGAACTGTGTTGCCTAAAAAAAGATGCATATTGCAAAACAATCATACAAAGTTATTATCCTTGTCATTCAAGGATTAAAGTATGGTGCCAAGGAGGTAGTTTAACTCTTAATGAGAGCGATCAGCAAGTGCACATAGAGGGCTGTGAAGCAGGCTCTAGCCCCTCTCACCACTTTTCATTTTTCACACTCACCTTCATATTTCACCTTCTTTAACAGATGCATTCTGCTAAAAACTTGCTTGTTGATGAGACAGAGGCTGTCTATGTCATTCAGCTGATTTCTTAGTTCCCAGCCTTGTACCATGACTCACAAATCCCCTGGTCCAATCAGCCTGCAATGACCCAGAGTTCTCCACCACACTTTACTTGGAAGTAATTCTGGCCAATTTACAATGCCCCAGGGTAAAGGCCCTGAACTGCCCAAACTCTCATATAAATCACTCGTATTTAAATCCTCTAGTCCATGGGATTATTCATGCACCCTTTGTCCAAGGAAAGAAAAATTAGGTAATAGAAGTATTTTCATGCAAAGCTCCCTCCATTTGTTAAACTAAAACAAGTAATTTCTTAATTCTGATTGAAGAGTTTCCTGACTCCCAGACTCCTACAGTTACTTACAGCACAGGGCTTTGCTTAAATCATACAAGTCTTGTTCTGAATAACTGGAAGAATTGGCAGTAACCAAAAATCCCTGGATCCTTGCCTAGTTTTTTTGTTTCTCAGATATGTCTCTTGCCCACGCCTGCAGATAACTCCAGGCTCAAGGTTAAGTGGAGTTGCAGCTTT
Source organism: Fringilla coelebs (assembly GCF_963513975.1). Classification (NCBI taxonomy): domain Eukaryota; kingdom Metazoa; phylum Chordata; class Aves; order Passeriformes; family Fringillidae; genus Fringilla; species Fringilla coelebs. Next base: position 27,892,211 of record NC_140033.1, read on the forward strand.
CCATGCTTACCCCCAGCACAGACTGCAGGAATTCAGAAAGCTTTCTAATCCCTGCTAGAGAACCCCTCCAGAGGGATTTCTGTCCTCCCCTAGTCCAGATGACAACTTTGAGTTAGGGTCTTGTAAATAGGTGGTAAAGAGCAAGCAATAGCAGCCCTGAACAAACTTTCAAAGAATCCTCCTGCTGGACCTGTCTGCAAATATCTAAGGCCAAGTTTGCTGCCTGTCTTCAGGGTGCCTACTGTAGTCACTGTGCTGTTCTGTCCTAAGCAAAAATATGCTGAGCCTTTCCAGTATATCATTAGCTACAGGGTTGGTAAACATTGACTTTGCTCCTATGCCTGGAGGATTAACGTCTTACAATTGCAGCTTGTGATAAATAAATGAAACTTGAGGAGAAAAACAATGTGTTATCAGAAATCCTTGCTGTCAGGGCATTATTGTGCTGGGAGCTGGGATTTCTCCACCCCTGTTCCAGTATTTCCAGACTAGGACATATCTGTGTCTCTGGGAACTTGGTTCAGCATTGCACTGCTGCTCTTTCAAAACAATCACTAATTCCAGATGCTGGGGGACAGGACACCCTTTGATCTGACAGCACCCCCATACCTCACAGCTGTGCATGGCTGTGTCTGTGCTTACAGTTCTGCATCAGAGACAGCGACTCAGAGCACAGTGGTGCACAGTGCCTGGGAGGCCTGACAGCCACCACACAGCAGCACAAGGCACTCTGTGTCTGTGTGTCTGTGTTCTAAATTTTCCATACTCCTGAGTATACATGTTTCTAGCAGACTGCAAAAAACCACCATAAGTAATGAAAATAGAATTCAAATTTCTCTACTGCTCATTCAAATGTATTTGCCTTTCTTTTAACCCAATCTAATTCCTTAATTTTTCTCTTTAATCATAATCTATAGAATTCAGATTGTGCAACTTGCAGCTATCCATTGATTTTACAATCTAGCTGTCACAAGACCAGGCACAGTATCTTAGGTCATAAGAAATTGCCAATACGGGTGAAAAAAGAAAACAAGACTGAAGTTCTTTCTTCTACCTAATAACATTAATGAATAACTCAAAGTGTGTAGTCAGAATTTGTTCTGAAAAACCAGAGTACTAAAAGAGAATGAAGAGTGACAGAAGACAGACAGCTGTATCTGCCAGAGGACATCACATCAAGCTGAGCATGAATGCACCTGTAAAATTACACTTGCTAGAAGGCAGCTTACTAACCGGCTGGAAGGCGAGTACAAAAAAAACCAACAAAATTATCAATAAATTTTAAGTAGTATGGAATTTTAAGAGTCTTAAAACATTGGAATGGCTGCACTAGCTCAGACCAAAGGTCCTTCAAGTCTAATGCTCTTTCCTCAGCTGTCCATTAGCAAATCCTTGGATGGTTAGCACAGGGTAAGCACATTTGCTGGTGTTGCCTTCTACTCCCCTTAGCTCCAAATATTTTCTGTCAGGAAATTCCTGAGCTTGAAGATATTTATATGTTTATTAAACCCCAACAGAAAAATCTTCCGAGATTTGTCCAGTTTCAACTTGAACCTCTCTCAAAGTTTTGTCATCACCCTATTTTTTTGCAAATTCTGTAAGTCTACCAGCTCTTGCATGAAGAACTGCTTACTTTCTTTGTTTTCCTGGAACTGACTGGTCCTTGTAGCCCAAAAGACCATGAACAGTCAATCCCTATCCATGACCCCATTACCACTGATGAAGCTTGTGCATTATCCCATGGCCACTTCTCAAGGCTGAAGAAAGATAACTTACTCAGTCAAATCTTATATGCAAATTCTTTCATCTAATTATTCCATGGGCATTTTCCAAATGCTTTCCAGTTTTAACATTGTGTCTTGAAGATCAGGGGATCAGAACGGGCCAGAGTCAAGGATTAGGTAAACCATGGATTTAGATGGTGACATAACTATGTCCTCTTCATTATTTACTCCTTCCTAAAATATGGTTTGCTTTGTTCATTTCCCTAGACCCAGAGCTGATGTTTTCCTGGACCTATGCCCTACAACTCCAAGGTCTTGCTAACAGTGATCATCAGATCTAGGCTCATTAATTTTCATTTTACCCCATCAACATCACCTTATATTCATCTACTTCAATCTCCATTGTTTAATCATCTAAGCGTCTCTGGAAGTAACAATAATCACTGATATTGCTTATTTACTTATACAACAAATAAGTGTGAAGAGATCACCCTTACAACTGTTCTTTCCCATTTTTAATCCAACAAAATTTCAGAGGTGAAATTTCAAAAATTTCAATATCTCTTCCCCTTTAACAGCAGCTCTTTATAACCATTTCAGGAAGAAGAAACACAGTCTCTACAGAAAGATCAGCTTGTCAAAGAATTTGTTTTTTAAAAATGAGCAAAACAGGCAAAAAATCAACAATTTTCTGGTCAGAATCACCTTGAATGTACATATAGGCTTGAAGTGGAGTAAAACCTTTAGGCATGTACAACAGAAACAAGCCTGTATTTCTAGACTGTGATAAGTGACTAATATATTTTCTGAGCCTAATTGGTGTATTTGTTTGCTTGGAAAAGAATTGCATGGCTTAAAAAAATGCAGTAAAGAAAAAAATGCTGCTTATTTCACAGAGGAGTACTGCTGTGCCATGTAGCATTTCTGTGGTTCTTAGACTTCATGGACAGCAAGTAAACAGATTTATGATATTGTTGGAATAGACTGTGGGTCTCATGAGGTGTGACAGCTGCTATTTTACAGTACTTAAGTCAGTGTGAAGTGACAGTCAGCCACCTACTGGAAATGCTACATACAGGCATAAATAATGTGTATCCACAGGAGTCCTGCAGCACACAAATGCAATAATGCAGTCATATACCCTCTTTTAAATGCACTCTCCTTGGAAAATCAAGACCACTTATTGGGCAGCTGTGATGCTCCATGACAAATTGCCCATTCTCCATGCTTACCCGTTCTTTATGGCACAATCCAGCATTTTCAAAGATCGTCTTTTTGAGCTTGCAATTTATTCCATCCACATTCTTTTTAGTACATAGACCAATTAAATTACTGTAAATCCACAGATATGAAAATAACTACCTATGTCTTCTTCAATAAAGATCCACACATCAAAAAACACATTATTTTCAACATAAAACGGGTAGTTCCTGATCCACCTTCATCACAACGGAATAAAAAAGTTTTAGTAGAAGCACCTTATACACAGGACATGTCTTGTAACACAGCCAAAAACATTAGCTGAAGCAGTCTGTTAATTTGACACCGGTTCAGGAAGCAGGACCTGATTGAATAGAGTCAGAACAGCTTTGTGACAAGAGTACAATGTCAGGAGTCAAGAAATCCAGCCTCTCCTCATGCTGCATATCAGATTATTTATGTAGCTATGGACAACTCAGGTCAGGGCTCAAACGCGTGACTGAATGATGAGTGTGCAATAAGCCACTGTGGGCCTAAGCAGCAGTAACTCATGATAACTCCTTGCATTCTCATAGCCAGCGAAGGATACATAAGCTGATGCAAGTACTTTGAATCTGGGCAGATGCAAAACAGTACTTAGAAACTGTAAATAATACTCAGTTGTCAAGGGGTAACTTCATAGAGTGCCCTATATTGATTTCATTAGGTGCCCATAAGCTGAAATAAAACTTTTTATTTTAGCCATCATAAATCTACCTGTGGAGGTATAAGTGCTTCAGCCACTCCCTTCCATTATTTCTTACAGATATTTATTTATCATTTGTTTAAAAGTCTGTTTCCCTCAACACAGAAGAGATTTTGTAAAATATTTACCCTGCTCAGGTTAACCTTCACACTCACCAAGGTACTAGGTTTGGGTTTGGTTGGGTGAGGTTTCAGGTTTGTTTCATCTTTAAGCTTCAAGGCTATCATGCTAAGTGCTGATTAGACCAACTTATTCTGCCAGGGATATTTTTTTTCCAAAAGTTTTTGGATTATATTTATATCAGCAGATTTTTTTATAAGAGACAATCTGTCAGTACCTGTCTCACTTTTTGCCAAATTAGGTATCATTTGTCCTCCCACAGACGGAATAAAGCAGAAAACCAGTACAAAACCTCACATGTAGCCGCACATGTAGCTAACTCAACAGGCTATGGGAAAAGACAGGTTTACACTATTTAAAAAACCCTAAACCCATATAAATTGAATTTGCAAAATAAGTTTTGTATGTATGGACTAAAGACAATTGATAGAAATTTGCAAAGCAAGTAGAAACATAACTACTATAGCCACTGCCAAATGGAGAAAATACAGTCACTGGAGCAGAGTCATCACTCATCAAAAGCAGAAAAAAACAAGAAGGGAGTACGTTGTAAGAAGAGGTGAAGACAATATGTGTTGTTGATAGCAATAACATTTCTACCAACAAGCCACAAGTTCTGCATTCAGCTCCCAGCTGAAGCAAGCTATATTTATGCTCCATCTGCACAGGTAATGATTCAATTTATTTGTACACAAGTGATAACATCTGCACTCTGCTCCCAGCAACAGTCTGAGCCCTTCCTCTGCCCTGCCTCCCCACCTGTCTCCAAGTTTGAGCTACTAAGAGGTGGCAGAACCACCCACCCAAGCGGGCATTGGCTGCCTGACAGACTGAAGATCCACATTATTTTAAAACAGCTTTCAATGCAAAAATTTACATATTAAAGCAGAAAGACTGAATCATTGTTGGGATTCATTAAGCAATTTGGGCAGAGAGCACCTTCTCCCTCAGCTGGAGTTCTGCATGCTGAGCATTAAAGATCATGGTGCTGCAATGGATTCCCCTGCTTCAGCCAGGTGGAGTCTGGCAAACGCTGCTACCACACGGGCACTTCAGCTCCACTTTATAGTGCAAGTTCCCTGAAGTGCCTGTTGCTGCACAGCAGAAGAGACAGGTATGGTACTACCGCCATGGGGGCATAACACACAACTTGTCATTTAGATCACCACCTAAAATCCTGCATATTGAAGGCTAAAAATCTTGCAAGTTCCAAGTCCTAAAGTAAAATGGGTTACACTCTATTGCAACCTCCAGACAGCTCACTTAATCTTTCCTATGTCAGTGGGAGATGAACAGATGACGGCAATAACATCCAACAAGTAACCACTAACACTTCATTTTCTTTTGTTGCATCTAGATAAAATTTTAGTAATAAGTGGTGCTTAACAAGAGCATTCAATGTGGAATTAGAAAAATCTTCATAAGACAGCAACACAGGTATTGCTTCAGGGTGTCTTGATGTATATTATTCAATATTCTGTACTTCTGTTTCCTCCAAATCCAGCCGAACTATCTGGAGTAACAATAACACTCTCTGCTTTTGCTTCTGGCTACTATATGTACACTGGCCAGAATTCTTCAGCTTAATATGAGATGTTACAGCCCGCCTAAGAAAGGTTCATGATTTTAACTATGAACAGAGCCAGACACCAACACTACCAATCAACAGTGGTCAACAGCTCCACCACACCGGCACCACTGAGCCAATTGTCAGCACCCATTCCCAGCTGCCCATGGCTGGAGATCAGGTGTCAGGCTCAGCAAAGGCGTGTCAGACACCCCTCTCCCTTCACGGATACCTTGGAGAGGAGCATCAGTTTTTGCCAGCCTAGAGAAACACACAACTCAGATTCTCAACAGACCAGCAACACAAGTCAACACAACCCCCAGCACAACCCGCTCCCTTTTTGTGCAAACACACAAAAAAGATAAATTAATACCAGGGTCACGTTTATTCCTTGGCGGACTGTCCCAGAAGAGCTTCTTGGCCAAGACAGTCTGCCATCTCCAGCTAGTGTCTCAGAGCCTTGGCAGAATCCTGCAGCCATCCCTAGGGACCTGAGCATTTCCACACCACATTTTGGTGCAACTGCAACCTCAGCAGGAACAACACAAGCCATAATGTTCATTTCAGTGCCACTGTAGTTCGTAAAATAGGTGCTGTTGAATCACACACCACTGCATAACAGGTAACATGCCCCAAATTAAGCTTTGGAATACATCACTTCAAAGCAGATTTGTTGGGCTTTAGTATTGTTTTTTTTTATTATTATTGCATCCATTTTCTGTTTGATTTTGGAAAAACTTGTTGTTTTGAAAAACTTTTCAGAAAAAGTAACCGGAATCAAGGATGAAGCACAGCCATAGCCTAGAATTGATTCAGACCTGTACCAGGAGTGACTGACAGTCAATGGATACCTCAACTGCTAAGTGGCCTCTACAGAGCTGGTCTCTGCCCATTCCTGAAGGAACAGGTGCCCACAGGACCGAAGCCAGCAGCACGGCTGTGTGAATCACTCACTATCCGAGGGCAGACCAGTCAGGCTTAACCACAACAGCTGTCAGAGCCAAACAATCCTCTGACCAGCATTTTATTCTGAACACCCCAAAAATGGCACAGCTGATAAACTCCACACACGGCTTTCAAGTCCAACAGACACTTCTAATGAGTCTTCAATTTACAAATAATTTTTAAAAACCCCTGCACTCCTCACCATAAAAATATAATGCAGATCATACATTGTTTCCAACACATTTAGTCCTCAAAATCTAGGCTTGCATTATTAAGATGACAGCTTGCTTGGGTTCCAAGGAGGATGATTCTAATGAGAAATGGCCAGATGAGACAAACCAAATCCCAAAATTTTAACACCCTCCACCTTTTAAAGATCAGACCCAGAAAACAAGAACTTTCAAGCAGCCTTGTGAATCAGCACAACAGCACCTGACCTTGACTTGAGAACCTGTGATTCCCTGTGGCACTCCAGGTCTCTAGCACTGGCCACACTGCCCTCACACACCTCAGCAGGGCAGAGCACAGGCAGTGACCCATCAGCTCCAGGCAGAAGCTCTCAGCTCTTACAGCCCCTGCTTCTCAGGAAAAAAGTCCTTTTGCATAGGCTTTTTTGCCTGCTTTGTTCAAAGGCATGATACCTTAACTCCAAGCCATTCCAAACATTTCCAAAAAAATACAAACCAGGTGAAATTGACCAAATTTTCTTCACCCCCACTCTCTTCTCCCTGCCAACTCCACCATTTCATTCAGGGAAAATGCAGTGGTCGAAACGTTCCATAAAACACAAGCACCACATAAGTCACTTCAATTTGGTTTCCCATCTATATCTTGAAGCAAAAGAAAAAAAAAAAAAGAAAAAAAAAAGACACATCACACCATAAATTTTCATGTGTTTAATGTAATGGCACTCTAATTAACTTTACAGTACTTTTATCTCCACTAGATACTGTGTTTCAAAAGTATAATGGGAAGAAAACAAACATAAAAAAGCACTTTGATGGCAGTTCTAAAAATGAAATCATTTTGAGTTACATATGCATAAATTACTTTCAAAAAATTGTTCAGGGTTTTATTTTTCACCCTTATCTAACAAAAACTGATTTTGTTGGGCATTTTCAGAAGATTTAAAGAGAGATCAAAAATGGCACTTAAGAAACTCTGAAGTCAGGGGTGTCATAAGGTTATACCAGGACTTCCGCTGGAGCCTGCCATGAAGCAAACACTATAAATAGGGAAAGAATGTGCAAGAGCTCCGAATAAGTGAGAAGCACAACATGTTTTGCAAGCTTGTGTTCTGAGGGCCATGAAAGTGAAGACTTGGCTGAGGAAAGACTGCCTGAATTTCCCAAGCTAAGGCATATTCCAAGCAAACCTATCACAGAAAACCACAGGGACAGCCATACACTGGTTTCTGCGGATCTGACCTTGGATCAACAACAAAAACAACCAGAAGGTGACTTGGAGAAGCCATAGAAATAATGGAAAGCATTTGTTGTTTTTCCTATGACAAGTAATTAAGAGAAATAATATGAAAGCAAGTTGAAATAGACTAGGCAGAAGTTTTTTTAAGGTGGATCAGCTATAAAAATAGCAACACTCCTGGTTTTCTTATCAGTTTCATACTTACACTTTAAAGATATCAGGAAAACAAGTACACTTTGTACTAAGTTTGGACCATTCTTCAAGAGGGGAAACTAGGCTAGAAGCAGCCAGGACCCTCGTTTTCACCCTAAAGTTTAGCCTGAAAGATTGTGGACTTATACAGTCACTTAAATTACTTGAGTTTTTGGGCTGAAATGTGTTTCCTACAATTGATAGTGTTCATTTTGGCTTTCATTCCCTTTAATTCAGAGTTCAGGAAGGGACCTAAGTGAATTGCTCATTCTACTATTTCCTTTTTATTTTTTTTAATTAAGAAAATATTCACTTGACTAAGAAAGGCATTAATATTTTACCTGCGCATCCCACTTCTAGAGTTGCCTCCCACCAAAGGACATTCACAAACACTCTTATGTTTAATACTTAATCTCTGTGAGAAAAAGTAGTTCATAACTTCAAGTTAATAATTTGTTCACTTGGATGCCCATATGATATGAACTGGGCAAATATTTGATTCAGGCACAGGACTAATGAAGTACGTTAAACAAAATAAATGCAGAAATCTACAGAAAAGTACAACTTTTGCTTGAATCATATATTAATTATACAGAAGAAACAAATCTCTACTTACACAGAAAAGGGTGAAAAAAAAACCCACACTCAATCCAGCACTTTTCTTACTGTAAGAATATTGCACATTCCGATAATGTTGCACAAATTACTGGCTTTTAATAAAGACCATATATGAGGTATTAGTCTATTAATAAATAAAGAAGAACATGGAAAAGGAAAAGCACTTAATATGGCGCAACAATCCATTCCAAGGATTAGGCAATGAAAACAAGCGATAATACGTACACTTGAGGGGAAGGCTAAACTTCCTTAACAAATAGGCAGCTTTCAATATCCACCCAAGAAGCAAAGGGTTAAACCTCTTAATAAAGATTTTAAGAACTCAAAGCCTATTTAGAACACTGCTAGTTAAAATGCTTATTTTGCTCATGCAATCAACCTGATAGGTAAATTCTCATGTCCCAGTGCTAAAGGGACAGCAAATTTAACATTCTGAACCTGTATGACTAGTTAAACAACAGATACTAGTTAAACTAAGCTACAACAGAACTTTTTGATTGACATCAGCTAAAGTATTTGGGGGTTTTGTTGTGCACCATTTTCTGGTGGTTTTTTCTTCCTTTTTAGTTTTAAGTAGCTTACACTGGTTGTGAGTTTCCATGGTGCTAAAATCAATACCCATTAGTGCTGTCCTTATTAGAAGTTTCCAGCCCCACAAGGCATTGGATGAACACAAGGACTGTAATTTTCAGTTTTACTCTGCGGTTAGGCAAAGAATTTACCTCTCAAATCACAACACTGAAATATTCCTGCTGACAGGTAATAAATCTGCCAATCTAAACACTGTAGCTTTTACTAAGGCCCTTTCAGGAACACCGTGAAACTGTAGACAAGCCTATCTTATTGAAGTTCCTAAGATCTCAGAGGAAGATTTTAGTTCAATAAAGTGAGTTACAAAAAGTACATTGCACACATGGTAATATAGTAAGCATAAAACAAGAGTGTTTTGGGTGTGCCCTTCCAAACCTTGTCAGAGAGATATTTGTATTGTGGAAGGAGGGGAAAAAAAAAAACAAAACAAACACTTTGTGTGCACACAAACTTACATATGTGAATATCCCTATGTCCCCGTAAATAACTCAAGGATTATTCAAATCCTAAGATTGCTTCAGGCCAATTCAGAAATTAAACTAATTCCAACATCGCTCACAGTCTTCACATATTCCCTTGCTATTATTTTCCAACGTCAAGAAGTAAGGGTTTTACTAATACTTTTGCAATTCTAGAGAGAGTAACAAAGACCCCAGGAAGTTATACTTCTGCTGCTATTTTGTGTAAATTATGTAATTTGCACAGTAATCTGTATCAGGTAAAAACTGCAAGTGCAAAATTGGAAAGAAATGATTAAAAAAAAAAGCAGCACATCAAAATTAAAGTATCTCCTCTGCTTCAATCCACACACCAGTAATTCAATCAGTCCTGAACTGGCTTACATGAAAAAAATTATATTACATTTCTGAAATTAAAAATATATATCTTGTGTTCAAATTTAAGGAAAGTGTTTACTAAACTGAAATATATATTTTTTTTCTGTCACATGAGATTATTTCTCTCCCATTCTAAGTAGTTGTTGACACATTTACTTCCCAACAGCATGTTGCTTCTATTCTGAAGATTAATTTCATCTACAACTTCTTTATAGTAGTTTAAGTGTTTTTTAGAAAACACAGTTCAGAGAATTTTTTCCATGTTAGCATAAAACCAAGAAAGATTATGAAGATGTTGAGTAAAGAAGAAAAGTTTAGAAGAAAGGAAACATTATTGTCCAGAGCAGTCGGTGTATGTGGTAACCATGTTTCCTCGCCTCTGAGTGACAGTCCTGCAGTGCTTGCTGGATCCATGAAATCTGGCATCAGTTCGCACTGCGTGTCTGTGTGCATTTTCAAAGTCACTGAATGAAAACATCTTTTCCATATTTTCAAACACATCATCAAACAGTCCACCTCCGAAAGAAAACTCTTGGAAAGAACGTCTTTGCCGGTTATGAGCATCCCGATGACTTCGGAAGTGATTTTCAAAGTGCTTTTTTGACCGTGAGTTTTGACTGAATAGGTCAAAGTCTTTGAAGAGATCGTCAAAGTTGAAATTAAATGACTGATGGAATGGACTTCCATTACTTCCTCTTCCTCCATGACGGCCAAGCTGATCATATTCTCTTCGTTTATTCTCATCTGACAATGTTTCATATGCTATTTATATTAAAAAAAAAAAAGTTACAGTTCATTTCCATTTTAAAAACCAGAAAAAAACAAAACCATACAACAGCAGCCTTCTCCCCTACACTTCCTGAATCAAAGAAATTTCAAATAAGACTTTCATTCAATGTTCAAGCCCAATCAAGAGCTCTACATTTCTCCAAACCAAAATAAACTGTGTCAAAATAGTTAGTTACAATAACAAACACAGCTGCATTGTGAGGACGGGTTACACATAATACAATATAGTTTAACTACCAATAAATATTAGTGTTTAGATTTGAAACAAAATAATAGTGAGAGGTGGTGATCAGAAAGTCTGAAGGAGGAAGGATGAGTTAGAAGTTCTGCCTAAGAAGACAAAGGATCTGCTGCACTCCTATCACAGGAACACAGGGCAACATCTACTTGCCACTCAGCAAGTTCTAGCTATGCCAGTTACAAGCAATAACATAAACACTGAGGAGATAAAGAAAATTAGTTTCACCACGTGGCAATTCTCCATTTTTCACAAGTTCAGCAATAAACCTAGATTTAGTGACTGGATATACCTAAAATGAAATTAGATTTCCCTCCAATCTTTGGTTTTGAACAACAGCTACAGGTATTCCAGAAACTCTGATAGAAAATACACCCATTCTGATAACTAAATATTTTAAAAACTCCTTTTCTTACCTGTCAAAGACTTGAAATTATTCTATATAATTCAACATTTTAGAGCTCCTACTTCCTCCTGTAAAAGGTGCTAACAACTGCAGTAAGTATCTAACGAGGCTGAACCTCCCTTTCATTATATTGCTAACTACTTTTCTTTCAAAGTAACTCTTCTGCAGACAAGAAGGTAAAAGCCAGAAATCCCATTTAGCTTAGTTAAGAGAACTACACAAATAAACAGATGTTATACCTGAGTCTACAGGGAATAGAAGCGGCTATACCTTATTTTTCTGCAAGTCTTTCTGTTCTTGATTATCCACTTGCAACATTTTATCACACTTATAAGTGTGATATTATAATACTTGTAAGTGTTATATTTGTAGGATCACAGATAGCTCAAGTTAGACATGACCTCTGTCTCTACTCTAACCTCCTGCTCAAAGTAGGGTCAGTTATGAGATCAGACTAGGTTAGTCAGTGCTTTACCCAGTCATTCCTGTAAAGTGTCCAAGGTTGGAGACTGCACAACCTCTCTAGGCAATCTGTTCTAACACTGGCCTGTAGAACAGATCACAGAATTGTTAAGACTGGAAAAGAACTCCAGGATCCTCAAATCCAACCATTATCCTCAAGGTGAAAAAGTTTTTCATTATAACCACTTGAACCTCTTGCACCTGTTGTCTACTCTATTTCCACCATAACCCACTGAAGCACCCTGCTGTGGGTTTTCTGATAATCTCCCCATAGTTACTGCAAGGTTGCTGCTAGGCCCTCCAGAAGCCCTGGTAGTAATCCTGAGCCAGATCTTATGAAACAGATCAAAAAGTAAAAATTAACCTCCTAGGGCTAAAGCTGTCCTACTACCAAGTATTTTTTGTGAGAAGAAGAAGACACCAAAAGCCTAATAAGCAGAAATGCATAAACTATGTAAAAAGGCCTTCCTATGTGCAAGAACAAAGAAACAATTCAGATTTTGATGCTTGATATCTCACAGCACTTAAGTGGAATTCAGAAATAAAACCCTTTATACCTCTTATTCAATAAAAACAAAATGCACTTAGGTTATAGACATAAGACACATATCAAATTATGACCATAGACAGTGTATATTACCTTCAGCAATTTCTCTAAATTTTGCTTCTGCTCCAGGACTCTTATTTTTGTCTGGGTGGTATTTCATAGCCAGCTTGTGAAATGCCTTCTTAATCTGGCGGTCAGATGCATTTTTTGGAACTCCTAAGATATCATAATAGCTCTCTGTAGCCAGTATTAACTCCGTTATCATTAAAATGCAGAGAGCAAATGTGAAGACAGATTGTGTAGTGGCCATTTCTCCAGTTCCTAAAAAAAGAAGGAAATATACTTGAAGAACAAGTAGTTTTACATTCGACAACAACTTAGTTACAGCTGTAGGCTGGCAGAGGAAGACCAGCATGTTACAGCAGTCAGTGACAGACTTGTAAGCACACTGTTTTACACCTGTCAAACTCCATTACGCTGTTTTCATATTCACAGAATACATAAGTGAAAATACTGCAAAGTGACATTTCACATGCATAACAACCACTTTATTGTTTTACATTTAACTGATTATTGTCATATGAAGTTGCAAAAGTAAATATACAGCACATTTCGTTGCATCTTACATTTCACACTGCGAAACCTGAACTAGCTTTACATTAATCTTGAATTCTAGGACCCCAAACAGAGTAGCTCTAAATTAAGCACAGGCTGCAAAAACTGACCCTACTGGAAGACCAAGTCACTGATTAGCTGGTGCAACAACAGGAGCATGAAAACACAACTGGCCTAGACATGACTGTGAGGTGCAGGAAGACAAGACTATTAGACACTCGTGCTCAGCTTCAGTTTGTTTAACCCACCTAAAGTGAAGTGACAAAGAGCAGATCATTCACTTCCAGAGTTCAGCCAATAAAGCCCATTTTCCTCTATTTAACAACAGGCTGGCTTAGTTCATCTGCATAAAGAATTCATCTAATAAATACCACTGCATAGAAAGGTTTACATATGAAACCCTCAGTGAAAGAACTGAAGGCAAAAAAACGTCTTTTATACAAGACAAGTAGCTTCAACAATAATTAAAAGCTGTATTTTTTTTTTCAACCACTCATCTGTCAAAAAATATATTTTGAAACAAATATAGGAGAACTTAAGGAAAACTTGTGGCATATTTAATGACTTAAAGAAACAGTTCCACATAGCCACATGATGTCTCATGATTTTCATGAAGGACAGAGTGAGCTGTTCCTATAGAAGATGAGGACAGATAATATGCCTGTGCATATTATATTTAAAACACAGAGTGCAGAAAGGCAAATGTTCAAAGACAGAATGCTAGCTGACACCTGACCAGAAGGATGTACAACAAGACCCTGAACATTCCAGATGTAACATGCCCCCCCCACCAGATTACACTGATTCAAATGTAATGTAAGAACAACTCAGAGATGATTGATGTTACTTTCCTGAAAGTTGAATAAACAAACTTACAGTCTGAGCATCGTTAAAGCCAGAACATTTTTGCTAGCCAGCATGGAACCCAGTATTTGTCAGGCAGAATTCAAAACCTTTGAATACCTGATACATATGAAAATTACACATTTACCTGACAGTCAACTCCCTCTAAACAAAATTTAAAAGAACCAAAAATGGGAAAAGGAATACCATTTCTAATAGGCAAGTCAGGGGGTTAAAATGAATGCTGTGAGACAAGAGCAAAAGGCCTGCAAGATTAATCTACCCATGCCCTCTTAAGCATTTATTTGGCCAGCAGCCTGCATGATATCAAGTGTTAAGGGGCAGCAGTTGAAACAAATTGTATTTTGATCAGTGTACTTAGATACCAAATGAATAGTTCTTTCCAGTATTCTCCATGCACAATATCAGACATATTTTTAGTACCAAGTTTTCCCACATATCTTCTCTCTAACCTGAAACCTAATCTTTTCACTAACCTGAAATTTTACCACTTGGGCACTAAGAACTACACACATGTACATCCTTCCATGATTTGGGGCTTTCTTCCTGTTGGTGCTTTATAGATGCAGACTTATGTGTTCATCTCACATAGGTGATTGTTTTCATTTACTTTATTAACCCACACCTGCATCATGCTTGCATAATCACCTGCTGCACTCTCTTAAGGTCAACCATCCTGCTTCTACTACTGAACACTGAAAAGAACTAAAAGGAACAGTTCATGCCTCCATTAAGAAAGAGCAAAACCCTCTTTCAAAACTCATGAGAGCCAGAGATCATCAAGTTAGTCCTTCAGGTTTTCTGCTCTGGCTAACCACCTAAACTTGTATTATTTTTGATAACAAAATACACCTAAGTTTTTCTTTTTCTACAGTTCTTTACATTAGGAGTTCTGTAATGAAGTTCTTTGCTATATTTGATTTCTAAAGCATAGTAAAAAAAAAAAGGACTTAAGTTTCACAATTTTTTAAACCAGCAAACACAGATTTAACACTGCCCTTGAACATATCAATCAAACTCAAATTTAAGAATAAGATGTAAATGAAAACAAAATACAAATAAAACTCAGTATAAGCAGCATTTTCAACTTCACAGGGTTATCAGAGTGAGCAAGTCTTATATTTAGATACTGTCAAATATTCGATTTACTTTTTAGAAAGCACCTATTTTATATGCTGTCAGTATCTTAGTGTTGCTACTGCCAACTACTTCAGCCCTGCCTTTCCAAACTATTTTTACAAGCCTTTTGAAAATACAGACTCTTAAATACTTTTTTTGCTTATGTCTCTTCACCCTCTGTTTCT
The DNA here is from genome assembly GCF_963513975.1 of Fringilla coelebs. Classification (NCBI taxonomy): domain Eukaryota; kingdom Metazoa; phylum Chordata; class Aves; order Passeriformes; family Fringillidae; genus Fringilla; species Fringilla coelebs. The sequence continues at coordinate 27,907,399 of NC_140033.1, forward strand.
TAATCAAAAAGGGACATGTAAGTTGCACTTTCCAGGTCAGACACTGCAGCTACTTGAACCACATTCCAGAATTCAATAAATTCTGTACACATTAAGCTCATGCAATAATGAGCTCTTCTAATAATTATCTATGTACTTAATTTAGGTACATTTGTCAATGAAGTAAAAGACCTTATGCCACATAATAACTATTTAATTCTGTTGGGTGAACAGGTACAGATCTCAACAACTATTCACCTTTGTATAAGAAATGCACTGTCTAATGTTTATCCAAAATACTGCAGAAGTAATAATCAGTTCTTCATTAGTTTATCAACAGCTGCACAATGAAGCAATGTTTGAGGATGATGTACCTAGAATAAAATCTGTCAGATTTAGAAAAAAAGAAGCTACTTAATCTTGCAACTCAAATACCCTATTCCATCCTTCTTGGAAAGTAATTAATAAAAATCTTGGATAAATGCCTCTATGCAAAGTCTCACGTACTCAGAGAACACAGAGCATCACTAGTGTTCTGCTACTGCTTTCATTACAGAATTGCTATACACTAACCTGTGGAACGCTCACACCCCGTAATTATTTCTGCAAGCAATTTACTAATAGTAATAAAGATTCCGAGGTCTTCTCGGGTCTCCTACCACGACTAATCTGATGAGTAAGCAAGTCTTCCAGTCCTGAAGCAGCTACAGGCAAGTCTGTCAAACGGAGGGGCTTGTACTTGTCTTGGCCTCTCCTATACTGACTCGAAAGCAAACGCAGAAAAAGGTTTCCTGAATCTTGCCCTGGAGCAAAGGGAAACGAAGCAATCAACCTGACACCACCCTGCCTATCCAGACCCCTGAAGACCTCGCTGCAGCCGGAGAGCACCATCGGGTGGGGCCAGGCCAGAGCTGGGCAGCCGCTAACAGCCACGTTCAGCGACTCTATCCCATCTCCAATGCAGCCAGGCTGGGAAACACCACCGCAGCGCGGCCCAGGGAGGCCCAATTCCAAATAAATGCTCCGGACCGAGCCTCAGCGGCCCCTCTCTGCGCTCCCCTGCCTAGCTTCCCACGCTGCCCCCAAACTTCCCAACGCCCCCCTCCCGACCCGCCCGCGTTCGGCTCCGCTCCGCTCCACTCCATCCACTTCGGCAACCTTCCACGTTTTCGGAGCCCTCACCCAGCGGTCGCGGCCCTTCTCCGCCGTCCTCACCTCAGCGCCGGCCCCGCTCCCCCGCCGCCCCTCAGCGCCGCCGCCGTTCCCGCCCGCCCGCGCCCGGCGCTCGCGCAGTCCGGCCCCCCGCGGTTCCTACACGAAGCGCTGCGCCATTGGTCGTCCAGGCGCACGTGACGGGGTGCACGCGGGAGGTCGCAACCTCGGCGCCGCCGCTGGGGGCGCTGTGAAGAGGCGGCACCGCCCCCGGCCCGGCCCGGCCCAGTCCAGCCCAGCCCAGCCCAGCTCCACCCGAGCCCAGCTCCACCCGCCTCAGCCCGGCCCGGCCCGGCCCGGCCCGTGGTGGCCGACATGCCGCGGTACTGCGCCGCCACCCGCTGCAAGAACCGCGGCGGCCAGAGCGCCAAGGACCAGCGCAAGCTCAGCTTCTACCCGTGAGTGGCCGCGGAGCGGGGCAGGGTCCGGGCGAGCGCTGGCCGTGGCGGTAGTTGTGAGCCCCACCGCGGAAGTAAATGGCCGAAAGACTCAGCGCCACGGGTGGACCGCGCTGGTGGTCGCCTTGGAACGCCGCCTGCTCCCGGGAGGCTGGAGGGAAAGGAGCTGACCCGCTGGGGAACGGGAGGTATAGGGAGTAAAGAGCGGACAGCTGAGACGCAATAGCACACACCGTGCCTCTCACAGGGCGGACGGGACTTGTGTGAGGGGGCGATGGCACGGCAGCGTCTAAGGGCTCTGGAGTAGGTGCCGAGGGCCCGTGAAGTGAAGAGCAAGGAGATTCGACTAAAAAATAAAATTTGCACTTCTGACTCTGTTTCGCTGCTGCCTCTGTGGAAGCGATGTTCCAGCAGCGCGGGCAGTAGGGGAGGCTTTGGTTTAAGGGTGAAATGTCTTGTGTATTACGTTTTACATGCCAGGAGAAGGGCCCGGAAGAGTAAGCAAGTAAACATAAAATGATTCCTTAAAATTAAACTTAGCCACTAGAATTATTACCTTACCTGCGCTGTGAACAGAGGCATTGCTGGTTGTTTGGAAGCAGCTAAGTTAGCTGGAACTCAACTACTTCGGTTGCCAAAAACCAGTTTATGGTGGCTGCATTGTGCTGTCCAGACTCTGCATGGACCAGTCCCCATCCCAGGCCTGCAGTAACCTCTGCCCTGCTGTGGTTACGTGGCTATCGCTTCCCAGGGTGGTGAGTTATAAACAACATTTCACAGTCCTGAGAGAAGCGCAGTGCAGATAACTAAGTATGAATGTATTTGTGTAGAATAAAAGTATGAAACCATTTGTCAACAGAAGCAACTTAAGAAAAATTTGAATAATAAATTCCACGATTAGCCTCAAAATCTGTTTCAGTAAAGTTTATACCTCAAACTAGGTTTTCTTTCAGTTTCTGATTAGTCATAGTTATTCCAAGATCAGGAAGGCTGTGTAGGAAGACCTACAGGAAAACTGCTTTGAAAGAAATTTTATTTTAGATTGAAGGAAAGCTTATTTCCCTGGCACATTTCTAATATGGAATCATGATAAAACAATAAGGAAAATAATGTCTTTTCCCTTATGCTTTAGAGAGTTTGAGTGTCACATGGGTAATCAAAACAAACTTGAGCACTGAGACATGTCTATATTCAAATGTATGGCATCTGTATGGAGATGATTGCCAAAACTTAGCTGGTTTATCTAGCCTTTGAGTTGTGCTCCATTCTGAGTTTCATGCTCCTGTAGAAGGGGTGCTGAGATTTGATTTATAGACTTCTCTTACCTTATATTAGTGACTACTGTTGACATGAATTGCAAGTTTTATTCCCTTGCCTCTTACCGCTACCAAAGAAGTCCTCTGCTGCTCTGTGGTTGGGGTCTGAGCCCCTTCCAAACCTTTGGTCTCCTAATCTCAACTGGCCTAACTGCTCTTCTTCGTTTTAGTTCTTCACTTCTTTGACCTGTGTAGTGATGGCAGCTGCTAAATAAATTCTGTCCACTTCCTCTTTCCATTTCCCCTTTTTTTATGTCTTGTTTACACTAGAGAACAGATTCTGTTGATTAGTGAGGAGCTGTTGAAGCATGAGCAGGTTTTAGCAAAGTTGCCTTTAAGCTGAAATAAAAACTTTCACTATCAGACCCTTCTCTTGCTTCAGATTATTTTGTTTTCCATCTGAAGCTGGTTGAGTCTGGGTAGAGCAGTGGGTCCTGTGTTGTGAGTGTAAATGCAGTGGGAGCAAGTGTTCTCAAGGCCTTCTTGGAGAGGGTGTGAGTTGTGACATGACCATCAGTGAAAGGAAGCCATTGCCTTCCTGAGAGACTTTTTTGGGCCTCTGTAGTAACAGCCAGGCTAAGCTGTGTTACCAAGGAGCATGCTCTGTCACACATGCAATGCTGCCACTGGGTGTACATGATCTAAGCAGCAGATTTGAAAAGCCTGAACCTCTGACTTTTCCTTCAGAGGTTACTGTGTTTTATTCCTTGCATTATTCCTTGCATTCCTGCAGATACGCAGAGCTGGATGCATCAAACACCTGCTCTGTTTCCTTGGTAATTTGAAGACTTACATGGCAACAAATTCAAAAGATTGGGGAAGGGGTAAAGGCAGGCTCCTTTATGCTGTGAATTTCAGCACTCTTTCTCTCAAAATCACCTGAGCTTGCAGTTTTGGAACACAGGGCCTGTGTAAGAGTCTGCTGCTCTGCGTGGCTTTTGGAGGAAACCTGCAGCTTCAGGGATTTGAGGGTGGGGTCGCAAAAGCGGAGATTTTTCCTTTGTAATTATTGTTGCTCGTGATTCTCACGAATGTTGTTTTCTGAACAGTAGTCACTTTACAGTGCTCAGAATTCAACTTATGGTTCATGTATCATGTGGTTATATGCTAGAGTTAAAGTGAAATTTATATGCACCAGAGAAACATAGAAGTACATTTCAAATACTCTGATACCTGACTGAGAAGAGGTGAGAGACAAGAGTGGTCTGAATGTTTATGCTCCTGATACCATCACTTCTTGACTGTGCATGCATCATAATAAGCCTTTAATTTCCCTTTCATTTGTGTATTGCCTGTGATTAAGTAAATTACATATCATCACACACTTTCTTTTTAATTTAATTCTCTTTCTGATGTCTGACCACTTGCATGTATTTTTAAAGCCAATTTTTTCTTCTATGAGGGTGAATACTCATCATTTGCCTTTTCAGGTAGGTTAGATGATTGAAAAGTTAATTCTAAATTATAAAATATGATGTAGACTCCTAACGCTGTGAGAAAGTTGAATTGTTGAAACACAATATAGATGCTTTGCATCTGTATGCATTTACTTTTTGAACAAAATTTAAAACCTGTATTGGAAATATTCACATTGACAAATTATCTGATAATCCAAAGAGGGGCCTGTATTAGGAGGTACTCTGTTAAGCAGAAAATACTAGTTGTGTCTAGAAATACAAATAAGCCCCAGTAATACTATTAATAAAATGCGGGCCAGTCTTAACTTTCTTTAAGTTGCATTTCAGTATTTCATCTCCCTTTAGCAGAGCTGCTTTCTGAACAAGTGTTGTAGGATCAAACCTTTCAAAATGTCTTGGCCATAGATTCTGAAACCCTTGGCTAGTAGAAATCAGAAATTCTGCTTCTGAACTCCAGAGCAAATACAACTAGAAATAATGTATATAATGACTGGATTAACGTGTTCATGACATCCAGATTAGCATTTAATACTTTTTTTTTTTTGAAAAAATGTTATTTTAATCATTTCTAAAGGAAGGCTACCTTCTAAGTAACAATGAGATATTCTTATTTAAGACAAAGGAAGACAACAATAACAGGGGTTTTGTATATTTTCTTGTCTTTTCAACTGCTTTAAAAAGATTCCCACTTCATGATAAAGAGAGACTGGAGAAATGGTTGCGGAACATGAAGCGGGATTCGTGGACTCCAAGTAAGCACCAGCTCCTCTGCAGTGATCATTTCACCCCCGATTCCCTGGATGTGCGGTGGGGGATACGGTACCTGAAAAATACTGCTGTGCCAACTATTTTCTCTTCCCCAGATGATGAGGTAATCTATTTCTACCCTTTTTTTTGTTTTGTAGTACAAAGCTAACCAACTTTTGATGTAATACAGATTTTCTAATCTGTCAGATAATAATATTGTATTATAAAAATAGAATTCCTATGAATTTCCATCAAAACAGTTTGTCAGCAGGACTGACACAAAACAGGTATGTGATTCCATAATGTAAAGGAAGAACAACTTCCCCTAGTTTGATTGGAAGTTCAATACCTTTTTTTAACTGGAGATTGCAGAAGCGTTTACGATACAAAATGTTACATTTCTTAGGAGAATAATTACTGTAATTTGTGTAAACTGTCCAAATTCCCTAGAGTTTGAAAAAAGCCCACAATAAAACAAATAAAAAATCCCAAACCCCAGTAAGAAAAAAAAAAAAAAAAAAACAAAAACAAAACCCCAAACACAACTATTGCTTTTAGAGCTTTAAAATAGTATTTTTACACGTAGGAACTGAAGTAAAGTTGTGGAAGATGCTTACATGAATTCTTAGGCCTCTGATGTAATTTTAAAACAGTGCTCATCTAAGTTAGTCCTTTTACAATACCATGCTAAGAAATGAGATCTGCCTAATTTTTTAATGCTCAGTGATTTTCTGGTTACAAGGTAGTGATTTTTTTTTTTTTTTCTCATCCAGGAAAAAGATTCTTCTCAGAACAGTTCACAGCAGGTACAGAAGAAAGATCAAGAAGAAACAAATGTTGTGTCAGAGGAAGTATCTCTACCGCTTGAACTTTGTACACCAAAGAAAAATTCTGTAATTGCACAAAATGTAGAGGAAAAAGCAGAAGTGGTTTTCTCAACTGCACTGAGTAAACCTTTACAAATTCAAAACCTGCAGCTTCCCCATGAAGGTGGCTTTCAGGGAGACACTGTCATTCTTGATAGTTCATGTAGGCAGTACTTACATCAGCCTAATCCTATTCTTATGACAGCAGCTGTCCAGAGCATGGAGGCTGCTGGTGTTCATACTTCTCTAGAGGATTCAGGAGGTTGTACAGCTACAGTCCTGCAATTTACAGACCCTGACTGCTTGAATTCATCTCTGAAACTGAACAGTGCTTTAGGGCCAGTTACTGACTATGCAGTTGAAAATTCTGTCCCTCACGTGGTCTGTTCTGGTGAAGTGCAGACAAGTGAAGATGCAGTTTTACTGAGTACACTCACACAAACTATTGAACAGTTCAGTGGAAGTGAAGAGTCTGTCATTGCTATTATTATGCCAGCTGAGAGTCCAGAAGAGCCTGAAAGAGTTACTACTTCTTTCCTGCCTGTTAAGGAAGAGTTTCTTGACATAGAGGAGACAGAAGCGTTTGAATATGATGGAAATGAAGTACTGCAGACTGAGCATTCATACTGCAGACAAGACATAGACAGAGATCACCTTTGGCAAAAAATTTCAAAACTCCACTCTAAGATAACTTTACTTGAAATGCAAGAGGTTAAAACTTTGGGGAGACTCAGGTCCTTGGAAGCTCTTATTAGACAATTGAAGCAAGAAAACCTGCTTTCTGAAGAAAAGCTGAAGTTGGTGGAAAACTACTTCACAACCCTTGAAGTGACTGTGATACAGTAAAGGCTTTCAGTTGATGGTTCTCAAATATCTTTTTAACCTCTTTGGCTGTACTTTTGGACAAATTAACTTTTTTTCCAGTTGTGGTGTTTTAAACATCTAATGAAAATCATGTGAATAGCATTCTTTAAAATCTTACATCAGACAAAGCTAAGTGGTAGAATGTTGTCTGTAAAACATGACTGGCAAGTAAAATTTAAAAAAACCCCTGAATTGGGCAAAGTTTTCTTAAATGTGTGAATCAAGTCAGTAAAAGATAATTTAACCCTTTCTTAGATGCAGGCTTCTCTGAAACATGCAATGCCTGCATTGGGGACAGCAGCAGAATGGACAGAATAAGCATATAGGATGAACAGTTATATATGTTCGTATATGCATTGTCCAGTGAGGTCAAAATTACTCTTTAGTTTTCTATTCATCTAACATTTGTTCTGATAGTTTTTTGCACGCTTTGATCTTATTAAAATTGTTTCTGCATAAAGGGTGTTTTCTTTCATTTGTTTTCTAGAAACAAAAACTCTCATAAAACTGTAGTTCCAGTGGACAGGCCCATCTCATTTTTCATTTTTTTTGTTATGATTCAGCTCAAGTGGAAAGCAATCTTAGTCACAGATGTATTTGCTAGTTAGTAAAAGGGAAAGCTCTGTTTAGTGAGTGCTGTCTGCATTGATCCTGTTACAGCCTACAGCTGGGTAATGCATATACCCTTAATAGTAGAAGAAAACAATGTTCTGCAGAGCAGGTTGCTAATGAAAGTAGCAGAATTTTACTGCGCAAGAAACAGAATTACAAAACTAGAAATTTACTCCCTTTTCCTGATTTTATTAACTATTTCTAGTGCATGGGTTATCACTATTGTAGACAGATACTATAATTCATTTCAAGGAAAATTAATCTGCTTAAATACTTTCTGCTTATTCTGTCAGTATGCCTTACTGTATGCTCTAGTACAGTGAAAAAGTCCTACATTGTCTGGTTCCTGACTTGACATCATAGCTGTGCTGTTACATCATAGCTGTGTTGTTACATCCCTTCCAGCTGAACTCTTGTAGTGTATTATATTCTACAACCATTAGATTGCTTGAGGATGTGTTTTTCTTTATTCAAAATGGTGTCCACCACCACAAGTTCAGTCTAGGACTGGAGCAATGGGTTCCTTTTCAAAATTATTTGTATTGTCTTTTACACGTTTTCTAAATTGTTCTGGTAATCTTTTCATGAGGAATTGAGAATCATTTCACACTAGCTACAAAGCTGGCCTCCAACTAGATAATAAGTTCCAATTTCAAAATTTTTGAGACTTGGAATATCTCGAAGTGCAGAAGTTGGGCTGCTAAAGCACAGTGCTGTAGGAGGTTAGTCTGCATTAGTAACCACTGGATTAGGCTTGCTTTGTCCTGCAACTTGTTAGCTTCTTTCAGACTTGAAGCACAGGCTGTTCTTGGTTAAATTGCTAAAAGACAAAGGTCACTTATAATATGGTGAGTTATTTACCATGTCTCTGACTCACTCATTTTGCCCTCCCTAGAACAAGAGAACATCCTGTTCTGCCTTTTGTGCTATGAAATCACAAGGGGTGTTCTGTATACTGTGGAAACATTTCTACCATATCTGATCCCATGTTGGGAACATTGTCCAGGTGCCTCCCTCAACTGCACATTTTGTAATGTTTTACAAAGTAAGAGATCTTTCTAAATTATTTACAAAATGCTATATGAAATTCCTAAATTATTTGGCAATTTCAGAAGTCTCATGAATGTACTACAAACCCTTTGATAGTGCTGTATATTTAAAGACTGACAACCCATTTCAAGTTTACTGTAGTCCTTGAACGGCAATGAGAACTCAGACATGGCAAAAGAGTTGCAACACCATAGGCTCTTGTCTCAGCAAAGCTCTATTCCCCCCAAAATTTGTGGGGTTTAACATGGAATTTTCATTGCTCATATATTTCTGCTTTCACTAGTGGCTTACAGTATTAAAATTGAGAATATTGTTCATGGCATAGATTTCTTTGAAGGTGGGGGAAAACCCCAAATGCTCAATTTCCCTTTATTTTATGGAGTTTCTTGAGTTGACTTTGTCTGGATGCCAGGTGCCCAGCAAGCTGTTCTATCTCTTGCCTTCCAGCTGGACAGAGGAGAGAAAACAAGATGGGAAACAACTTGTAGGTTGAGATAAGGCAGTTTACTAAAGCAAAACCAAAAGTTTACAGACACACAAGCAAAAAGAGAGAAAAACAAGGGTTAATTCTCTACTTCACATTGACATTCAGCCACTTCGCAGGAAGCAGCACTTCAGCACGCGTAGGGGTTGCTCCAAAAGGCAAATACTGTAAAAAACCAATTCCCCCCCTTCCTCTTCCCACCCTTACCTTTTATATGTGAGCTGACACCGTATGGTATGGAATATCCCTTTGGACTACTTGGATCAGCTGTTCTGGTTGTTTCCTATCCTGGGATCCTGCCCACCCCTGGCCAGGAAGTTGGGGAGACTGTGCTGACGCTGTGCCAGCTCTGCTCAGCTGCAGCCAAAACACTGGTGTGTTCTGGGCACCTTTCCAGCTACCAGTGCACGGCACAGCGCTGTGAGGGCTGCTCTGGAGAAATGAGCTTTGTCTCAGTCCTAGGTTATAGCAGAAAAACTCAGTAACTCAGCAAGCCTCTCGCCAGGTCTACAGATTTCCCTTCAGAGTGTGTTTTGGACCAAGGGCCCAGGGTGGATATATTAATTTTAAAATATTCAGCGTTACAGTTGGCTGTTGCTACTGACAGGAAGGCATGTCTGGGTCCTTTGCTAACCCTGAATTATGTGGGCTAATTATTACAGGTAAGGAGAAATAGCATGTTGAGAATCAACAAACCCCTCTGATTTAGATGCTACGTGTGCAGTGCAATTTCAGTGTTTCCTAATAATGGAGTGCAGCCCTGCACACACACAATTTTATTTCACTAAGCTTTATGAGCACTCATGCTATATATTACTCTTTAAGATCCAGTGGAAACTGCTTCTGTAGAGTTGCAGCCCTGAATCATCATCACTCCTTTTGTAATGTATCAGACTTATCTTGATCCAGGTCAAATGTGTGCATTTAATTTATCTTTTCAATAAATTTTCATTTCCATCAATTTTTAAAAAAAATTTTTGACTTTCCACTTCCATTGAAGTAACTACTTCAACAGATGCAATCTGTTTTCTTAAGTCACCTGTTGAATTGTTCAGCTCTATTTCTTTTTCCACTATCCACTGGCTACTGTAGGAAGTTGGCATTTGCTTTCTCCTGGGTCTTTATTTAAATTCCACCAGTTTTATTAAATTTACCTATAAGCATTGTCATTCCATCTGGAATAAACTGGTGCCCATTTCCTGTGATTTTCCATCTTCTGAATTTATCACTCTCTCTGTGAAATTTAATTTATCTCTCATTCTGAATGCAGGGACAACTACAGAGGATTTTTTATTCCTCTGAGACTAACAGCTGTCCAGAGTTTCTCTTTTGTGCTTTCTTGCATCAGAGGTATAAATATTGACTGCACTCTTGCATGCATCAAAGCATTCCTTAGAAGTGTGTCTAGATCTCTCATTCAATGTCTTTGATCTTTTTTTGCTTTTTTTACCACAGTAAATTTGTAATTATTCCACTTAAACCACTTGCACTTAAACTCTCTCTGCCTGCCTATGAGAAGTGGTGAATGAATTCCATTTTTTTATTTGCTTGCATGTATAGCTTTTGCTTTCCCTGTTAAACTGTCTTTATAGTCAACCCACAAATTCCCTCACTTTTATTCTTCTGATTCTCTCTTCCCATCGCACCAGGAAGAGTGTGCAAGTGGCAGCATGAGGCTGTCTTAGTTTCTGACTGCGGTTTAACAATGACACACATTTTGTTCCTGATTTCTTTATGCACATCTTGATTTCTCCTCTCCCTGGATGGTGCCACTGAGCTGCAGGTTAATGTCATACACACAGATCCACGTCCTGCCCTTCAGCCATTGCAGTGCTGCCTCAGCAAAGCCCTAGGACAGCTTAGCAGCCTTTCCCTGTCACAGAGAGATGGTCTAACACCCAGGGACCCCATCACACACCCGGGGACCCCATCACATCACCAGGCCAGGGATCATGCTGGTAGGGCTCTCTGCACTCCATGGACTCCTGCAGCCATAATAACTTAATTATGTCAATGGCAGTGGTAAGAGGCTGCTTGGCAGAATGTGTTATTTCTAAACTCACTGAAAAAGTGCTGAAATTTCTTTGCTCTTAGACTTTTTGAAGTCTTTAAGGCATTAAAATCTTACTCATAATGACAGTAGAGCAATGAGATCCAGAGCTTACTTTTGTTAGAGATGGCAGCTGCACAGTAATAGGCACCACAAAATACCCACCTCTTTTCTGGACAGCCCAGGAGACACTGTGAGCAGCAGAATGAATTTTTTAACCACCCAAGGCAGAACTGGACAAAATTCCACATCCAGTCTTGAGGAAAGACGTAAGACATAGGTGAATGTCTTGGTTCCTTTCCACAGATTCCACAAGCAGGAAGCCTCTTGCTGTGTAGAAAGGCTGGAGCAGAAACAACCCCTGCACGCTGGGGCCTTGTGAGACACAGAGGGAAATGGGAGGAAGGAGTGGGCTTTGGAAGGGGCACTGGAAAAGGTGCTCTTCTGTGGGGCATCTCTGCACCACTGCAGCACCAGTGGCAGGTGCTGTCCCCCTCCTTGTGTTCCCAATGCCAGGCACAGCTCAAAGCTGTAAAGAAAACCAGGTAATGCCCTGGATGTCATGATCTGCCAGCACCAAGGCAAGAGGGGAGAGAAACAGAGAAAGAGGAAAGGGCAAATTATATGCTCATTAATTACTTTAAAATTAGCTTAGATTTGGACAAAAATATATTATCCTTTGTTCATTTATTAAACAATTTTGCAACTTACTAAATTTATGCCACCTCAAGTGGATCTCTGTAAGTGTTTTAGAAATTTATTTCCACTTACAAAAAAATCACTGCTCTATTTTCTCTTTTACTGGAACCAGTGTAATGGATTTCTAACTTACCAGACCATTTACTGCTGCCAAAATATGAGTTTCAGCAAAAATATTTTCCAAAAAGAAAACATTAAGAGTAAAGCATCTAAACAGATGTTTTCCAGTAAGCATATCTCTTGGCATTGTTAAATATTATGGGGTACATTGCAAAAAGTCTATCACTGTTTAAAAGCTTGCCTTTCCTGTAGAGGATTGAAGCCTTTTTCATAGCCATTCAATAAGGTTGAACCGTAGAGATGCCTATGGAATGTATGTACATTTCTATCTAAAAATAGTATTTATTGCATATAACTAAAGCAGCAGTGCTCCCTCTAAACAGCAGGTGGTGCTACTGGATCACGCTGTAGACCTGAAACTAAAGTATTTTATTTTTATTCTGTTGTTGATTAAACATCTGCAAACAGATTAACCATGCGGGGTTTGGTTTTTTTCCCCTTATTTCATGTGCGTCTTTAAATTTCAAATGTATCTTTGATAAGGAAGGGTGGCATATCAACGAAACACTGTGACATTCTCTTCAATCGTACAGAAATAAACCTTCAGACAAGAGGAAACTAATTTATATTCTGAACACAAAACATTAAATTCGAGAGCCTTCTGCTCAAAAAGAAATGTCCTTACGTGGAGCATGATTGCATTCCTCATTTGTTGAAGTGGGTCAGTGATTACTGTTTGAATCCCACAAACAGTTTAGCGCTGCTTATTTGCATAAAAATCGGGATAATGGTGTGAGTGTTTAATCACACCCTTCATCAGAGGTGTCTGGTTTGCTGCTCAAGTACTGCAGCCATGCTTTTGAGACTGGGAAGATATGTGCACAACAGTTTATGTGTGACAAAATCCCCTCTAAATTTTGCTGAGAATGTACAATTTGAGATGATCAGAATAGGGGAGTGTTGGTTGTACACCTTCAAGTAAGTTTTTTCCTTTTTTTCATTGTTACTTTCAAAATGTTAACAGATATTTGGGCATTACAGTGAAGGTTAGAAATACACGTGATTTTCTGAATGAGAGGAATGGGGCAGTAGCGGTGGCACTGCAAAACCAGAGAGGGAAGGGATATGTATCATGGCAACCACTGCCTTCAAAAGCATAAATGATCCTCAAGGCTGGTGGGGCCACGTGTTGCAGTTTGTCTGAGTCCTCAGCAAGGGGTGGTCAGCCCCTCCACCACAGCCTCCTGAAAGAAATCTCACCTGATTCTGTATGTCTCCACCAAGAGATGCACCATAATTAAGTGATATTTGATATGAAGAAGAAGAAATTACCTAAGTAAATGTCTATTCATCCACTGAATATACCCAGGGATGTTCTAGACAGATATTTCAGATTTAGATGTAAATATATCTTATAAATACTTAATATATTATAAATAGCTAATATATTATAAATACCTAAGTTCCCTAATATAGATCTCACCTGTTTCCAAATGTAAATCACTTTTAGTTCTCAGACAAGTACGAGTTAGAAAGACTAAAGTCTAACATGAAGGAGTTGGGCACAACAGTCCTTCAAAATTGTGCCTCAAGTTTCCTGTACAGCCAGTGACAAGATGAAGATCTTTGAAAATTCTAGAAGGGATTTTGCTCAGGTATTTCATTTGTACAGACACATTTCTTTTTTTTTTCTTAAGATTTTGAAAGACACCTCTATCTCTATAAGAAATTTGTAGGAAAGTAGGAATACTGATTCACCAGGGGCTGCCTTACTCAAAGTATGTCGAAGGCACAAGTCTTGGTGCTGCAAAACATCCTCACAAGGTGCACATCAGTTATAAGATCTCTGCCCTCCTCCATTAATAGTACAACTGGTGGCAGTCAGACACATTTGACCTCTGACAGCCCCTCGGGCCTGAAAACAAACTTGTTGCTGCTATAGCTCCTCTCTGGAGTGGCAGCAAACACCACGAGGGGTCCTTTTCAGCCAGGTCTGCTTGGCTAAGCACATTATAGATCACAAATACCAGCAGCCTGACCCTCGTTCCGAGTCAGTGGACTAAGAAGCCACTAGGCTTTAGGAGCTCTCAATGACAAGCATAGCTACTGATTGGAGATAATAAAGACATGAGAGGGATAGATTCCCAGCAAGCAAAATATATAAAGCCCTTTAGATCCCATACTTAGCAGCAGCAGTTATTAATCTTACATCAAATTTCTTTATTCAGTGTTTTATGTGGTGAGAAGTCCTGTACCATGTAAAGCTGGCTCTTCGTAAAAGGAGGGTAGTTACAAACTACCTCCTTTTTCATATGTCCTCCTTTTTTTTCAGCTGGACTAGAGGTAATTTTCCTCTCAGTAGCTGGTACAGTGCTGTGATTTTTTTGATTCATCCTGAGAATAATGTTGATAACTCAGTGATGTTTTAATTGTTGTGAAGCAGTGCTTACCCTGAGCCAAGGACTTTCCAGTTTCCCATGCTCTGCTAGGGAGGAACTGCACAAGAAGCTGGAAAATTTGAAATATTTCAACTGTTCTTATCTCAACCCACAGGTTTTACCTTTTCTTTTTTTTCACAGTTATCTCTCCCATCCCATGGGGAGCCGAGGGAGTGAGTGAGCAGCTCCATGGTACTGAGCTGCTGGCTGGGGTTAAGCCGTGGCATGGAGTGACAGCCCCACATTGCCTCAGTGCCCACTGACAGACTGTGAATACTCTCACAGCACTGAATTAACCTCCCCAGGGCTGGCTCCAGCAGACTGACAGGCTGTTTGCAGGAAATGGTGAATGTTCTGCTGCTGACAGATAAGGATGAGTACAACTCATGGCTCTTTTCAAGCCAGAGCCCCAGCCAACATCTGTAGAAAGGCATCCCCACCTCGCTAGCAGTGCAGCAGCCCCTCTCTGAGCTTCAGTTATCTGTGAATCCCTTAACAAGTGGGGGACTCTCTCCCAAGGAGCTCAGCTTCCCACCTGGTACAGAAACACCGCGTTTTCCCACTGTGAGGAAAGCACATATTCAAGGTTTGGCTGGCTCAGAGGACATCTGCTTTGACCTGAATCACAGCTCAGGCCTCCAGCAGGGACTTGATGAAGAGCAAAACCTGGACTGATGCTGGTTTATATTCCTTTATTTCCTGCCCCTTACTGTAGTGAAAGAGGAACCAATAATCTGATGCTCTGAGACTTACTGGAGTACAAAATCTGGCAAGGAAAAAAAAATACAGATAACAAGCACAAAACTACATTGTATTTATGAACAATATTAGAATCAATAAAAAATCCCAAATAGATTTTGACTTAAAAATATATTAGACACTGACACTTATCTGAGACTTGCTACAGAAACATGAGCTCAGCCACAGTTTCATTTGAAATGACTAATTTCACAGCTTTTAAACATAAATCACCATAATGATATCACAGTCATAAATCCAAACGAAATTGTATTTTACATCTTTCACATTAAAACCATAAATTTGCTTATTCAAGTATCCATTTTGTGAGATTTCAATAAATTTTATTGTGTATTTAACATCTGAAATGAATTTACAGCTTTATCAGTGGGGTTTGGTGTGTACTGAAGGCTTGCAGACATTCTTTGTTTACCTTTATTTGTTGGTTTTGTTCACCTTTTGCACCAATCTCATTTCAGGACTTCAAGAACACAACATCCTATTGCAAAATCCCTCTCCAGGCTGCCAGGAGCCTGCTGCTTGTGATAGGCACTGCTTACAGCCTCCATCTCTTTGTCTTACCACAAGCCACATGTTAAATTTGTGGGGTGTAGATATGCCCATGGTTTATTGCATGAAATCCTCAGCTTCCTTTGACTGCACCCTCGCTGGTAAGGTCAATTTTCTTCCACCAGCTAATGTAAATATGTTAGCTGTTGTCTTTTTCAATGAGTAGGACAGCTTTTTAACTTACTTTACTCAAAATTAACTCTCCATTATGTCTGAAAGGATTTTGCTTATCATAATCTGTCACTGTGGGGGTCTGCGGCCTCAGCTCCCTCATTGTTGAGAGCAGATAATGTATGGAAATGGAAGAAAAAAGCCAGACTACAAATGGAGCTATGGAGTTTTTCTTATTTGATCTGTTTCTTCAATAAATACAGATTTTAAAAATTTGCCATCAACAGCTGCATAGATAATATAATAGTGGAAATCATTGATCTAATCCCCAGCATAAGAGACATAAAAGATAGAAAGCTTTTGGGAGTCACTGTGACAACTGCCTGTTCTAAACACCTGCAGGTTTTTTAAATTTTGTAGTTACTCACCCCAGGAAAAAATAATCTGACACTTAAAGAAATATTTTAAGTTTCTCAAATGATGTTTTAGCTAGAAATGAAAGTTTTGCTTTGGGTTTTAAATTAGTATTCTTAAGAACAGTTCAGAGTATGAGCTTTTAACATAAGCTTAATTGGAGATGAAGTGATGCTGTGAGTGTCATGCATTGGTATGAACACAATACTGAAGTGATGGCAACTGATACCGAGGCAGAAGACTTTTACTCTATCAGACACACATGCACTCCCCAAAAACTCTCAAGATACTGTACTCACTTTAAAAAGCAAAAAGATATTTTAATAATCTTGGCAAAACAAGTCCCAGACACACTACCATTTTCTCCCTGTAAGCATGAAAAACAACACATTCTTGGTTCTCAACATTTATTGTAAAAATAGATTTTATTGTTTATACAACAAGTTTTTAACAATAGAACATGAAGCAGTAACAAAATATTATATAACAGAATAATATGTCCTGCCTTTTCATTCAGGACAGTCTCTGAAACTGCAGCATTTAACATCAGTATTTTACATTTGACAGGATCAATAACCTTCTGGGAAATACCTTTTACTGCTTTCTAATGAGCAAATGGATGGATTTTGAAACAGAAACTTTATCTGTTATCAAGTTATTTTCCTGAAAAGCTGTAACTGGGAACGAACAATTTTAAATGAATGCTGACACCTGCACAACAGCCATGTTTCTGCAGTTCTCCAGAGAAAATGCAGAAACAAATAACATTTCAGGGCTGCAGGGACATTAACAGCATTAAGTGACTGTTCATTCTGATTTTCTTCCTGAAAGGCTTATGATTTTCAAGGGATATGAGTAAGGCCATAAACAAAAATAGAGTCATGAATTTTAAAAATTTAAATCAACCCTGATATTCTTTGTTCTCCACACAGACCATTTCCTGTCCTTTACAGCAAAAGCCAATTTCTGTTATGAAAGAAATTCCCTGAGCCAGGCTCAGGCAGGCAGCCCTGTGTTAGATCCCACAAACAATATGAAGACTCACAAGAGACCTAGTCAGATGTAAGACACTTACCACTCAAGTTCCTAAATGCCTCTAACATGCCTAAAGTCCTCTAACATGTCCTTTATGCAAAACAAAGATTACAAATTTCCCCTGCGCTTTCCCCCAGCCCCCTTTCTCGGGGCAAGGTGTAGGTAATTCCAAACATACAGCTTTTTATGTTGCTGCACTTTCCTCAAGTATTTCTATTCCTTAAGAAGAAGCTAAAAACTAAGGGTTGCATTTTAAAGGTATGCATTTTAAAGGTATTAGGCTGCCTTTACAAATCGTGCCACTAATCTTTTTTATTCTCTGCAGGTCCAAGATGCTTGGCCAGAGGCAGGAAGTGCTGTGCCATAACTGACAGTCTATGCACACCTCTTCCTCACAGCCAGCCCCTCAAAGGGACAGCAGTACCTGCCAAGAGGAGGTGACACAGCTCATGCAGACTGGGGTCTGGGAAGATGCTACAAGTGCTGAAAGAGAGAGCTGATAGCTGTGTCAGCTGGCACGGTTTAATAGCAAAGCCCTCGAGCACTGTGCTCATGAAATGTGTGCCCACCTGAAATAACAGAGGAGCTGGCCTCAACACACTCAGTGCTTCCTCTGAGAAACGCTACTCCTTCTTCTCCCTCAAATATATCACAGCCTGCACAAAATGGAATTCCCAGTGAGGTCAGGATGCCCCAGAGCTGCCTCCCAGCCAGCTGTGATCCCTTCTTGTTGCAAAGGGCTTCAGAGCAGCCCCATTGAAGGACAAATATTTGCTCTCTGTCGAGTCTATTGTCACATCTGATGTTGAAAAAAGTCACTGTAAGGTAGCTCCCAAAGGAAGAAATGCAAACTTTCCTTTCCAGAGGGAAAACATTTGAAACACCAAACTAGTAATCTACCACAAATACCACAAGCAAAATGAAACTCTGTAAGAAGAGGAATCCTGGCAAAGATGACCCACATGCCTTATACCATTTGCAAGCTACATTATTCCTTTGTTGCCAACTGCTTACTTTTAGAGCAGCTTCAGCAAATCACGGGTACAACATGCCTTTGGCATCACACTTTGTCTTTATTCAAAACTCCTAAGAGGTCAATATTGTTCTTCTAGATGTTATTGTTAGTAATAAATATTCAGATGATTTAATTCCATTAATATCATGTTTCTGTTTTAATATTTGATGCAAAGGGAAACAATGCTCTTAAAACTGATGAAAATCTTTGCAACTAAAACCATTGGGTTTTGATTTGAGCCAAAACATGAATCTAATATGAAAAATAGAAGAGAAGAAGAACTAACTCACGATCCTGAAGGGACTATGAAACATGCTATAAAAATACTTTTAAAGGGTTTGAGAGAATGAGGGCCAAACTAACACAAAATGTCAAACTTTGGCCCACATTCCATGTCCCATGACCCATCACAACTGCAATATGACTGCCCACTGGCTAAATTTCCATCACAATTATGAAAAGAACATGGCTCAGAGGTGGTGGACCCTGCAAACACAGTTATGAATCTAATAGCAGAATCAACTAAAAAGTAAAAGAAAGATGATTTTACCACCCCTATTTTATAGCTCTAGAACCAGACAGGGATGTGAATGGCCTTGGGAAAGCTGAGAAAAGACTCTACATCTTCCAAGATGTAGACCTGGTTAATTATCCACACACAAATTACAAACAAAACCACAAAATCCCAGAAATGTGGATTTTAGCATTATTTTGGAGGTCACTTACTGTAGTTCCGTCTGGGCAGCTCCCTGCCAGCAGCAGGGAGAGGGAGCACAAGGGTCCTGGTACTGGTGTGGCCCACAGCACCACTCTGAAACATTTTTCTGCCAACAAACACTGCCTGAAACAAAAGGCAAGTGTTCCCAAAAGGCAAATGTATAATTTCTGAATATAATATCAAAGATGTGCTTGTGTTCACACAGGAATCTACAGACCAGGCAGGCATTATTCTGTGGTGGAAGCCTTTTAAATTACTTTTGTAATAGTAGTAGTAGGAGGAGAAGTAGTAGTTTTTCCTTTGGTTTTGCTACTGGTGAAAATTTGTCATCAATGGAAAAAAAAAAGATGGAACAAGATGACAATGATTCCCATCCATGTCCCAGCTGTACTCTGAGGCTGCAAAAATGCCATTTTGATTTTAAGATTGCATGCAGAGCTCTGATTCTGCTGGATGGGAAGTGAATCATCATGATGCAAAACATCAGAATTAATGGGAACAATGCATTGTACTATGCCTTCTCCAGTTAGGGGGAAATGCAAAGAGAAAATGTACTCTATTCTTTGACACAGCTTCTCAGAATTACAGGAAATACTTTGGCGCTAAGAGTTTATTTTTGCTGACTTTATAATATTTCTGCAATTCTTTTATCATCCTTCACATTGCCATATTTAGCAGGAAACAGTAGTGAAATGCTGGAAAACAAGGGGGCAGCAGAGCCTCTTTCAGGCTTTGAAGTTACAATGGCATTGGAGACACCCAGGATGATTAAGGGAAATCCAGGAACATCATTTGAATCAGTGGCAGTGGAACAGCATAATCCTTCCACACTAAATCCTGCTTTGTTTTCAGATTGTGCTGCTGATCCTCATGAGAAATATCAATGGGAGAGTAAAAAGGGGCCTGGATATCAGTTTATATTCTTTGGAATAAACATGGCCATTCCTACTTCTGATAGCATCCCTCAGGGCTGCCAGTTGCCCCTAAACTCTGCTTTTTTTATCTGAAATCAGTCTCAGAAGTCAATCACCAAAATTGCCACCAATCATTTATATTTGTGTATATGTTTATATATTTCTGTACAGGTTTAAGTTTGTTTCCTTACAGGTAAAAACACAGAGGAATATAAAACCAGAAAGCCAACCTGTGAGTGCCATTTTACAGGCTTGATTATGGATTTTGACATACTCCTGTGATTCAAGACAGTCTCAGCAGATTCTGATTAAAAGTGTGAAAACATGTTCTCAAGGAAGAAAAGTGTCAGATCCTTTCCCCAGGGAAATTGAACTAATTGGCACACTGTTTGCCTAGGAATGACTGAAATGCAACAGAGAACTTAAATGACAAAGAAACATCTTGTAATTGATAAATCCTCTTATTTCCCATATGCCATTCCAGGTATTTCACCGGGTCACACACTCACAACTATTAATAACTCTGAACACTTGATTCTAAAGCAAACCTCTGCTTTTAGCAGCATGGCTATTACAATATGCAAAGTGTCTCATTTGCCAGCCTGAGCTGCCCTTGCACAGTCTGGTAGGCTGCAGACAGACACCATTTTCCACACAAAGAGCCTTTCTGCTTGAGCAGCTCCCATCAGACACCACCACCAGCAGCACACCATGATATCCAAGTGAGCAGCTGCCACTCTCATCAGCACAGCATGGTAACACTCAAGCATAAGGAGCAGAGAGGAGCTTGCAACGTCCAGCAGGCTAAGGGATCTGTACCAGGCACTGATGTGGCTAGGGTTTAGCTTTTGACAATTTACAGACCCCTGGGAAATGGTGTTTCAGTGGGCACTAATTATATGCTCTCTTTTGGTTGGATTTTCACTGAGAACAAAGTGCCTTGCAGATATTTTGGCCCCTTGTGTAAAATTTCATTTATTTTCTAGTCTTTTCCTCTATTTGCCATTGCCATTTAAGTGTAAATAAAGTTTATACCATGAAGAAGGGTACCTAGGAAGTGCCCTGTTATTTTCTCCACCATCTCAAAATGCTTTCCAGGATCAATTAGGAGTTGCTGACTTGCTAAGACTTACGACTGCTACATTTTCAGCTAATCTTCTTACTTGGTTTCCCCAGCTGTCGTCATACTGAATGGGATTTAATTTTTGTAGCAACTTGCTTATCTTTGAAGTCAGTGTTATCCCTTCATAAAATCCTTTGTGTGCCAAAGATTAGAGGAGCCATTCTTTAGCATGCTCAGCTTTTGCAGCTCCTGTAGGCAACCTAGAGAGTCCTATAAAACCACTATATCTAGAAACATGTTAATTCTGATTTGAGAATCTAACATTCTGTTCAGAAGCCCAGCTTAGACAAAAAGAAAATCAAAACAGCTTTGGACACTGCTGAAAGCAAACAATATATTTTAGAACTGAGGGGAAACGAAGATCACTTTTGACTCCCTGAACCAATGTTATTCTGGTCTCATTCTACAGTTTTAACTAATTTGTTTGTCTCATTGTTCCAAAAAACCCCATTACATTCAGGTAGCATTTTTCTGCATTATGGGGTCTTACCCTTGTTTCAGCCTAACAGACATGCTGGAAGACTAAAATATAAACAAGAGTTTTTAGAATGTATTTCCATTCTAGCATCTAAATGCAGATTTGTTATTGAAAGAGTTACTTTATTTATCAACCTGGCTTACAACCAACCAGTTTCATGGCTGCTAATCAGACTACAGCAGCTGGCACCTTCAGAAGAACATGTGCATGCCAAGATGTCTGCTGACTGCTTTGTAATTTCCCATTACAGCTCCACAGGCTGCTGAGTCCTTCCTCTTGCATCTGAATCTCGCAATCAAAGAATAACAACTTTCTGAAATGACAGTTTGTAGATCCAAAGTGCTATCCACATTTAAAAATTGTGTTTCATAGCATTTTATTAGATTTTGCATTAATTCCAGCACCCACGTTTTCCCCACCCCTGAAAAGCCCCAGCATTTGCTGGCAGCAGAATATGCCCAGCAGAGGCCAGAGAGGAATCCATCTGTACATGGAAGGGAGAAGACCCCTCGTGGAGACCTGCTCCAGGTGGTCCAACAGGCCATATGGGTTTTCCACATGGGTCAAGCTTTGCTTTTGTGTTTAACCTGGATCATTTGTTTGTTATTTTGAAAAGTAGGGGCTGCTCAAATTTTTTGTTGGCCATGGAGTTGCAGATTGAGTTGGTTGAAAGCTCTGCAGTGTGTGACAGGTTTCTATCTCACAGGCATTGCGCCATCCAGACATCAGCAACACCAAAACACATACTATAGAGGAAAAGATTTAGGGACATTTTTCCATTTCTGTAGAGCAGGCATTCCTCTCCATAACTTACAAATGCTTGAATTAAGCAAATGTAGTGCATCAGGCAATGAGGTAGAGCTTCTTTAGAACAGGGAGTTTTATGAGACTTGGCCAGAGGACACTGTGGGTACAAGTAGTGAACTTGGCTCAGGAGGAGTTGGATGATGAGGTGGAAAGGCACCATCTGGGCACCCTCTACTGCTTGGACTCACTCAGTAAGCAAAATACATCCAGAAAGGTAGGAAGTGTCATCTACATTTGCCACCCTTTTGACCCTTGTTGAGACAAAATGGCAGGCCAAGTGGACCTCTGGCCTGAGCTGCTACCATCATCTGGTGTTCTGACACTGATTTATGGTAATTATTGTAGTAACTTCTAAGTTATTATTCAAATGTTGGGAACCTAAAAGACCTTTGCATACATTGAAGTTAATAATTATTAATAATGCATTGTTAAATACATTTGAGGATTACTTCAATAGGACTATTCGTGACAATGCACGCAACCTTTAAAAGAATATTTGTAGGACAAAACTTGGGGGCATGTCTTCCATGCTTTTTAATGAGAAAAAAGTCACTTGTTTCATCTGTGATATGACAGCAATGATTCTGAAGATGCTTTGTTAAAGAGCCATAAAACACAGCTTTCTTTTTCACAGGAATAAAAATTTTGTCTTGATCTTGCGTGCTTTAAAATATGGGAAAAAAGTGTTGTGTGCACAGTGTTAAACCCATTGTATTGTCATAAAGTCTTCAAACTGGCAAAACAACTATCACTCAAACTTGAATCAAGAACAGGCAAAGGAAAAAACTGGTGCCATGAAACTGAACAGTAATAAGCTCATAACTATGTAGTTGCTTCAGCACTTTCCATGGCAGTTTAACACACAACCATTAGGATTAAGATTTTCTGTCTCTCACAAGATACACCCTTGTGAATTTTCCATGTATATTTTACTTCAAGGAAGCAAACTCAGTGAAGTGAATTAGCATTTGAAGTTTGCTACAGTCACGTGTAAATTCCAAGTTGTGTTTTCACTTGCTTTTGCTGATACAGTCTATCATGAGATAGGAAGATATGAAAGACTACTAGCTAAACAAAATATTTTCTATGATAACATTCAATTTTTTGAGGACAAAAGCTTATCTTTTCTTCCTAAATGTAAAATGGAGCTAATATAGACAATAAATGAGTTGCTGTCAAGGAAGAATGGAGACCCCAAAATCTGCTTTAGCAAAAACTGACAATAGTCTTGAAGATCAATTACAAATGCAAAGAAAATGAAATTATTCTCATAAAATTGGGAATACTGCCTTCTCTTGCCTTCCAACCCCAATCCACAAAACAAACCACAAAAGTTTGCCCCGCTAGGCATCATTTGACCATCCCCTCCCACCATGGCCAGCTCTGCTGGGCGCTGAGGCAAGTGGCAGAGTGACAGGTTCTCTCAGACCCTTCCCCACTCCTGAACGCCTTCATCACCCCAGTGCAACCTGCAGCATCTTTCAGCAGCAAATACCCCTGCTCCCTCATGCCCGTGGGTCTCTCCATGGATCCATCCAAGGATGTGGTCCCACAAGGCAGTGTGGCTCCAGGTCACACAGTGCCCAGGCAGCAGATCCCCTGAGCCCCCTGCCTTCTAACTCTCAGTGTTCCTCAGCTGCTGTTTGTGTCTCTCTCATACTTGGTTATACTTATTTTTTTCATTCTTTACTTTAAATATTGCATTTTAAAGGATCTTACAAAATTGGGACAACATAAATAAAATCAATGGGTTTTTTCTTTATTATTCCCTTAATTTTTCTGTCTCATCACTCACTAGCAGTTTTTGTGGCTTGAAGGAAAGGATTGTGCTTTTGCATTGAGTCTAAATATCTCATCTTTAAATTTTTAATCATTGGTTTATACAAAATTAAATTATCTTTGAGATTTTTTTAATAGTTTGCTTTGGCTATAACATATATTCTTTTAATAAAATTTCCTGTGTTCTCACATTTAGAAGTATGGATAAGTTTTTTTCAGCTTTGAGGTGAGTCTTCATTTCATGCTGTAGAAATTGTATCTTACCTAAAAGAGAATGGCCAAAGGTTGCAGTTTCAAGGAACACTTTCTTTGATGCTCTGAAGTGATGGCAGGTGCTAAGCAGGTGTTGCCTTTGATCTACCATTCTTGAAAGCAGACACTTCCTTAACTTCAAGTTAAAATATGAAAGTTACTCTTTCTTTGCTCAGTAGTTAAGTTACTCTTTCTTTGCTCAGTAGTTAAACAGTAGGAGTTACCACCCAAGTTATTGGCAAACTAGACTTATTTGGCAAAACATAAGGTAAGGTAAGCAGGCAAAATTGCTTTACAGGCTCAATTGCAAAAAAACACCACCACAGAAAACTGCTTTCTGCTGTTTGTCCCACGTGCTTTAGGGGAAATACACTGTTGGTTGCATTTCTGGAGATGAAGAGGGTTGTACTGAACATATACTCGAATCTTTCAAGGATTTATATTCCACAGGAAACCTTTCTAACAAGATCTTGAAGGTTTTGTGCCAAGTAGCAGCACTTTCATCAGTGATGAAAAACTGACTGCATTTTGCAAGAAGTGAGATGTCCCACCATCTGGGACCTCCCCCATTATCAAGGACTGATGATAAATAATGGAAAGTGGTTTGGTGAGCTCTTGCACCAGCTCCCTCAGTACCCTTGGGTGAATCCTATCTGTCCCCATAGACTTGTGAGTGTCTAAGTGGCAGAGCAGGTTGGTAACTACTTCCTTCTGAATTGCAGGGCCCTACTCTGCTCCCTGTCTACCAGTTCAGGGGCCTGGTTTCCCTGAAGATATTGATTTTTTTCCATTAAAGACAAAGGCAAAGAAGATATTAAGTACCTCTACATTTTCTTTACCCTTTGTTCCTTTTCACATCCAATAAAGAATGGGGATTTTCCTTAGCTCCCCTTTTAATAAAAACACTTTTTATTATTTTTCACAGAAGCGGCCAGATTGAGTCCTAGCTGAGCTTTTGCCTCTCTGATTTTCTATCCACATAATCTAGCTATCCTTGTACTCTTCCTGAGTTCCCTTCCTCAAAGGTCATAAACCCTCTTTTTTAACCTGAGTTCCAGCAAAAATTCCCTGTTCAGCCAGTTTGGTCTTCTGCCCCAATGGCTCATCATTCAGCACATAGGGATGGTCTGCCCCTGCACCTTTAGGATTTCCTTCTGAAAGTATGCCCAGGCTTCCTGGACTCCCTTGTTGTTAAGGAATGTTTCCCAAAGGAGTCTACAGCAGTGCCCTGAACAGGCCAAAGTCCTCCCTCTGAACGCCCAAGGTAGAAGGTTTTTGACCCTTTTCCTTACTTCACCAAGAATTGAAACTCAATCTTTTCACGGTCTCTACATCCAAGAAGGCCTCTGACCACCACATCTCCCACCACCCCTTCTCTGTTTATAAACAGCAGGTCTAGTGGGGCTCAGTTACCAAATATGTCAGAAGTTCTCTTCCACACACTCCAGGAATCTCCTAGGCTGCCTCCTCTCTGCTGAGTTTCAGTTTTGTGGAATATCAGTCATCAGCTTATAGAACATTTCATCTGCTGCTTCATCGTGGTTGGGTGGTCTGTAACAGACAGCAGGATGTGTGCCTTGTTAGCCTTCCCCCCGTCCTTACCTAAAACAAGTGTCCTTCTTCTTTCTGAACAGCCATAGTTATAAGGTGTGGAGGTGACTGACTTGCTCTGGGCAAACCCCTGGGTGACCTTCACTGCCACTTCCCCAGCCCCCAAGTTCCAGAGCTTCATATCCATTCCCATACCTGGGGTGGTGAGGGAAGATGAGAGCCCATAATTATGGCAAAAGCCATTTGGTAGTGACTATCTCACTCTTTTAGACCTAGAGGAGATATATAGCAGCAGACCAGAGCCAAAGGCAGCAGAAGGAAGCAGTGGGTAAAACTTACTTTATCTTGTGCATTAGTTTGTGTGCTTCCCTGCATTCTTGCTTGCAGTTTTTAAAAATGTTATGTGGTGGTCTTAATATGGAAACTAGTGGTTGTTAGAAACTTCTAAAATACAAAAAAATATTCTTGATAAACTGCCCAGCCTGCCTATGCTCTGCTTGGGAAGCTGCCAGGGAAAGGGAAACCAAGTGGTATTACAAATCACCAAAATTAAGTTCCTCACCCAGAGGTTCCAGACTCCTAAAGTACACTCCAATGTCCTTTCTTTGATGAAGCTCAAAAATATAAGGGGTAAATCAATGGGGGAAAATGCAACAAAATATTTACAGCTGTCTTCGTGTGAATTGCTTTCCTACTTCTTTTATTTTCCACCTTTTTTTATCTTTTAAGCCAAAATAAAAGAAGAATAGATCCTCTGATTTAAGACCTTACATGTTACAGTTTGATAAAACTACTCATTCTGCCAGAAGGAGAGTGTGGGTGTAACCAGAGCGAGCAGCAAATCTCTGCAAAGGAGATTTCCTTGTTTCCCACCAGAGTCTTGAGTTTCTGGGACACAGTTCAGCAGCTGGACATGTGGGTGCAGCTTAGCATTCACCTTGGGAATTCCAATATTTGATTTGCATACATCTGTACACAGACTGATTTTGGAAAGGGAGACACACGCATTAGAAGAAGGAAAAAAGCTGGTTCACAATGTCTTCAGAGTGTATGATAATCTGGTTTGCAATTTTTTGGTTGCTACTCGCAGATTTTTAGCATCCTTGTAATCAATTCCAACAGTTCAGCTTTTAAGACAGATAGAAAATGCCTTTTATTAACTCAATGTATTTGAATGGGTGGTTGTGGGTTTTTATAATAATTTTCTCCAATGCTTCACCTTGCAAAAATAGCAGCAGCTGCTACTTAGTCATCTGATAAAATTAAATTCTGATCTTTGCACCCTCATGTCTCTAATGCTCTAGAGGCAAATGAGAACTAAGTACAGAGTTCCCTCACCAAACAGGGCTTGGCAAGATATTGTCCCTTATTACACCTATTCAGTGGCAGCAGAGGGACAGTATTCTGCGTCAAAAGGAGGTAAAGGCAGTTATGTCCTGTGCCCTGGTGTTCTGTTTGACAATTTGTCATCAAAACAAATTGCTGAAAAGCATTTTATATGTAAAAACATTTGAAGAGATTTGTATCCAGGCAACAGTTGTAGGCTACTAGATAAATTGCCTATTACTCATTGCTTGTAAATTAGTTCCAGCTAATTTCTCCTAGCAAACAAGGGCTGCATAGACCTGATAAAGGGAAGTGATTAAAGCACATTTTAGGAAAGCTGACAAAACATTGTTTTACCAGTCTCTGGCCCTGATTTTCCTGTGGATTATGACTCTGAGGAGGAACCCCATGTGATATCCTTAACAGCGCTGCAAATTCTGGCCATAGCAGATGCTGATGAAGCCACATGTTTCTTGTCTGTAGATGGAAATGCTGCCTGTTAATTGCACTCTTAAAAATTATAACGATATTAAAAAAAGAAAAAAACAAATGAAAGAGTATCCCAGTAGAAAAGAAGTAATAAGGTGAGTACAGGCCCCCATGACTGTAGGAATGTGCCCCAGGAACTCCAAAAGTCACTGCTAGATACCAGAATTATAAGAGCAGAGTTGAGGATTTTATCACAAACTGAGCACAGCTGTCTCTAGCTTCAGTACATGGTTTGTGACAGATGTCTCCAGAAGACAGAGATAACTCACAGCCATTTAGAAACCACTGTTCTGTTTGCAGACCAGCTGCTGGACATTGTTGGTCACATCTCTAATGGGAAGCAAAATGAAATGGGAGCTGTACCTTGGTTCTGAGACAAATGCTACAGTGCAGGTATACACCTAAACCCTCTGATAGCCCCCAAACAAAGCAGTTATATTAGCATTACATAGAGACCAATATCAATGCACTATCATAATATTAGATATGATTATTATTAACACACTGATAGATTTTTATAGCTATTATCTATATGAAAATTACTAATAGTATTAATCTATAAAAATGGTATTTCTAATAAACTAGTATATAAATGTTTGTGCATTATATAAATTTATTTATTACATATATTATATATGTAATATATTATACATATATATACTTACAATTATACCAACAATTATATATATATCTACAATTATACATATACATTATATATGCAATAAATAATGTACTAATAATCCTATCACACATACAATTTAATGTATTGGCTTGGCCCTTTGCTGGCTTGTGGTGACCACCTGAAGCCCAGAGACTGTTTGGGGAGCACTTAGCTGACCGAGGGCAGAATTGGGCCAAAGTCTGTGCAAACATTTTAGCAGATGGTGAGCACATACCAGAGCTCAGCCCTGGCCCTGTTAATGTCCTAATGCACACAAAGCCTATAATTCCTTCAGCCTTAGACAAATGCCTTATAAAAGACAGATCTTCACTTTAATCCCCTAGGATCAGTATGGCTTTCAGGACCTCAGCCACCAAGAGAGCAGGAGGAGGCATTGCTTGGGCTGTGGGTCTGCAAAGGGAGGCAGACACAGAGGCTTTTCCAAGTGACCCCATACTGCACCTCTGGGGCAGAACTGGCAGGAAAGGTGCCAGAGGTGAAGCACAGGTCATGGCTGCACCTCCAGGCTAGGGACAGCCAGGCTGGGATGCTCACTCCTCCCCTGAGCCTGGAATGCCATCACTGCCTCTTTGTGCAGGGCAGATCAGCCCTCTCAGGTGGCAGCTTGTCTGAAGACCTTCGTGATTAGTGTTTTAAAGGAAGGCACAGGCATCCGGGTAGCAGGCAGCCAACAGCTTGAAATCAGAATCCTCTTGTCTGGGGCTGGTGAATATGCATTTGAGGCTGATAGAACTACAGAATATGTAAGAAAGAGCAACCGAGTGCTTCTGCATGTGTTCAGCTTCTTTATTTTTCTCTCCTGTGCTTAGATACTTTCATGTATAAGTTCCGTAGGAAAACTTTTTATATTGAAAAATGATAATTTGTAGACACTTTTGATAAAAACCCAAAACTTCATGACAACAAATCCACTTCAATTCACATGAAAATGAACTTATGGAAGATGGCAGAATAAGGGTTTTTAAAGTACTGGAAATATATTGAAGCCTTTGCTTCCCTCTTGAATAATATACCATAATATTCACAATGTAATCTAAGAGTGCATACTTTCTCTATTTAAAAACATTTTCCCATTGCAATTATTCAGGTATAATTCATTTAGATTTAATCTCTATTTATAAACCCAGTTGAAAACCGTAATGTGGGAACTGTAATATTTATAGTAAGCTATTAAAATACAGAAAAAATTATTCGCTCACAGAGACATGCTGCATCTCACAATAGCTCTGACTGTAATTAGGGCCTTTTAACATCTGATTTTTAAAAGCTTTCTTTTTTCTTAACCCTTCAAGGTGTTACACCTTTCTTTTTTGTCTCCTACTAATTCCATACAGGACTGTAATAGAAAAATATCTTCATTTTTACAAAGGCACTTTCAAACACAAAACATATACCAGACCTCATTCCTCAAGATGAATTCATTTCTATGTTCCAAGGCAATATTTCAGTTATGAAACAGATATTTACATGTAAATCCTGAAGTTAGAACTACTTCCAGTAGCTCTAGTAGGATTTAGATCAAGTGTTAAGGAAAAAAACAAGAATAAATTCTTTATATAGTTTTTTTTTCCCACCTTTTTTTTTTTGCCCAGTGAACACAGATATGGAAGAACCTACTCACCTGTCTCCTTCCTTAATACCACTGATGGTTGATATGAACAAGAATGTCACTGAGCCATTGCTCATGGAGAACTGTATTCTAGAAAGGGGGACTAACAACACAAACTGGCAGAGAAACCTAGGTTTTAAAAAGCAACATGCATAATTCACCTTCCTAATCAGTGACACAGCAGTGTCACGTTTCTTGACGGTCCCAAGAGCAAAAGCAAGATCCTCATTTCTTCCATCAGTTTTAAAGACAAGAATCCCCTCCCAGCTGCAGACTACTCTTTTAAAGCTAGTTTGGATTTTTTTCCTAGTTGAAACTGACAGATTAGAAATACCACTCCTAACTTTTACTTGCTACCTCTCCAAGCCATTGAGACTGGTTTTCCTGTTATATCCATTTTAGTTAATCCATATGCAGGGACATCTTTATCAGAAACTTTGACTCAGTTCACTAGCTTGCCATGGATGATCAATTTCCCCCATGTGATTCCTATCCTAGGAGCTAGATTTGCCAAAGAAGGGGGAGAAGGTAAAAATAACTGCTTTGTTAAATTAGTCATAATGGTTGTTTGACTAAATAAGGTGCATTGTGCTTTGGAAGAAATATTTTTCCTGTTCTCACATTCTTTTGTTTCAGTTCTTTCCACCCTGCCTAGACACCAGCTGTGTTTTCTTCCTTTGTTATGGACTATTTTTGTTGAGATCTTTAGTTTACCATTCTTATCTGGCAATGTATCTGTAGGGCTTCTATGGCAGCTATTAAGCTGCTTTAGAAAATCCCTTCCCTTAAGCCTCTTCACAAAAATGAGACAAGTGACATTTATATATATGGATGCTGGGGTTTTCCCTCAAATTTTCCTTGGGAGGTGGAAAAAAAAATATATTTTCAACTTTATTCTGACAGGAAGAATACAAAAGAAAGGCAGCTATAGGTGTGAACTTTAACCATCAAACCACTTTCCAGGGAATAGACAGGGCTGTTGATTTCATTTGCAGAAAATAAGTATTTTTACTAGAAAGATCTTATCCCTAAATCTGCCAATATACATTTACGGAGCATATTTTTTGATTTCAAAACAGATTAAAGATGGCAGGCTTTGAGGAGGAGGTGAGGAAACTGAGGAGGAGTGTTAGGACAGTTGACCTTGAAATTCCCATTTCAGGATTTTCAGGGACCCACTCTGTACTTTGCATATTCTGACATTCTAACCTCCATTTGCCGTTCCTTTTTTTTTTTTTTTCTGATTTCAACATGCACAACAAGAAACACTTCTACAAAAATATTGTTTTTAGCCTTTGCAACATTCTTGTAAGTCCAGTAATAAATACCAGACTAAAGCACAGGCTGTAGTATTTAAAACATTTCAGAGAGCAGTGTACCACAGTGAGGGGGTTTGTAGTCAGCCTCAGGTCCTGAGCTCAGCTGGCATCCTCCTCATGCTTGAAAAGTAGATAAGAAGGAAACATTGAAGCTGATGTCTGGCTCATCATTTATGAAGAAATTCCAGTAGATTTCCAGTCTTACATCTTTGGGACATGGTTATGGTGTGTGCGAGCAGCTGTGCAATCACATTGAGCCTGACTTTGAAGGTTTCACTCAGGAAGATCCAAGAAAGAAGTGAATGCTGGAGGCTGGCAGGGCAGGAGCCCTGTTTGCTTATCTTCTTAGCCAGACTTTTCCCAGATCCCTGAAGCATCTATCTCTTTAGAGTTGACAGGGAAAATACCTCTAGATTGAGTAGTCGTAATCTTCTGTTTGGCATCTTCAAATAAATGCAGAAAGGGAGTTTAGTATAACCTCAGTGGAAAGCTGTACCTTTAAAAGACTTGTAGAAGGTATTCAGGTGAGTTAAGGACATTAACTACACTTCTCTTCAATCTTTGGCTGTTAGCAATCACTGAATCCATGATCAGGACTGTCAGGCATATGATCTAACAGGAATAAAACCAAGATAGTTCCCCAAGTGGAAGGCCAGAATGAGCAAACTTTCTGCATAAATGAAGATTAATGAGCAATTCTAGAACACAATTAAAGAAGATTTCAAGATTTGCTTTTTGGTTTGTGTGGGTCTTGGCACATGTCCTTTGCAGTCTACTGGATGCAGAGGCTCCTCATACCAGCTCTCTGTGGTTCGGGTTTCTTCAGCCACCTAACTCACAGCAAGGTCTGCAAAGTCCTTCAGTGGGTCTTACTCTTACCTGTTAAAATGAGTTCTTGTTTTACTTCACAGAATAACTCAGGTGCATTTATACAGCCACAAAAAACTAACTTGACAAAAAAAAATTGCAGTCATCCCTGCTGAAATCAAGTATAAAAATTACATACCCAAAGTCCGTAGAACCTCCTAGTCATGTATGATTTCTTCCAACCATCCTTCTGAATAATTGTCATGTCTTTATACTTTCCACATTTAAAAACATTCATAGCAGAATTAATCATACCATCTCATTTAGATGACAAAAACATTTTTAGATTAACACATTTGCCATCTAATGGAGCCTAAAAGACCTAACTATGAGACAATTATTGTCAGAATGGCACCAAAGTTTACCAAGAGTAGATGCAAATGGGAAAAAAGATGATGTGTGTTGAGCAGGTCAAATCCTTTGGTACCTGTGAATGAAGTCACATCCTTCCATCCATCCTGAGCAGCAACAGCAACAGATGAACTCAAATGAATTACTGTTCCTAAGGTGCACTTAAGCATAGGGCAGGATCGATCCCTGCTGCCTCTGTGGAGCTGGCTTGAGCTTTCTCCCAAGTACAGACTTGCCTCTCACAACATATTTTGCCAACCAAATTTTGACCAGAGGCATACTCATACTCCCTTGTAGATGTCACTCTCTTCTGAAACACATTCTCTCCCAAGGAGTGCTGCAGGCTGTTCACTTTAACATCAGTCTGCAAGTCCCAAATGCTTCTGACCAGATCTACATTTACCTTCCTGCAGATCAACTGTCTTGTAAAAATAGCTTCTAATGATACTGCTGCCTCCCTTTTACTTTCCTTAATTGTGTGTAAGAATAAGAGGGAAAGAAAGAAGTGGTTGTTTGTCTCTTTGTCCAGCTCCTCTAGATGAAACCTTTTAAAATCTCTCATACTCAAGTGTCTGCGTTCTTTCCTGCATTCAGCCCTAGCACTAACTTCTCCAAAATATGATTTATTTTCCACAAAGGAAGTTGTAAAAATTATACACCACATCCTCACATCCTTGCTTCAAATCTTTGTTCAGAGTCATTGCTGTGGTCTTCCACAGCAAAGCAGGATTATTTTAATTCCTGCCCTTGTTTACTGGTTGTAGCCATCTGAGAAGGATCTGGACCCCACAGTATGTCACTGTTTATGAACAACAAAATGGCTCATTTACATCTAGATTCTCTCAGGGTGCATTTCTCCTTCCTTCCTTCCTTCCTTCCTTCCTTCCTTCCTTCCTTCCTTCCTTCCTTCCTTCCTTCCTTCCTTCCTTCCTTCCTTCCTTCCTTCCTTCCTTCCTTCCTTCCTTCCTTCCTTCCTTCCTTCCTTCCTCCCTCCCTCCCTCCCTCCCCCCCCCCCCCACTTTATTTGAAAGAAAAAATCAGATTTTTCAAAATTAAAAAAGTAATTTCTCAGTCATGACTGCTTGGGAAAACACTGCTACTCAATTTAGGGAACAAATGAATGGTCTTTTGATCCAGGATCTCATTTATCAGGAGGTATTTTT
This sequence comes from Fringilla coelebs, assembly GCF_963513975.1. NCBI lineage: Eukaryota > Metazoa > Chordata > Aves > Passeriformes > Fringillidae > Fringilla > Fringilla coelebs. The sequence continues at coordinate 27,940,903 of NC_140033.1, forward strand.
AAGTTACTCCACAATGTCCTCGTTACTGACATTACCCCACCACATCTGAAGATAATGTTGGAAATCATCAAGACTCCCTGGCTGACATGAAAACAGCCTGCAGAACACACCCCACGGAAACTTTTACAATGGATTCTGCTGATGTTGATGGAGATGAGCAAGCAGGAGAACTTCCAGTTTATTTTTACTTCTTCTATCTTCAAAGTATTCATTCAAGCACATCTGTGTGTCTCTAAATGCACCACAATGTTGGATGATGAGCCTGTTGCTAGGCTACTAACAACATGTCCCTTTATATGTCTAAAAATACATTTAACTCCTGTATTTAATGGTGATGCTTCTTCTGTATTCTAAAGTGCACATGATTATTGCAGGCCACCTTGAGGCTTCATGAAGATGTGTTTTAGTCCTTGTTATACAGCCCTGTTATTAAGATTGTTACAGATTCTGGGAGGAGGCATGAGTGGTCCTGGCTCCTAATTCATACATGCTGTTCTTTCCTAGCAAGCACAAGAAATAGAAGTGGGAAGGACTTTAAAGGTCATGTTACTTATCTGTCTGTATAACACAGGATCAACTAAATAACTCCTGGCAGACGCTTGTCAAACAAGAGTCTGCAAGTTTATAGAGATGGAAATTTTTTTTACCTCCCCAGGCAACCTAATCCCTTGTCTAAATATTCCCACTAGAAGGTATTTCTACAATACCCATCCTAAATTTCTCTCCCTGCTCTTAAATTCATTATTGCTTTTATTAAATGCTTTCATGGGTGTTGTCTGACTAGACATACTGAAAAAACATAGACAACAAGAGCAGAATTAGATACCAGGCCTTTTTCAGACTCCAAAAAGACAGTTATTTCTAATAAATAGAATAAAGGCAGCTGCTGCTCCTGCTTCAGACTGAGATGCAAGTCTCTAAAACAGTTTAAAAGGGGAAGCTTCTATATGTTGAGAATTCTGTATGTGGTTTCTTCTCTTACTGATGGAAAGAAACACCGTAGGAGAGATCTGATATGAGTTTGGGGCATTATTGAGGGAGGTCAGTGTGGAGGTCATGCTGAAAATTACTGCAACCTTATTTACCCACTTGCTGCAGATAAGTACAAGTGAATAAAAGACTAATTCCTCACAAAGTCAAGGCCTTGGCTATTATGGGGCAGAGAGCCAAGTCTTTGACAATAGAAGTGGATAATGAACAGGATCTTACAGTATGAGTAAAAGAGCAGATCTTCCCTACCACAACAAGGAAAACTGCAACAACCAGCTTCAAAGGATGCCTGCACAAAAGCTCAGGCACATGCAGGGTGGGGATGGATTTCTAACACTATCACTGTGAAGAACATATTTTGAGCAGCTGAACCAGAAGAGGAAATATCAGAAAATCAAGCAAAAAATACACAAGTGGTAGTACCAATGAAATCTGATGCTTTATAGATTTGTATCTAAGGCATGGATTCTCTACAGCCTCTCCATCAGGTCAGCAGGACAATTTCTCTTCTCTGTCAAGCTACCGACTTTCATGAAACGTGTAAGACCCCATCTTACTTTCATAATTTGGTCAACCAAAAGTTATTTCCATGACAGACATGGATATTTCACCTGCTCTGATCAGGAAGGATTCCAAAATTAGGTCAATGTTAAAATTACTGTTCTGATGTTAACAATAAGCAGCGCTTTGAAAAGAGCAAAATGGAATAGTATAGCATTTAAAAAATATTAATGAAACCCAGACTCAAAATACATTAAAAGTGTCAAAATTAGTCCTTTTTAATGAGAAGAAAAAATCAAAACAGCAAACTACCAAGAAAATGGCACTGTCTAGTTCTTGGCAGTGTCAGCACTACCCTGTAAAATGATAAAAGAAAGTGAGAGCTCACAGAGTGTCAAAAAAGAGAGGACAAAAAATACCATAAAAGAAATCAATGTGTTGGAAGATTTGAAAAGGTGAGTGATCCTTTGATAGGACTCACTCAGGTTTTTCTCCTTTTTAATAGTGGCTAGATGGAATCTATACCAGAAAAGGTTCAGGATTAATTGGGGGTTTTACTCAGAAAAGACAGTTCTTCACAGGAAAAAGAAACAGAAAGCTCAAAGCAATGGCCTCTTCATTCTTAGTGTAGTACAGATCTCTCCAGGTTCACAACACTCACATTCCCACATAGCTACACTTCCCAGGCTATGTAATCCCCAAGTAATAAAAGCCCCTTCTGTTTGTTCACTAATTGTCCTCCACACAGGTCTCAGAGATGTGACCCCACTGGAGGACAATGGGATAGAGTGTGGATCCTCTTTAGTACACACTCACTGAGATGTGCACATTTATTTTTAATCACTTTCAGCAGTTACTTACCATTGGAATAGATCAGGTATGTCAATGTTGTCTCTAATACAACATTGTGTTGTATTAGTCTTGTGTTATTTTGAAAACAATGTTTTGCTGAAAGGGGCTATTTCTGGAGGCTTGAACTGCACTCAGGCATATGATGAGCAGCACTCCCAGATACCCAATCTTCCCAGTACTGATCAGTAATAAACAGCTGGAGGTTGGGAGAAAGGTAGCAATTTCACATCCCACAGCTGTTTCTAAAGTGAGAGTGCTTTTTCCCTTGTAAAACATTTCAGACTGACTTTAAAACAGTGGAGCTCCACATTTAAGGAGCACCTTACTGTTGAATGGCTGCACAAATAATGTCAAGTTTCATATGCACAAAGATTTAGTAGGGTGGTTCACAGCTGGTGGCATACATCAATTACAAGAGAGCAAGTTACTTCTCAGAATAAAAGCAGGGTGGTAGAAGTGGGGTTGAGGGAGGAAGAAAGGGACAGGATAGAGAGAAAGCACAAGGGGGGAAGACAGAGGAAGAGAGGGAGAAGCAGTGTGAGAGGAAGGAAGGAAACAAGCTGTACATGTAGTCAGATAGGAAAAGCAGAAACAGTCCTCTGGATTCTCTCTTCAGTGCAGCAGGTGGCAACACTGAAGATGTCTGGAAGGGTGATTTCCATCACGCTTTTCCCCTGAGTACTTTCCATTGTGGTTTTTTTCAAAACTCCTGTTACTTGTCTCAGTTTATGATGACGTTGGCACTGATCGGAGCATGTTTATTAAGAGTAAATACTGCATAGCCATTGTCTGTTAAATTCACGTGCACAAATATCGTTGCATAAAATTTATCCCATCTTTAAATAATGCCATTGACCTTGCTGTGATCTGTGTTTGCTTTTTCTCTGCTGTAAACAAAATCTGCAAAGTGAGAGGAGATGGACAGAGGCAAGAGGGAGAAAAAGGTGCAGATCTCAGGCTGGTGGCAGCCACCTCCCATGGGAACCCAGCCTAACAACCACACAGAGGTCTGCAGGCACCCAGTCATGTTCAAAGACAGCAGAATAACACATGGGGAAAATACTGTCACAGTGACTATGGAAAAACTGAGCCCTGGCATTTCAGAGGAGAGATTGTATCAGTAAAGCTGAGATACAAAGCAGTGCTGGGATACCAACCATCTTCAAATCAGAACAGGATTAGCAGAGAAAGGGTCGATTTTCAGTTTCTTCTGTGAGAAAGACTAGGAGCAAGAACATAACCCTGGAATACAAATATACAAAACAATGTAAAGTCAACAAACAGATCTGAATTGAGTATTTCCTTCTCTGATGGCAAAAAGAAAAAAAAAGAAAAGAAAAAAACAAGTAAAAAGTAATAATAAATGAACTTGCTGGCATACATCTGTGGAGTGATGCAGATTAAATAGTGTCTATGAGAAGCAATCATTAATATTTATAAAGAAGCTCAGCAGCAGCTGCCAAAGGATGAAGGGAATGTTCAGGAAATTTCACACTGGCAATAAAACAAGTTGGGGTTATAAAAATGGCAAGTTTTCATATGAAAGCAAAATGTATCAATTTACTGAAGGCCTTGTAATATATGTTCCTCCACTGGTCCAGTGTTCCTACACTGCGAGCGAGCAGACATTATTTTGAATAAACTATTGCACTGAGATATGACAGGTTTTGGTGACTTGGGAAATCATTGCTGGGAATCTTTAGTAAAGTCCTGCAGAATATATCAGGTATTTCAACTAAAATACAATCAAAATGAGTCCACAGACAAATCTTTCAAAAGAAAAATTACTTAGGCAGTAAAAAATAAAAAAAATGCGCAAAATTGTCCCCTCTTTTCTACAGAACTGCTTCTTGTAACAGACTCAGGTGATGAGCACTCAGATGAGAATCCCACGAGATATGAAGTATAGGGAATATTCTTCTTTATAAATTGTTCCATGCAGTAAATTTTATATATAAAAGTTTCATAAACTGAACGTACTGAAAAGATTTTGCTGTATGAAATACAGTGGAAAAAGAATTGTTATGGTGTGAAAGTCTGTGAAAGTCACAGAGAAAAGCAGCTGACACAAAAGCTGAAGAAGGGATCACTTCCTTCATGCTAACATTTTACTGCACTTGAGTCTTGAGTCTTGGGAGTCCTTTTATCCATGAAAAATTAATTTCTGTGTTTCTAGAAGGCTATAATTTTTCCTATACAACTTTTCATTTCCATTTAAACATGCCTTAACAATAAAAAGGCACAAGTCATGCATGGGCATTTCACGCTAGAAACAAACAAAGATTGACAGAAAAACATGCTTTTGTATAGCTGGACATTTTTCCTGCCTTACCTCCTGTGCTCATACTGTCTGCTTCAGGCACCCATGTTCTGTCCAAGGACCACATTCTCACCTTGCTCTGTAGCCATGTTTTGCCCCCAGCATATCCCCTCTCCAGACACAGACCTCAGGCTCCCCTGTCTGCACACCACTGCATCCAGAAAGGGAAAAATGCTGCTAAGGACGTCAGAGTAAACTCCTCATTCTCCCTCAGCAGTGATGAACACTATCAAACCTATATCAGAGAGGAATAATACAGGGCTCTCCTCAAATCATATTGTTTTCTGGGCTAGGGTCAACTGAAATATGAATTAAATGGATTAATGTTACTCAAAGTACAATAAAAAATGAGTTGCTGTGACATGATGCCTCCTTCATAAAAATTTTAAGGCAAGATAATTTTCATGTCTGACTAAAATTACTGTTTTGGGTGGCACAGTTCTTTATTTTTCTGAGACACCATGAAGAATGTCATAAATACCATAGAAATAAATAAATGCAGATCCAGGACAAATGTGCAACTGAGAAACATTAATATAATTATGCTTTTGTCTCCACAAACAAATGGTAGCAGTCATAGGTTTTAATTGCAGTATTTTTAAGCAGATGGGATTGATTTGTTTCCCTGTTGTGCATACACCTGACATACTTGAAAAAAAAAAAAATATAATACCACTTTTCCTTTCCAAGGTCCCCAGCAAATAGCACCCAGTGTCTTTACACCCAGATGGATAAATTATTGTATTAATGGCACAGCAACAGAGGCAAAGTAACACCTAAGATTTTGGCAGATGCAAAGTCATAAACCAAGAAAATACTGATCAATCCTTGACAGGCATGAATGTGAAAAGATTGGTACATCTTTTCAGGGTGAAATACACCCAAACAGAGATGCATTTGATCCCTTTGTTACAGATCCTAAGTTCCAATTGCCTTAATTAAATTTCATTTCGCCCACCTATAAGGACATTTTCAAATAAGAGCACATACAACCAGGTCACCTGCCAGTATCAATGAATACTTTATTGATTAATCCTCCTGTGCCATGGAAAAATACCTACTCCAGTCTCAGTGGCTTGGAATTTACCATATTTGATCAGAAAGAATATCTCCAAAAGAATTTACCATTGCCAATAATTAATATCTCAATAGTGATGATTTGGCAATTTTTGAATCTACTGAGATAGAAATACTCTATGAAATCTTTGCTAGAGCAATAATAACTGAACTAAATGTAAGTGACAGATCCATAGCTGATAACAGAAAATATTAGAAAAATAAAACAAAACAAACCTTAGTAGAGCTAGAAAATCATCAGACTGTGAATATATTCTTTTGGAGACTATGCCACACTTGGCTAGATAGTGATGAGAATAATCTCAACACAAATTTCAAAACTGAGAAGGAACATCTCATCTGCATATAGTCCCTTACATACAAAGATAGTAATTTTATTCCCTTAAACACACATGCATACAGACATGAATGCTCGACTACAAGAGCTTTAGGGCTTCAAAATGAAATGGATGAATGGACTAGCTAATCTGCATAATCATAATGCACACCACGACACACTTATTGGTATACAATGTAGAAGCCTATATCTTTCCTGTGCCTATAATAGGGATTAAATTAAGTGTATGATTGCTATTATTTTTTCTGAAATCTCTGTGTCATTTGACCCATAGCCAAACAGAGTTCAAAAGCTTACTGTTTGATGATCAGCTTAAAGCTTGAGGTGTTACACACCAATCAAACTTTGTATTGAACATGGGAATTCTTCTTAGTCTTCCTCTATAGTGTTTGTCTTTCCAGTATCTGAGCATTGTTTGCATATAATTGCATTTTCACAGCATGCTGTTGAGATAGTGGGTGTTAGGAGCCCTCCTTTAGAGATGTGGAGCTAAGGCACAAAGCGAACAAGAGGAGGAATAGGCATTAATTCTCAAAGCCTGGTTTGAGTTGCCTGAGTTTTTGAAGTACACTTCAAAAACATTGTGCAAAACAAGTACATTGTGCAAAAAGTTTTATCTATAAACCATGCAATACACTATTTATGCTGCAGCACAAAGAAGGACAGAAGATTTTACCCATAGGCTTTTAATGTTATTTCAGATTATCTGAACTTAGACCTTAAAGTGTAATAATATAAGAACTAAAACCCTGAGTTCAGCAGTGGCAAGTGAGTGTAAAGGTCTGAATGCAGATCAGAAATGCCCAACGTGGCCTGTGTTGCTGAGGAAGGCATGATCACATTGTGTGCTATTTGCAGTTTCCCAAAAGTCGTAAATCCCTTGGCTAAATACATCCAAATATAGTTTTGTGCTGTGTTTCCCACTGTGTTCTAGTGGAAAATGATTAAGTAATAAAAGGTTGCTAGGGAGCCGTATTTTACTCCTTTCCTGAAGAACTTTCAGGGAGAGATCTCAGCCATGGTCTCACTAAGAACTGTTGAGGAAGCAAAATAAGTCTACAATAATGCATATTCCTATGTGAAGAGCCAAAGCCTTGCATTTTATCTGATTTCCTAAACAGAAAATCATCTACAATGATCTGCAACATTTAAAACCATCAGTAGGTGGTGTTCATTATTTTAAATTCTGCACAACAGACTAATAATAATAATGGTAGTCAGAAATAAAATTATAGTTATTGGTTTAAATGGTTGACTGCAAAACTGTAATTATAAAAGAAGACTTTTTTGCCCTTTTGAGATAAATTCTCAGGGTATAAAAAAGATCAATTTGTGTGGTTTTTAACTTTTATTTTCAATGACTTCTAATGAAATGCTTCTAATAAGGATACTAAATTCAAATAGACTTTAGTGTTCATCATTACCTATAAGACAGGGAATATTTTTCAGATTATAACTAGTAGTTGCACTTTCTAGTTAAATTCTGAAAAATTATATATCACAACTAGGCTGTTCATGTCAGTGCCACAGGTTAATAAATAGTGCATTTTGGGGTGTTCATTGCTTTGGCCAAGCTAGAAATTTTGTCAAGCTTTAGTAATTTAGTTTCTAGTTAAACCTAAGAAATTAACTTTTTCTGCTATTCATCACCCATGCAACAGAGATATTTATGGGATGTTTTAAGGAAGATTTTTTTCCCACATGGGAGGTACTCCTATGGAAATTCTACTCAAAACCAAAGAATAACTCTTTGGAGATATGGCAGTTGAGGGCATATTTGGGCTGCACTGACCACAATGTGGACCCTGAAGCAAGCGAGAATGATAATAGATTAACAAGTGCAAGGATATAGCGAAGATGAAGCCAGACTCTTCCTGAAGGTATTCAGTGATAGGAGGAGAGGCAAGGCCCACAAGTCAAAATAAGGCAAATTCTGAGTAGATAGACAGAAATATTTTTAGCTCTGAATGTAGTCAAACGCTGGAATAGATGGGCCAGGTATTTTGTGGAACCTCTGTCCGTGGTCCTGAGCAACCCACGATAGGTCGGACCCACCCTGAGTAGTGGGACAAGATCAGATGACTTCCAGGAGGTAGTTCCAACCTTAATTATCCTTAAAAACTGTGACCCTGGACTTTAGGATTAGTGGAGTTATGCTTGTTCAGGGAAGTGTTAAAATGGTTACACTGGGAGGCTGTTCTCACAGGCAAATTGTCCAGGGGAGCTGGTTGATGTCAAAAACAATTTCCATGATGTGGAAATGCAATTCATCCTGGTTTGCAAGAAAATAGGTAGACAGAGTAGAAAACCAGCTAGCCTAAACAAGAAATGCCTAAATTTCTAATTGAGATAAATAATTACCAGACTGATGACCAGAAAGAGGCAAATGCCACACATATCCTCAAAAAACCTCATGCAAGAAAGAGAATTGGAGAATTATATGCTGGTCAACCTATCCATAACTCCAGGATGATTCTAGAGCAAATTGACATGGAAGTCATTCTATGTGAGATAGTCTCAAATTAGCTATGAGACCTGAGAGGTGAAAGAGAGGAAAATTATTATTCCCTGGAAACTGAGGCACCAAGTGATTTCTTCATTTTTAACTTCTTAAGTGTTGTGGATGTTTAGTTCCCATCCATTTAAATAGAAGCTGGGTTTAAAAACATGAAAAAAAGCTCTGTAAATCCAACTCTGATGGGATTCCAAAAAGCCTCCTTGAAATTCAATGTATCTATTTTTTATAAGCATTTGAAGTAGCATACACATATGTGCCTGTGTCTGTATCTGTCTGTGCACTCTCTGGCTTTCAACAAGCAGCCTGCACAGCATATTTTTGCCTGAGTTGGATTTATTTGTACTGCTCTGTAGAATATCACATAATCCATTTGCAGAACAGTGTGTAAATGTTTTGGGTAATATACAGGCTGAACAGTTTATCCTTATATACTTTTCCAGACACAGGCCCTGTGAACCATTCAGCGTGCTCTATTGACATAATTTTCTAAATGTCTAAATTGTCTAAGCTGCCTTAGATTCCTAGGACATCACAGGCCCAGTTTCCACACAATTTCAGGGCCAATGGTCCCTGGGAAATTTGCTCTTGTTGGGTATGCCTATTGTCCAGACTGCAGGTATAGGCAGGCTCCAGATTCCACAGCCACCCATGACACCCTGGGCTCTTCTCCGACAATCTCAGAAATACTGGATGCCAAAGCTCTTCCCATTCAGCCTCTGTTCCTCACACCCCTGTGCATAGATAGGAGACTGAAAGCAGAAATACAAAAAAAAGACTCTAAATCGGCAGGAAGTTTGCCTTTTTGGTTATCCAGTCTCCTAGTTTCACTCTTTCCTCTCAGTCAAGCCTACAATCCACAGAAGGCATTACTGCTTGGAGTATGACTCACTTCTGTTTCCACAAAAACCCCACTGAAGATTCCATGTAGCGCTTACAGTGAAATGAAGGAAGCATCTTCGTGGTGTGTGCTCAGATTAAATGAAAGATAGACTATGAAAAGACATCTGAAAGATAGAAGGCCTCTCTGGAGATATTTTAGCTTATGATCTAAGACTTAGACTAAAAATTACAAAGAAGACAAGACTATGGTAAAAGACAGTCAAAAAACAAAGACAGACAAAAGAATCTGATTGTAACTAGGTTGACTTAAGCTAGTAAATTGAAGAAACTGTGGGTGGAAGGAACAAAGGAAAATAAGTCGCAGGGGCAGCCTCATTTTCCTAAACAAACCTTGGCTGACTCAGTGGGAGTGACATGATTAGGTGGACTTGGCAGTACTAGGTTAGAGGAGGGATGATCTTGAAGGTACTTTGCCACATAAAATGATTCTATGATTCTGTATAAATCACCAAAGCCATTATTTTTTTATGTTTAAATGCAATAAAGGTCTAAAATACTTATCGTACCTCCTTTGTTCACAAGTCTATCACAAAGAAACAAAAGCAAGGACAAGGAATGATGTGTCATTGGTTGTCAAAAGGATATAGCCATCTCAGTCTCACTCCTCCATTTGTAAAAATGTCAATCAGTGATAAATAAGTTGTCGTCTATGGCTGTCTGCCCCCATAACAGAAAATAAATGTTCTCTCTCTCCTGTCATGTCTTTTCTCACCGAACATTTAATCTTATCCAGCAAAAAGCTCACTTTTATCATCCATAGTATTAACTTTTCTCACCCAGGGCTTATGTGGATCCCTCAAGGTGGCATGCCTACTAATCCCTTACCCATCTTGCTGTTATTTTGGGCAATTTTGAGACACCTTTTAAAAGAATTTTATCCCTCTGTGTGTGTGTAGCAGAGAAGTAATACAGGCAGCTTTAGATAACTATATAAGTCAGCTAACCTGCTTTTGCTGTCTGAATAGTCAACAGAAAGGTGATTTCTCTGGAGATCATCTCCAAAGATACAAGATTGTCTCCTGCTCCTCCCCTCTATCGTGCCCCTAACTGCATACAAAACCTCCCAGCTAGGACCCGTGTGCCACCTCTTCCACAGGGCTGGTGCAGCCTCACCAGCCTGATTCTCCAGCCATCCAGGCAGAGGAAGGGCTGGAGGGCAGCATGGTCATTTGTCCTCTGTGTGGATACAAGGACACCGGTGCGGAGATGGGAAGGGTGAGGAGAGTGTGGTGTCCTTATCCCCCCACCCCAGTCAGGTGTGTCTGGGTTCATTCCTGAACTGAAGGCTGGAGCCAAAATCAAGAACCCCCAGGTTCAAGAGCAGAGCTGAGGCCTAAATTGGATATTGGCTTCCAAAATACATACCAAGCAGCATGATTTTTTTTTTGGCCATATTCAGGCAATCAGGCACAAAGAGAAACTCCAGAGAGTGGAATGTTTTCACTTTATTCCCTAAACTTCCAGTCTAAGAGTATGGAAGTAGCAGGCCAGCAGTACTGATGAACTAGCTCTGAGAATGCATCTAGACCAATCATCCCATCCTGTAAAATCCTTGCTGACAAAACCCAGAAATAAATAGAAATAGCATAAATTGCTATCTGAGAATAAAACAAAACAAAAGGCTTTATAGAGCTGAAGGATCCATAAACGATTTTCCACTACATTGTCAGAACTTTGCAGTATACTAATAAATAATTCAGTAACTCTAGTTCAAATGCAAAAGTAAAGAATGTCATTACAGCAGGAAGCTTCCCAACAGTTTGTGTATTGATATAACTTGAATGTGCCTGGGAAATATAACAAGCAAATATTACAGTTTTAATAAGTGAAAAACAGACTATATAAGCTTCCTTAAATTCTCCAGAAGTAGAACTTGCCTAGTTACAAAACCAGGGCTTTGAGTTTTAAATAAAATGGAAAAATTTTATAATGTCTGCTGCTCACTCTGCTAGACAAGTCCCTGAGCAGGGGGCTTGAACTAATTGTACTTATCCTGAGCAGGAGTTTGGACTCCATCTTTTCCAAAGGTCCTTTCCAACCTAAATAACTGTATGATTCCATGATACAATATCCTTCTCATTTAAAGTCAGTATAAATCCTTGGTTTTTCATGGGCATGTTCCTCATAAAGGAGCAGTGTCCAGTACAAGATGAACAAATTTCTGGAGGAAATTATTGCATGTTGCAATGTAGGAGTTACCTCTCACTGATGTGCCTTTACAATGAACTATGGTGTCTCCCAGTGGATGCATTTCCTGTGGGAGGAATATCAGGACATTTTCTTTATTATAATATGAAGTATCTGTCTGCTAAAAATTACAAGGATCCTCAGTTCATACAGCTAGCATGCCACTTGGTATGCCTAATTTCAAAACATGAAGGCATTATTTATGCCCAGAGGCTTCTCTATATTATTATTCCATAAGAGATTTATGATTCAGATATTGCCTCGTTATTAACTTCTTGCTCATTTGCATTTGAAGTCCAAGAAGTTTAAGTTCAGAATTCCTTTTCACACAATGCAGGTTTTAATAGCTATTCAGAAGGACAGCATATCTAGCAGAAATATCCTTTGGAAGCTCAAGTGGCTGTAACAGCATAAAGGAGGCACAAAACTGACACAGGCTTATAGTTCTAGAGGGTGTACAATGCTATCTATATTTGCAGAGTGCACACTCAGCTCTAGTCTTTTCAAGAACTGGTACAAGGTTTGGGGTGTGACTACCCAGACAGTGATCTCAGATAATTTTGAAATCTGTGCATACCCAGTTCTTTGGTGTTTGGTAACACATTGGGCCAATTGTTTTCTCAGATACAGAGTTGAGTGACTAAAGTATATATTTTTTTAAATAAGAGACTGAAAATAATATTGAGATCAATTCAAAATAGAAAGACTCTCCCAATTTATTGAAAAATTATATTGATTAATCATGTTTAATTTTTCAGGTGAATCCTTATTTATTTTTTCATAAATTGATAGTCTTTCCATGAAAACTGACCATTTTGTCATAGTACAATTTTTTTCTTATGCTTCTTCAGCTGAAGCTTTTCACTCAACTTGAAACAAATTCTCCAACTGATTTGATTGTTTCAGACAAAGACAGCAAACAAAATCCATACTAAACTTCTCATAGAGTGTCAAATGAGGGATTTCCAGGGACTCCTCTAAATTCCTTTTTTATGACACCTACAAATATTTGAAAAAGTCAATACTTCACACACATTTCTCTGACAAGTTAAAGGAAAGTTAAAAGTAATCTGTATCTCAAATCTGAGGAATAATGCGCTCTGAGGGATGGAAGGCAGCTGCTCTGATGCCTACTCAAATCTGCCCATTTTCCTCAAGTAATCTCGTGCTTGACCATGAATACTCAGTCCTGCTACTGGTCTTGTTTGGACCAGTTGTTCTGACTCCATCTGCAGCCAAGCCTCAGGATCTGCCTCCACACTGGCTACTGTCTGAGCTGACTTGTGATTTCCACCACTATTTCTTTCCATCTTTATCTCTCCTTGGTGGTGGAACTGGGATGAATATCACTAGCCATCTACTGCCTTGCTACCAAAAAAATCTAGCACATTCACAAATTGAGGGTAAAACTACTTTGCACAGTTCACTTTCTTCAAACAAAGATCAGAGAAAAGCCCTCAATGTGTAACTGGTTACTTCCTGGTTTGAGAAGCCTCTGCTCATTTAATTGCCATTCCATAAGACAAGTATGGCATGCTTAATGAATGCTTTTACTTAACACCCAGTTCCTTTGATATAGGCTGGCTGGTTAGGATATTAAAATTGCATCTGAGATGACCTTACTAGCTCCACACTCATCAAACTTAGTAGCTCCCATTTAAGAACACTTTATAGAAGAACTAATGTGTTTGATATTATGTTTCTCAGAATAAGACACTAATCTGCTTTTACAATAGACAGAAATAAATAATGAGATTTACATGAAAGATTTTATTTGAAACTATGAAGCTATGTTGAACTTCAAGTGCATTCGCTGGTATCCCTGGGGCCCTTTCTGTTTATTCTCCATGATTATTGTATTCACATTTTTATAGAATATTTTAAAGGCTCTTGCTTCTTTTCCCCTGTCTCATTTTGGTTTTTTCTTTCCATTTCAATCTCACTGTTTTCATATTCAGATAGACAAACAGAAAGATCTCTAAGAATATATTATAACTGATTTGTATTTTAAATGATATCTGTAAATTAATCTCTGTTGTTCAATAAACAAGCTGTTCTTTTAAAGACTTACACTTCAAACACCGCCTTTTCTAAAAAGACACCTATCTTGGCCCCTTTCTTTGACTACACCACTATGGGTATCTAAAATACATACTGTATATTGCATTGCATTGTCACTTGAAGATACAGAGCCGTGGGTGGCTGATGAAGGCAGAAAACATTTCACTCATTTACTTGCTAGCATTAATTTTAGGTAATGGTATTTGTGAGGCATGGTTTTGTGTCTGGGCTGAAACTGCTGAAGGACAGGACAGCTGGAAGCCTCTGTGTTCAATAGCTCATGGATAGAGTGAAAAGCAAACAAACTACATTAGGAAAATATTCACACTTTCAGATTACTGTCTGACTGAAAAGGGTCCATAAATTCTATATTTGGCCACCTACTAATGTGGTATTTAGTCTTAAAAATGTGAATATCATGTGGAAGGAATGGTTTATCTGTTTATAAAGCACTCAGTATAATAATATTTAATAGACTGTTTTAAACTTGTTTTTTCATAGTGTATATGATTAGGGGACAATTAAAAAAATAACTGGTTCATATAATAGTCTCTCCCTGTCTGAAAAACACATTAGTGTGGACCAAAAATCTACTTATATGGCCACATAGCCCTTGCAGAAGAATAAAATGTATATCACCTGTTCCTCCAGAAATTATGTAGAGAATGCCAGGGACCTGAGCAGCCCCAGAGGACAATTCACAAGGGTTTTTTCAGACCTTTGCATTACATTGAATCCTAATGTTTTCATCCAGACCTACGATTAGGAGACCCAAAAGATGGCAGGCTGTTGTCACTCACTAGATACCATTGGCTCTGACATTATAATTTAGTCATTGAAACTTCAATTTTGAACAGAACACTATGAAACTTCAGAAAAAATTCCCAAGACTTAGGGAAAAAAAGTATCAGTTGTTCAAGCAGCAATCAACTTCAAACCACAGACATTAAAAAAAAAGTAATATAAACAGCTTAAATTTTGAATTGTTCTTCTGCCAAGGAGAAAGCTGTAAACTTTAATAGTGATTATGTAATTTGTAGATGTTCTCATGGGCGTAGGAAAAATGTTTTTGCAATTGTGTCATACAAACTGGCATTGTTCACTGACCCTCAAACCTACATTTTCATCTCTCTGATAGTTTTGCTGTTCTGTAGCATATGTGCTGCACAAAAGCTTGGCTAGTAACTGCCTGCTGTCTACCATCTGTGCTTCCTCCAAATGTATCTGCCTGGTATTGAGGCAGGCTGCAAATGCGCCACCCAACAACTGCCAGCACACGTGGATGTTGTCGTGCTAATGTTACATAGCATGGAACTGGCTCCTAAACATCATTCTGCATGTGACACATTAAAGTATTTGACAATATTGTTTTAAAGCCTACTCAAGGACAAATAGTCCTATTTTCCCCAGAGATCACAAAGGAAACCACAGATTTCCACATAATGCACCCTTTTGCCAAAACATGCTCTAATACAGAAAAATGAGACAAACTTTTGTTTATAGGGATGTTGTATGATTGAGCAATCATCATGTTTGCACTTTACTGTATTTTTATTCTTGTAGTAAGTGGTTTAGTCCTAAATAGCCTAAGACATGAAAAAGCTTTTTAAGTACCTTCTCCTGAATGGCAATTTCTCCTTGCCATTTTGCTAAGTGGAGGATTTGTTTGTTTTTATGTCTAAATGTGCATATGCACTAGGTTCCAAACCTTGGATTTGACAATTTTTTTTTAATCCAGCCATTTTTCTGATTTATCATGTTTGTTACATAAAATACATTAAGCACATTCATCTGTGGATGATCTTTCACAGTCTGAGTGTGCAGCATGTCTGGGGGTGGGCAGGTTAGCTGTCAGGACTTGTGACCCTGCAGAGAGCCCACACTCCTCCAGTCTGTTCCTGAAGGACTGACTCTGGAAGGAATCCTCACTGGAGAAGTTTGTGAAAACTGCAGCTCAAGGAAAGGACTCGCGTTGGAGAACTTCATGAAGGACTGTCTCCTGTGGCAGCGACCCCATGCTGCAGCAGGGCAACATTTGGGAAGAATCTCCCCAGGAGGAGGAAAGAGCAGAAGAGACAACGTGTGATGAACTGACCACAACCCCCATTTCCCGCCCCCCTGTCCTACTTGCAGTGAGGAGGGAGACAACCTGGATGTGAAGTTGAGCCTGGGAAGAAAGGAAGGATGGAGGGAAAAAGGTGGGGCATAGGATTTGGGTTTTTCTCATTACCCTTCTGTGATTTGGATTGGCAATACACTAAATTAATTCCCCAAGCCGAGTCTGTTTTCCCCATGACAGCAAATGGTGAGGGATCTCTCCTTGTCTTTAGCCCTGCCCACAAGGCTTGCATTCTATTTTCCCTCCCTTTTCCAGCTGAGGAGGAGATAGAGTGACTGTGGTTACTGCATGACCAGACAGGGTCAACCAAACAACAAATTCTAAATATTTTTGCCCCTTATGAAATCTCTTCTAAACATTTTAATTACCTTTGATACCAGAGAACTGCGACACTTTAAAATAACTTGAATTAATAAAACAAACATATTAATTTTGAGAATTCTGGAGCAATCTGTGAAGAGCTGAATTTAAAGAAGGAGAGCTCAAAATAATTTTCAGAAAAGAATTTTCAGAATTATTTCTTTTTCATTTTTCTATTTTATTATTACAAGGTGAATAAAAATTGAAAAAAAGTATGAAATTATACAGTGACAACATATTAACTAGGAAGGTAAGGGATATTTATACACTACCACATTATGACACTTTATAGCCACTTAGCATACTAACAATATATTTTCATGATGTTCAGTGTTAGAGAAATGTTGAAACTTCTAGAAAAACAGTACTGCTTGCACAATTCCTTTCCCTTACGGATGCAAAATGTTCATGAATAATTTGAATGCAATTCAGTTCTGAGTCTTCTGTCTGAATCAACTCCATATTTCCCTTCAGGACAAAACTGCATTCATAAACTTGTGATTGATTTCTTAACCTGAGGGCAGAGGAAATATTTCATCTTTGGAGCACAGTTTAAAAAAAATCAGAGTATTACAAGATGCAGTTTGTATCAAATCCCAAGATTAAATTTTAACATATAAACATATCTATATCTGGCATGGATAGTGTAAAATACTTACCTTAGAAATTGATTTATAAAAGAGTATTATATAGCTTTCTATGGATAGTCCTTTTGTGCCTCCAGTTATTTTACAGATGGCGTACATAAAATACTGAATTTATTTTAAATATCAAGTCTCAAGTTAATTCTTTGTCTTCTATCAATGATTTAATTCTATCTTGCAGCCTTGGCACAGCTTAAAATTCAATAGGATTAGACTAATTTAACATTTATGATATTCCTCTCATCTGCTTTAATTTACAGAAAAGAATCTTTATTAAAGAAAACCTGAAGCTACTGAATTAATAAATAAGTTAGCTACTCAGTCTGGTTTCTTAATTTCAGTGACTGAAAATCTAATTTTTATAGTCTCCCTCAGGTAATTAATACAAAATTCAGCTCTTCATGGTCCTTGCTTAAATTGCAAGTAAGATGAGTTCAACTGTCTCATTCTTAGCAGAACAAAACCTCTATCACTGTTTAATTTCCTTCTCTTGCAGAATCATTTGGGAGCAATGCCAGAAGTAGCAGACTAAGGTGACATTGCAGGCCAGAAGTATCAGACTAAGGTGACGCTGCAGTGAAAGGAGAAAGGAGTCAAAAGATGAAGATATTCACACATCTATATGTTTTTAAGTCGCAGAGATGCAACTGTATGCTGTGTCTTCCTTTTATCCTCAGAGAATAAATAAGAGGTGAAGGAGAGGAGGGTGTTTGGCCACAAAGCACCTCTGCCCTCCGGACTCCTGAAATAGGCAGTGGCACCCCAGCAGGACTTGTCCACAGTGATGTCAACTTCCACACACTGATTGCTCATTTTGGTGTGTTCATGACCAGCTGGATACTCACTGCATTGTTTCATAACACAAAAAAAGCACAGGAAGTACCTATGGACATGCCTGTGCTAGTGCCTTCAGTATGGACATGCACCTGAGATGCTCCTTGATCACTTTGCCTGTTTGTGTTCATATTTCTGTGGGCAGATAGCCTTGTTAATAATACAGATGGTCCAGTTCTGATCATCTCTTTGTCACCACTATCCACAATATAAACAGAGCATGCAACAGTAGCTCATGTGCACTCATTAGCTCATTAGCTTACAGTATGCATCATTAGCTCATGTGCCCTCTTAATGCCATCTTACTCTGCTTGGGGAACATTTGGGAGGGAAATTTCCTAAGGCATTTGGATGTGGCACTTGAGAATAAGGTTTACTGGTGAACATGGTGGTGCTGGATTAATGTTTGAACTTGATGATCATGGTGGTCTTTTCCAACCTTAATGATTCTAGGAGTCTATGAGTCCAGAGCTCTAAGCATTTGACTTGCCATGCTATCATTCCTTTGATACAATTTACATGTAAGAATCATACAATCCTTGCAAACAAGCATTAATTCTTTGTGTGAATGCAAAGAAAACAAACCCAAGTGCTACAATAATGTTTTTAACCTCATCTTTCACAGCAAATGCATTGAACTCCAAGTTTCAGTACTCACAGTTGCTGAGCTAAAAAATAAGAACTTATTTTCTGAGGTTTTTCTTACGTATTTTTTGGGAAGAGATAGTTACAGATAAACACATACCATCTCAGAATGTGAGTCTTGTCAAGAAAGGATCAGGAATATGAATCACATTCCCAGCCAACTGTAATTCGTATTAAATGTATCAATAGGCAGTGCATTCAAATCATGACTCTGCTTGCCAGAAGGCTTGTATTCTCCATGAAAAAGTACGGTTTTTCCCATCAGTAAGTCAAAAGCTAGAGCTACTCAGCATTAAATCATTTGAGGCCAAACTACTATTTAGAGACATGGGCAAATATTTCCAATACACTGTGATAGCTAGCAGATAATTTATCCCTAGTATCTCTTCAAAGGAAGTGATAGAGAGCATAACTGAACTCATGAATAAGCTAAGGAATACAAGAACAGCATCTTAAAGCAAAAATTTTGGTTTAATATCCAAGTAAATATATATATACATGACAGTGTAAATATACATAAACATGACACAAATTTTTAATATTTTGTACCAAAATTCATCTTAAGGTAGTTTCATGGAATTCAACGCACAGCAATAATATTGGAACTAAAAATCTTATCTTTATCCTTTTAGCTAAATAAAATAGCAGCATCATATATAGAAGGTACATTTGTGATTGAAATCACAGTTCTCATATTTCAGTTTCATAACTGGTCTACATATGGTCTCACTGTCCTAAATTTGTTTTCTTTTAAAACTTACTGTAGGATATATGATGATTTCATTTAAATAATAGTGATGATGGTGATGATCACGATGATGATCACGATGATGGAAATTATAAAATTGATGACAAGAATATCACGTCGTTCTTGGGTCTTAGTATTTGTTACTACATCTATTGTCTTGAAAAGGGGTCACTGTCATGTAAGGAGATGTCTTTCTAGTTATATCCACCTCCCCAGCCATAATTTCCAGAGTTTTAAAAGTTCAATTGTTTTTGTTTGGTATTTTTTAAACTTCTTCCCCAGATGGCAATGTAATGTTTCCTCCACAAAGTCCTACTGATTCCTGCATTGTTAACGGAGAATTCAGAAGATTTGTAGCTCAAATTTGGGTAACACACAATTTTAACTATTTTTGATATACTGAAATGGATACAACAAACAGAAATTCAAAATGCTAAAGATGGTTCAAAGTGTGAGCCCTGATATAAAAAATAAAAAAGCTCCTGATGAATACAATAGCACTTGAATAGGTTTGCACTGTATCTCTAGGACAACATTTGGATGGAAAGGCAAGAAGCCTTTGCTTAGAGCTTCATTGCCCCCAAAGTTCATTACGGAGATGGATGATATACCTCAGTTAAATCAGTTGCTACGACCTACTGGCAGAAAGCGTATGCTTCGGTCTGCTGCACTGGCAAAAAAAGGAAGCAGGAGGGAATGGGTATGGCTACTTAGTTTCACTCAAAGTCTGTTTTTAATATGGCTCCGAAAGAGTGAAATTCAAATCAATAAAACTTTTTTGGAGGGGTTGTAAAAATGCCCAGAATCCACCCCCTTAATGAGATGACCTTCAGAAAGTCCTCAAGTGGTAATCACAGGAGTGTCATATAAGCCCAGGGGAAAGGCAGCTTCTGTCCTTTTGTTTCAGAGAGGCAAAGTGAAGATAACCTTGGCTACCTTAGCAAGAGATTAAGGCAGGTAGAGTTTGGGAAGTATTTTTCAGATCATGAAGCTCTACCAGGGACCAGGAGAACAGAGAGGGAACTGTTGCTGGGCACACATATGGCTGAAGAGGAACTGTTTGAAATGGCAGTCAGAATTTTCATCTGGTAGGATAGATTGCATCAGTTTTTATTTCTGATTTTCTAACAGCATGATTTCTTTTCAATTCAAATCTATATGGATCAGCTATGGATCATCATAAAGAGATCCTCGGTAGAGAATAAATTATTTGTGGCTGCATTATTACAAGAAACACTTCCTATTTGAACTGTTTGCAATCCTGTTTTACTGCTGTATGAACACTGTTTCATAATCATGGATGTTTCCTGTAGATAGCCAGGGCATTCAGGCCCAGATCTCTACCTTATGGAGTCAGAAAACAACTCTCTTTCTTTTTTTTTTTTTTTTTTCTACTCTAAGGAATCCAACCCAAACCGAATTTTCCTAAATGAACTGATTAGCTGGGTCATCTTGCTCTGCCTTTGTCGGCTCGTGACACCCTTAAGCCAAAAGTACCTAATATTCACAACCTCTTGAGGACACTTTTGTCCTGGTCATGTGTTTGACAACTAGAGATTACAGCCATGATTGTCTCATAGATTATACCCTGCCAGTTCCAGCTTGTGTCTCCATATTACTCTGCCAGTCTTCCCCTAACAATGCAGACACAGGAGCGGTTTATTCCACTCGATAACCGGTTTCTCTTGTGAGAACTAAGTGATCAAAGAGAAATTGTCAGGACATTATTTTGGCACCATCTTTAAAATTCCTCAGCATTATTTCGTTGCAAGATTAAAAAGATTATCATGTACCACTTCTATCTTCAGTATTCACCATTTAAAGGAATGTGAACTGGGACTGGCTATGAAAATACATAAGCAGTTCTGTAGAATAAAAGAATGATCAAAATGTACTGTTAAGAATGCAAAACGTTGGGATTTTCTTTTCATTCTACTAGGTTGTTTTTGTAGTTTCTTTTTCCTATAATAAATCTATACATAAGCAATAGATTACATTGTCTTCATTCTTCTTATCTGTACTGCAAGATATAAACTACTAATTTTTAAGCAAGAATCTAATTCCTTTTAGTGAACTGTGCCTTTCCCAAGTAGTAACAAAACCATGGAAAATAAAAAAAAATCCCCACCCAGATAACCAGAAAGCATGTCACAGTGCCAGCATCAACAACATAGTTATTCATTTCAGGACTGGCAACACTAGGGTTTTTTTTTACTCAGAATTTATTTGTGTGAGAAAACACAACCTAGGCTTTGATGAGAAAGGCTTTCATCTGATAATTGGATTTTTTCCATTTTTATGGGTTTCCACAGTGCTCCTGGGGACTCATATGTTTGAGTTACTGACTCTCCCATATGGATTAAACACCTTGGCCAGACTACAGTGTTGTGCCAAAGTCAACCCTCTCCCTTAATGAGATACTGCAATACCTGCTGGAAATCTAAGTGCAGTGAATTGAAAAATATATAGTTCAGAGGAAGACTCAAAATATAAAGTAAAACAAGGGCACAAGATGCTCAAACAACAACTTCCAAGAGCACTGATGGATAAATTTACAAAGTGAAAAATTTTATTTTTAAATGTGTGGGGATTTTTTTAAGAAATAAGAGAAGTCTTGAAAGAGGCACATTATAAGGATTTAAAAAAAATTAAAAAGGAACGGAAAAAAATTACCCAAATGAATTTCCCATTATTTGAAAATGAGTTTTGATGGAAAAACAGTGGACCTGAACAGAACTCCCCACTGAGACTGTTAGCCAGTCCCATGGGGTAGGCAGGACAGGGCATGTGGGATAAAGATGTACATCTGGAAAATGCAGCCCACTTCATTCTCCTAAGAGAAAAAGCAAGAATACTTGTGTTCAAATACCTCCTGACAGACTGAAACTAAAAGTATCCTTGCAGTTGCACTACAGTGCAACCTTTAATTTTCTTTTTAAGAGCAGGACTGATGTCAGGGGAAGGAAAATGAAACAACCAGAAAGAAAACACTTGAGAGACAAAAATGTAAGTGTTTTGAACATTACAGATGGTGAAAAATCATCACTGAACTTAAGAAGTTCTGATATTTCATTCACTACATGATTAAAATATCTGAGATAGGGACAGTTAACATTTCTCTCAGACTTTTAATGAACACATCAAGGTACTGTTATTTGCAAAATCCAACTGCACCAAATTATTTATAGAGCCAGCAACAAATATATCAGCAATGCAGAAATGTAAGCAGTAGAAGTTATACCTTTAAACTTCTATCAGAGATCAGATCAGGTGGTATTAAATGGCACAAAGACTCCACTGTGGTGTCTGAACAGAACTGTGACTTCCACCAGCTCTGGATCTGGATGACTCTTTGCACACAATCTGAATGCCTGTTTTCTTTGCAAATTAATGTCTTTTGAGGAGTTTTGCTGCCAATACAGTAGTGCAGTGACACAGGTGATTCCTTGAACAATTTCTGTTTACAGTTCCTTTCAAGTCTGCATATTATGCTGTGTAACTAACTACAATACAAGGAAATGGAAAAACCAAAAATCCCACCATTAACCATTGGATTAAGCCATAAGGGAAAACTTCACTAAGAGCTAATCGACTGAAAGTCTTAGAAAGTCAGTGAGTGGCTGTATCAATATCCTATCAATAGAATGGATTGTATCTTGGATATTTTTACCCCACTCAAGGGCATTCACTTAAGTTACAGATTTGCTCTAACAGGGAATTTTTTGTGGGGTAGAATTGATAACTACTAATTAAAGGGAGAGGGGAAAAAACAGCTAAAAAATGGACCAGCTGTAATTATAGTAAGTCCTTCATACAAACCCTTCCCATTCCTGCCTGTCTCTGGTACTACCTTCACCCACCTTCTTCCTCTTCCTAACAGCTGGAGACCTGTACTTGTCAGCTGGGGTGAGGCATTAGCTTTTCCCATTATAAAGAGCAGCAATATTTGGTTCTTGCCTTTATCTGGTCTAATTATACAGAGAATAGAAATCATAGAATATGCAGTCATTTCAGCATAAATTAACCTGAAGCATAACTATTCACTGTACAGCAGAATTTCTCAGTACTCACTAAATGTGATCAGTATTTGGTTAAAATCAATATTTCTTTGACTACAATTTAAAAACTACTAAAATCCCACAATTTTATAGCTTCTCTACTGAAATTTGAGACTGCTAGCACTCAGAAAACTGAAATGTGATGAAACACAGTATAATGTAGACAGATTACATGTCACCAGATGTAAGTGCCACAAAGAGTCCCTGGGAATGCAGATCCATTCTCACCTGAAAAAGCCTTGCTGATATTCCTTCCATATTCCTCTGATCAGACTGCAGACATTGAAAAGAAATAAACACCTACCTGCACATAACACCCACAAACCAGCAACCAAATGGCACTTGAAATAAAGATAGACAGATTTATTTTTACAGCAAAGGGAAATTCTTGAATTTGAACCTAAAGGGGTACTAAGGAATAGCATAATAATTGGTTCTCTGCCAATAAATCCCATGCTAGAACAAATGGGAATGCCAAAGGAAAGTGTCACTCTTAGCGCCCACTTTTATTTAGAGTATATATGTATATGTGTGTGTGTGTGTGTGTGTGTGTGTGTGTGGCGTGCATAGGTGTCCAGTTAACTGCTTACACATCAGGAAATGCATGGAAAATAAAATCCCATGGTGTGAAGCCAAAAAACCTGAACTGCTGCTATGCTGCTGATACCTGAAATACACAATGGAATTTGAAAATGAAGCAGGGGTTCAGTGTCACAAGCACACAAAATTATTTCATTTTTTTAAAATTATATTAATCTGCTTGGCATTTTATAAATGTACATAAAGAGTTAATTTAAACCAGGTGCTAGTAAGAGGTGGCAAAAGCTTTTTCTGACTTTGTGCTGCCTTCTGAAGATTTGTCACTGTCTCTCAGTCACACCAGAATGATGAACAATTCATGGTTCACTCTGAAAACATATTTAAGTTTAATCAGATCAGGTTTCTTTTCAATTATGTTTCAATTTGTTAGACCAGGTAGTAATAAAATTTTACTACTTAGAAATCCAGAATAACAGATGGGGAAGTACTTTAGGACCCAAAATATCTAAGATACTTTTATGTATCTTTGTCAGTCTTTACAGGAATTCATTCTTATAAGACAGTGGTGATTGAAGCACTGAGTCAGGCTTGCACAACACAGAAACTTCCTGAATATGCTACAGAACTGCAGAGAAACATATTTTTACAACAAAAATACAATTTTTCAGCTTCCTTATCCACCAAATAAGGGATGATGGTAAAATATCAATGTGTCTTGTGAACAGAGGGAATGTAACAAAACAATAAAAAGCTGTCAGCATTTATGCAGAAGTACTGTTATCCTCAGGGTCTCTGTCTGCGAGATGAATGCTCCCCGTGAACACGGATTCCTCTTGAGCCGAGGTATTCTCCAGCTGCTTACTTGTGCAATATGGAATCTGGCCACAGAAATACATGTAAATCCATGGGTTGGCACAACTATTTAGATTGCCAAGGAGCATTATAATGGTGAATGCCGAACCTAGAAGAAAAGAGTTAAAGGAAGAAGAGACTAAATAAAGCACTCTTATAAATATAAGTCACATTTTCAGTGTCTGCTGCTTTCTGCTGTATCTATTCTTGTGTTAAAACTAATCTAATAGTAGGAAATTCTCGTATCAATGCAATTTGCAATTGCTGGAGGTATAAAGCACACTTTATTGTATGCATTCAGAGTTAAATAGTTCCATATAGCTCTTTTTTGATGCAGTTGCTTTAATTTTAAAAGCAATTACTAAGCTGTTAAACAGATACAAATAAATACAGGTATATATTTTGACATAAATGTATGTGGAATAAGACTCAAATTCCCACTGACAGGAGGAATTCTTAAAACAAGTTCAGAAACTAGTGTTTTTATCAGGCAGGACTACTATATTTTTTTCTCTTTTTTTTCCTCCTTATTTAGAATAGGTGATTTTAAAGTCACATAGAGTCTGCCTTTCACAAAGAGGCAATAGCATAAATTTGACAAGCTTACAACATGGTGTTTGAAAACTCTCTCAGGCTTGCTTTTTTGCTTAATAAACAGCTGGTTGACAACTTTTGGTTGTTTCACAGTTTACTACAGAGATTTCATCAACACAATTTCAATAGTAAAAAAATCAGATGTCTTATAACTCCACTCTTCTGCCCAGTAAATAAGAAATAATTTTATTACTTTGAATAGTCAATTGTTTTTTTTCACCTCAAGAACGCAAAATATTCCTGCTATTATACCTAAAACCTCTAAAAGTCTGAGGCTTTGCTGAAGCACATGATACTTTTCACCATGCTGTTCATGAATCTTTAAATTGTTAATCCCTCAAGACACACACACAAAACAGACACATGATGTTTTGATCACACAACACAAGAAGCTCCCTGTACCTAATTAAATACAGGAGAGAATCAATCCAGGTATTTCTTTTTAATCCCCCTCAAATGACCACATGTAAGCTTTCACAAAAGCAAAATGCAAACATAAAGCACTCGACAGCAGTGTGCTAGCCTGCTCTGCAGCTGTGGCTGAGGAGGGAGAGCATCTTACCTTCGGTCAGGATGCTGGGGAACCACACAGACCACAGCTGGGCAATGAAGAAAGGTGACCAACAGAGAACATAGGCTACAACTGTCACCACTGTCATTTTTACTGTCTTGATCATAGCCTTTGAAATACAGTTCACGCTGCTTGCTCGGGACGGCAGGACTTGACTCTGATTTGTTGCTTCACATTCATTCTGTTTTTTCACATTTATATTTCTTCTGATTATTTTGCAAATCTTGACCTGGCATGTGATAAGGATTGCTGAGGGAATGAAGAATATAACTACAAAAATCCAAGTCACATATGCCCTTGGGCCCCAGGGCTGAATAAATTCACCCCAACATTCAAAGACACCTGGAGATATTTCAGTCTTAGAAAAGATAAATACCTGTGGTAGGCTAAGAATCAGTGCTATAGACCAGCTGCTGCAAATGGGGATGTTCCAGAGAGCTCTCTTCTTTTGGAAAGTGACCATAGGGTAGCAAACGGCTTGATATCTGTCCACTGTCATGACCACTATCATATAAGTAGAGGCAAACATCCCCAGCAATTGTAGATACTTGATAATTCTGCACAAGAAATCTGGCCCTATGAAAACATCTGTAATATCCCATATGAGTTGAGGCAGCACTTGGAAAAAGGCTACCACTAAGTCAGCAATGCTGAGGTGAAGCATGAACACATACATCCTAGACAGCTTCTTTCTTCTTCGCCACAGCACCAGTATGAGAATGAAATTGCCCACAGATGCTGTCAGAAATATGACCCCCAGTACAGCAATCTCTACTTGAGCTAATTGTTCATCTCTTTCTGGTCTTCCAATAGGATCTGACTGATTTGTCAAACTCAGGAATCTGTGAGGAGGAGGACTCTCGGTCTGATGTGTGTTATCCTGCATAGGAAATGAAAAATTCTTCATAATGCACAGAAGCTACTCAGAGTAGCTGCCACTTGCGACTGAGGCTGACAGCTGTGAAGCACTGGCTGGCAAATGAACCAGCCTGGGTTCCAGTTTCAGGATATCTTCAAGCAAATCTTCCTGCTCATGCGAACTAAAGCAGTGGGACTTGGATCGTGATAAAATTCTGCCTCTTGCTGGCATGCAGAAGGCTTTATATAGGCTCCCAGCAGACAGAGCCTTATGTAACTGCAGAGCCCTCGGGTAGGCTGCAGGGACAGCAGCCAATGGCAGACCGAGCCACACAATTGGGGGAAAGATATAAATAAAAGGCAAACTTCAGAGGCTCAATGTGATTCAATTACTCACTTCAGTCAAAACGCAAACTTGTAAATAGCTGTGGCCAGACTTGTACTCGAATGACCTGACTCAGGAGAGTTCTTGCAAAAATTTTTCTACGCAAACCAGAGGAGCGCACTTTAGGAGAAGCGGGAGGAAGGTTTATACGTAGATAAAATTGGATCCCTGGGCTCAGGCACATCGTAACAGCAATCTCCAGACTCCTGGGGCATGACCACATCCTAAATGCAGCACAGAGAAAGAAATGCATTTTTCCATAGCCCTTTTTTTCCTTCTTGTCTTTTTTGGAGTCACCTGGTTATAAAATAAAAAGAAAAATATTTGTACTGCACTAAAAATAATGGTTTTTTTTCAAAACAGGGTCAAGACTTAGAGGTTTTTTCTCAGCAAAATGAAAAATAACACATGTGAAATAAATTACTTTTATCAGGACAGAGTCTACTGAGAATTTAACAAAAAAAAAAGTGAAAATTTAGTGGCTAATCCAACTGAGGAAAAGGTCTCTATGATGAAACAATACCCAAAGGTCTCTATTCTATTATAGTGCTAAAGTCTGTGAGATCATTTTTCAGTATCTAAACCTTTTCATTTTTGTAAATGTAAATTGTATCATGAACACAGGATATCATTGTTCTTCAACATTCCCATATGACTTTTGCAAAAAGTTTGTGGCAGATAAGAATAGAAAATTTAAACTGATTTCTTTTTTTTTTTTATCTCTCAGCCTGTCCTCTTAATCACAAAAGAGAGAGATTAAATAAAATTGATCACTTTCATATGAAAAATAACAGATATTTGTATGCAATCTTACTTGAAGCTAGGGGACTCATATCCTTCTGGTTACAGTCAGGACACTGTAGTTTGAAGTCTTTTTGAGGAGGAAACCAGTAAAGGTGAAAAGCAATATCCATGCTGCATATATAGTACATAATACTAAACGTAAGCTGATTAATCACTGTGATCACAATTATATTATAAGACCAGCTCAGGAAGCTCACAGACAGACTGTCACTTCTATGCCATTAAAGGTTTTCATGTACCAAAAAACAGGTGAGGGGCAAAATTCATAAAGAGGATGCTGAGGTAGACTACAAAAGTTTGGAAAACCTACATGACCTCTTTGCTCTCCTTCCTTCCCCCTTATCTGCCACCAGGCAATGGATGTTAATAGCTCATGAAAGGTTATGACTGTGAGAACAGACAACAGAGAAGCTGAACAATCTCAGGAAAGTTTTCCACTGACAGCAGCTGTAAGTATCCATTATCTAGACTTGGCTGAACACTGCTGCAGCTGCCTGAGTCTACAAAAGCTTTGCTCTAAGACTGTGTTACAAAGAGTATGAATCACAACAACTTAATCTAATATATCTGATATATTTTTCCTAAATTAAGGCCTATTTGTAGGAAACTTGGATTCCTGACATTGTTTCCTTTTAGTTTTCCCCCTCAATTCGGAATCTAGCTCAATTAGAGGGAAATAGGCATAGCAAGACCTTAAGGGAAAAAATGGGTTTGCCTTAACTCTCACTCTCCCTTCACCCAGCAACTTGCAGAAGAGTAACTGAATTGACCACAAACAATAAACCCCTGGAAATGCTGCTGATGGCAAACACAGCACTGGGGAGCAGCTGGGCTGATCTCAGGTTCTGTCTTTTGATGGAGACTACGTTTCAGGTGTGTGCTTCAAAATCATTTACCTTGATCATTTTCACTCCACAGCTTAACAAAAAGCCAAGTGGGATCTTTATTCTTCCAGCAAGATATGATGTAAACACATACATCTCGGCAGAGCTAGGATTAAGTAGGTTGAAACAAGAACATGTTGAAGAGAATACTAAGTTTGGGGTCAGGCATGGAAGATAAACATAAATTTATACTTCATTATTATATTTCAGTATCAAGAAATTATATGCAAGAAGCCCAGTATATGCAACAGAAGTCAATTCTGGGATACTGTTGGAAGACTAACCAGAATATCATAGCTATTTGTATGACTTTTCACAGTATGTAAGGTATGGATAGACATATATTTCAGGCAAATGTGTTTTATCAGCTATGCCTAGAATGGTCCAACAAGATTCCTGGCAACACATAACTCTTCCCTGGTCTACATATGCACACAGCACACAGCGTCCTGGCAACAGCCCAGGTGTTGGATCCAGATGTGGACACAGGCTAAAGGGCAAGCACACTGTGAAACGAGTAGCCTTCTCTGTGTTTATTAAAAGGGTGGTGGCCCTCCTTGAAAAAATTGTCCCAGTGCTGTAAGACTCTATTCCATCTTGCATATAATCAGTTCAATATATGTTAACAGTTTCATAACTTTATAATTGTTCCCTTTCAGTCTTTATAGGATAATGTTAAATTGAAATTTAATCCACTCGGGGAATATAACTTGCTGAGAAAAAAAAATTAAGATAACCAATGAAAATATTCAAGCAGCCTTAGCTGTTCTTTTATGCCAATATTGTCCTCCCATTGCCCAGCTTTGCCTCATCCCAAACTGTATCTGTCCAAGTTAAATTCTTTTCCTAAATTATTTTAATTGATTCTGCTGAACGTCTCATGTGGACTGTCATCTAATGTTAGCTAAAGGGAGAGATTCAGCTCACAGATTAAGACTCCAATTTAGCTATCTGCTCTGAATTTCAGAATCACACAGCTGCTCAAGGCAGGGACAACTGAATTCAGACCGCTTTACCCAGGGTTTGTCCAGTCAGGTCTTGAAAATCACCAGGAGCTTAGAAACCCAAACCTCCCTGGGTAGCTTACTACAAATGCTTATTTTCATTGTGAAAAACTTTCCTTATGTGTCACCAGACCCTTCCCTTATTCAGGCCACCTTCTCTCATTCTTCTGGCATCACTTAAGTAAAAACCTGGCTCGGACCTCTTGCCAGCATCCTCCTAGGCACTGCATGGGCACTGTTAGTGCCTCTGAAGCTGTCTCTCCTCCAGGCTGAACAAGCTACATTGAGAGCATTGTGGAAAATGTTGTATTCAAGGAGTTAGTGATCTTGAACAGTACATGTCTGCTCTACTGAGCCTTGTACTTGAAGCCTGTGCTGACAGTGGTGAATATTTTGACGTAGATGACATCCCAGCCTGTCAGGAGAAAATACATGTGATTGTTTGACACACAAAAGAAAAAGCTCCACATGTGAGAAGAAGGTGGAACCCCTCCACAGATGGCATCTCTGCAGGGGAAGATCCATATAATGTCTGTGAGATGCTGCACAAAAATGGAGTTCCCAGCATTGGAAGGGACCTAAGATTTCCTCACTATCCATATTTCTGGGGTTTGCCCTGTCTTAAGAAAACAGCTATTTTACTATGCTCTTTCTTTGTTGCTGCACCCCCTGGTGCAGGGCACAAGTCCAGCTCACTCAGCCTCCCTCACTAGGCTACATCCTCCAGCCCTCTGATCATCTTCACAGTGCTATGCTGAGCTCACTCATGCTCAACACCTCTCCTGTGCAGGGGCTCCAGAGGAAATATTCCACGTGTGGTGAGTGGGGTGTTTTGAGCTGGTGGGGAATAAACACTTCCCCTGACCTATAAATTCCACGTGACCTGTGTGTTTGTCAAGTCCCATCACATTCTTTGCCTTCCAAAAACTGCATGAATTGCTGTGCTTTGCAGATTTTTTTTTTTTGCCAAGCCAGGTGAGGAATACATGTGGAAGCAGGAATATATGCATTTTAGGGTTAAATGCCTTTGACCAGTTTCTAAAATCCAGAAACTGTTTAATTTTTGGCAGACATTACTTATTAAATACAACTTGTGAAGGAAGAGGTTTGCAGTCTTTTACTTTGGAATGGATAAGCAAGTTCTAAAATGTTCCTGTTTAAGAAAAGATCAAGCAGGAAATATTGCTGTCCGCTTTTGATGTAAGAAACCCAGGTCTGCCTCTTTTCTCAGTGGGATTCTGCAGATGTGAAGAGTACTAGACTATCATTAGTGCACTTGGCAAGTCATGAAAACCAACTAATTAAGAAAAACATGTTTTTGCATGATTTGCTACATATTTAGAGAATTTTAGAGAAATCAAAAATTATTTCCTTACTACTGATGTGATTCTATTTACCTTCAAACATTAAAATGTACCTTATAGGGAGGAAAGGACTAGAATGTGCAGTAAAAGACTCAGTTACCAAGAAGATGATAGAAACATTTACTTCTTAATATTTTTTTACGTAAAATACTTACTTAGTAATATATTCTAGGGTAGATAAAAGGAGTCACCATAACATTGCATTGAAATTGCCCTATTTATAGAGACCACGTTTGATGAGATGTATTAAGTAATGTAAATACATATCAGTAGCATGAAATTTTATGAGAACTGCTTCTGGAAGGAGTGCAATGGATAGCAAACGGATTCTTTCCTACAGGAAATTAGTCAAAGTTACACATGAATACTGTTCAATAATTAGCCCGTAGCACAGATGCATTTACAGCAAGGTAGGTCCATATTTTTCACTAATGTAATACTGTTTATTTCCAGAACATGATGGATAAACTACTTTGCTGTAAATCTTTTTTACTGAACTAAAATTATTTACACCTTAATAATGCTGTACAATCTCCTACAGTTCTGGATTCTTTAAAAAAAAAAAATCCCACCATTAGTAAAGTAGTTATATTAATATACAAGGTTCTTTGGACCCGGCTTAACAGTACACTTCAACCTCATATAGTTAAAAAGTTACATCTAAAGGCAATGTGCCAAGAGAAGACAGAGACAAATACGTCACAGACACTATTACAGACAGCATATAATGAGTCATGCAATGTAGGCAGCTACCAATGCCATTGTCACCACATAAGGAGACACAAAATGACAAATAGCATCAATAACTTTATTCCTCAGAAAGAGTTAAGCTTTGATTTGGACAAAAGCATTTTTGGTCAGGAAGGAGAGCTCTTAGTGAAGCGAAAAGATTATTAGAAAATGTCAGGAAAACCCAAAATCTCATCCATTTCCACTCAAGATGAACTAGACACCACCCTTAACTTTTCCAATTAATATCATAATGAACACAGGACAACATTTTGTCCTGGTAGCCCTGTTTATACACCAAAAGGGAACTGTGCACATCTGTGTTCGGTGTACATGTGTTATGTGTGTATAAACGCTGCTCTCCCGCACATACGTGACCTGGATGTCTTTAACTTTATAAGAAACTATGTTCATTTCCCAAATGAGTAAATTAACTCATTTAAAGGAAGAGGGTATTACTTTAGTAAGATTAAAGGCTACATCAAATCAAATGCAGGTCTATACAGCCTTAGAATGTAGGACTGCAACACATCAAACATCTATACTTACTGTTAGGCAATATTTTGGAACAAGACCTTTCTAAATTGAGTGCATCCTCCAGGAGGAATTAGCCACAGGCATGAAAGCCAGAAGGAAAAAAAACGTGTATGGGCCCCCTGTGACTTGTAACTAGGCATGTCCCAGATACTCACCACAAAACAGTACCACTAACTACGTAGAGTACGACGTGCATCTTTTTAATCTCTAGAGAGATTACGTCTGAAACAATAACTTTTTAACCTGTTTTAGTAAGAACTTTATTATTCACTATTGCTGACCTCATTCTTTAGGTAAGTTTCTCATTTTACAGCTGTTAGTGATAGCAGTGAGTGAGGGTGCTACTGGGTCCAAAGCCTGGAACTAGTTTGCTTAATTCATGTTCTTATTATGGTGCTAGAATATCTTCCACAATTTGTAAGCCATTCTCCAAGTAGTTCTTCTTTCCTATTGCTGCTTTAAAATGTCATGCAACTTTAATAAACTGTTTACCCATAGAGTCTTTTACTCTTTCTTGTACAACTTCCATCAGGCTTTTTAAGACAGAAATAAATAATTATAAACCAGTTACATGGGCTTCTGCCAAAAACTGTCTTTTTCATTTGCAGTATTCCAGACAGTCTGTGTTCTCTATTAGGATGTTAAATGGCCTGATAGCTCACCTGCCACCAGGGTCGTGGAAAACAACTGACAGAAAAGGAGCTTCACCGAGGCTGGTCAGAGCGAAGAAAAATGGAGAAATAATGTGTAACTTTAGGAGAAGGAAATATGATGAATTGGTTTTGATGAAGAATTGCAAAGCACTTTTTCCACAGATAAGAAGTTAAAAACAGAGCTTTCTATTAAAGGAAAAAATGCTAAGATGGTACCCAGTACAATACTGAGAGGTCCAGTTCAACCACGTCAATAATTTAATTAAAAGACAATGTAAATAAAAATGACAGTCAGTCTCTCCAGCAATACTGACCGAGCAGTTGCAAACACAATGGACAATGAATTAACACCAGCAGATCTAAAGAGACTCTGCATTTCGATCTCCTTCCATTTACACAAAAAAACCTTGGGTGACACTTGTACAATCACACACTCAACCAGATGCTGCAGTAACAAAATTCACATCTATCACTTATTGAGTGATGAAAGGTAACAGAATGACTCTTATGATAATCACAGGGGGTTGAAGAGGAATTTATAATATGACCTCTAACACAAGTCTGCATTTTAAATTCTAAGTAATCAACTACATTATTCATATCTAGTATATAATTATTTGATTGGCACACTCTTGTTTTGGCAGATAGATTTCTAGAATGCAAAAAGGGCAGAGACCATCGGCTATGAGCAGTGTAGACACAGGAAATCAAGCACTGAGGATGAAAGACAAGGTGGGATTTGGTGGGATTTGTTACAGTTCTAGTACTGTGTATGCACATCACGATTAGCTAGAAGAACTGACATTTCAGAGTGAGATTCAGAATCTTGGGGATTCTGAGCCTTTTGTTTCGGAGGATGTATCTGGGAGAGGAAGGGGATAACAATCCAAAATATTCACTGGCTTCTAGGTGAACTGATTACATAATATTTGGCACACTACAAATTCCATGAAGAGAGTTTTCCCCTTAGCAAACATGTTACTCCCACATTATTGTCTAAGATTCAATGACAATAAGGAGCAAAGCAGCCCAATACCTTTGGGTAACTGAAGCAAGGCAAAGATACTAAGCAGCTGCAATCTAAGTCCTACATCATTTGCTCTTTGGATTTACAGAAGACAATTTCACAACAATGCGACTAGCAACCTGGAACCTGGCAAGGACAGGTTTTCTTGAAAGTTTCTCTTTTATTTGAGTTGTTTAACCCTTTCTAAGGCTTCTATAATTTTTAGCTCTTTGACAAGAGCAAAATATTGAAGGGAAGTAACAGATAAAAAAGCAATATGAAAATAAGGCAGAAAAGTTCTACTTGATTACTTTCAGTGTTTGTGCCAAAAACCACATCCAAATGAAAGGCTGCAGAAAGATCCATGCTGTCACAAGCGTGTGTTCAATCGTCTTAATTCTAATTACTTTGAGTTTTCAGTGAATGTTCATTCAAGTTGGAAATTAATTATTCCATATTCTATCCCTGAAAACAATGAAATGTTTTCCCATTTTTGTCTGCCATCTAGTGTTAAGAGGCAGAACACTTGTGTTTGCAAAGCCTAAAATATTTACTAGCACTACACAGCTTCTGTCCGTGTCATATTATGCTGATGAAAATACAAAACAGTGTTTCCCCTACATGATTATTAGCAGAATACTGCTCTACCAACATATGTTAACTTGTCACAGTGCCTTGAAATACTTGGGTTTTTTTAAAATTTGTTTGAGTCTCTTAGGTGATAGTTCTGTATTTTCAGAATACCATCCATAATCAATATGACAAGTAAAAATAAACTAATGCTATATATAAAACTGTTATTCATATAATAGCTTTTTATCAAACATACAGTGAGAGTATGTGCAAAGCTATTTTCTCAAAATAAAAACTTCCTCATTTCATAGATCAAGAGTGAGAATCCTAGAGTGACAAATTTTGGAACCATTATTTCTGGTAAATATGCAATTTTTATCAAAGTGCCTCATAACCCATTATGACTTTTCCTCCAAGCAGCAGTCCAAGGCAAACATACAAATATGAATGTTAGAAATAATTAATGGCATTGAAAAGTATAGTATGCATATAAATGAACACAGCTAACTCACCTGAATTACTGACACAATACTTTCTTTGGCTATAACATGACAAAAATCACGTACACCAAAGAACTCTCTTTCTTTAAAACAGGAAGATTCACCACAACTGATGTGTAACTTGACTTACAAGTTTTCATCCTACCTATAAAAACATGTAGTAACAGGTATAATGAGAAAATGTTTTGAAAGCCTTTGATTTTTTTAAATTTAGTAACAGAGAAAGAATACATTAAAATCAAACTACTCTCAGTGTTGTCCTAAACTGAAAACAATCATGTTTCATGGGACCACTCTGAAAGAGCTTGAGTGCTGGGTATACAACCTGATAGAGATCAACAAAAACCCATCAATAATAACAACACCAGATTTCTCTCTTGATACTTCCCATGGAAAGTACTGAAATGGAAATATTTTTCAAATAGCATATATACATCCTATTAAAATTTAAATATATCTCAAAATCATTTAAATGAGATGATACCTATATTACGTGGAAACAATACAGTGTTGACCACTGTCTGAATACCATATGTGGATTCACCTCTCATCTAAAAAGTAGGTATTTAGTCAAACACAATGAACTCATCTTTGACTACTGAGAGCTTATAAAATTAGTCTATCTTTTAAATAAATTTGAGATAATTTCTTCCTAATGTCACGATTACAGCGGGAAGAATACTAAATTGCCAAAATGTTTGAGATGGTGCAAAATTTGTGCCTGGGAATACATACATTTATCTTTTCCTGTCCTGTGTTCTTCAGTTGTGCACAGTTAGGGACAGTTTCCTGTCCAGTGTTTTTCAGTTGTGCACAAAAATTGTGTCATGGTTGTTTTGAGAAGCTGATGGATCACGCACCTCTGAACATGCCAGATCGGACAGATCTGCCCATCCTTGGAGAGAGCTATATGGCAAGAATACATGGGTTTGTGATTGGACCAGAAATGTGAAATCCTTGAATCTTTTCAAAGGTGTGAATCAACACACCACTTATTGTACATATCCCAGTGGTGAGACAATGTCTGAGCAAGCACAGGAGAGAATTTTACAATGAGATTATGGGATAAAGTGTGACTGCTTAGGAAGGAACTATGTGGAACTAAAAGGGATCAGTTGCCTCCTACCTCAAATACCTTATTTGCCAGTCAAAGAGGCAGGATGTGCCCTGGCAGGATGAAGCTTATCATGTTCAAACTTCCTTCTTACTGAAGTTGTAGGTCTTGTTTTGCCTTAGCTTTTGTTGCTGTAAGAAAGCAAGCTACCCTGCTTAAAGCCAGCTCAGACTGTGGCTTCAGATGGGTGACTGCTTCTTAAGTCATCTGATGAGATGCAACTCGGTTCAGCACACTGGCAAATGCACTAGAGCCCTGGGGCTTGCAGGAGAG